>NW_024580671.1:5299732-5899732 GCF_017639235.1 Corvus kubaryi
TTTACTAACAAGATTTCTAGATGATGTTTCAAAAGCAACCAAACCTCGGTGACTTCAGTGTAGGGAAATGGAGAAATTTAAATAATTATTATGCATAGTTAATTCCTTTAATTGGTAAAATCCAATGACAGAGAGAGTATTTACTTTTGAGTTACACAAATACTTGAAGATAATTCAGTATTCATACTGTGAAAAAACAAACCATTTTCAGCACAGCTAACAGAATAAAACCCTTGCAAACCATATTTAAATAAATGCATAGGTTTTAAAACCGAAGAGTAGGACACTCAAAGGAAGAATATTTTGATAATACATACTACAAACAGTTATATGTTATTTGATTCTTCCTGGAGACATTTTGGTTGAATTTACAGACAAAATAATCCATAATTCAATATAAAAGGGAGTATATGTGTCTGGAAGGAAGGTTGGGTAGCGTGCTAGCAAATGGCAATTTAATTTTTCAAGTTTTACATCCTAACTTTCTGTGAAGTCTCCAGTTAGTTTAATCATTAGCATGAAAAATTACCTAACACTTCCACTGATGACTAATTTTGCTACCCCAGTGGTAGCTGATCAAATGTCTCTTGCTGCACATATGCTGAGCACATAGCTCCCAGAATGTCTGGCAAAATACTCAGTATTTTTTCTCTCACTTGGATTCATAAAGCGTATTATGTCACTCTTGCTTGGGCTCCTTCCACCTTTTCATCTTTCCATTCTGGTATAAATGTCTGTGTGAGGCAATTGAGAAAGAGGTTTATAACTTGTTAAGTGTTTTACAGGACTCAGAATATGACATCAGAGAAGCCCCAATGAGGCATGTGGTGTTATCAAACATACCCTTGAGTACACCAAGCATCTCCCAGAAGTGGGATGCGGATCCCTCACGGCTCTTGTGTAGCACCCAGCAGCCCCACAGAGAAATCTCACACTGTCTATGAAATACCAAAAAAAAAAAAAACAGGTGTCTCTGTGGGTAAATCAATCAAGTTCCACATCTGTCCCTATGAAACTACAAAATGATACAAAAACCTCACAATAATTCAAGTTCGCAAAGGAAAAGTCTGACTGAACAAGAAGGCATGAGCTACATCCAAAGTTTGAGTTCTCATCTTAATCATTACAACTACTGCTTGGATAAATTTCCTTTAAAACCTCCGCTCTCCCATTTGTCCTCCATCACTTCTTGTGTGACTGGAAACCTGCACACATTCACTCATTTCCACATTTATTGGTAACTTGAGCCTCACAGCTTCCTGCACTGTACCACTGTATTAATGTTAGCACAGTCTAACAGCGAGTGGATCTAAAAGACACTAGTTGTATTAACATTACATTCATTATATATATCGGCTACATTTCCATTTTTCATGGTATAGCTGTTAAAAGACACGCAGTATATTTCTAAAATATCAATATTCCTTCCCATTGTTTTCCATTGATCATCCTTTTAAAATACAATATTGAGAAGTCTTCTAAATTCTTTGAATTCTTTGCATTGTGACTAACCTTTCCTCAAAGCTCAAGACACAGAAAATCCAAAGAGCAAACTCGATTCCTTAAATATCCTCTAGTTGGGGACCAAGAGACAAGGATTTTTTTTGTTCAGACATTCAATACAATAGCAAAACATGCAAAATAGCAAAATATGCAAAACACCAAAAGGCATGTGGTATTTTGAATTAACTAAATAACAACCCACAGATCCCTGCTTCTGTATGTTCTTCATGTAAGAAAAAAAGAGTTCTCTACAGAAGCACACACAGTCAGTATCTGTCCAACATATGCAGCTCGGAAAAATCTCCACAGGTTGCACATTCTGCATCTCCAACAAAGCAGAGCTGCAGGCGTAACATGACCTGAACTGACAAAGTCTCTGTGGACTAGGCAGTATCACGTGGAAGACTGTAATGGGCACTGTCTACTACCTTTTCTGCTTAATTATAGGCATAGCAGGAAAGTAACCTGGCATTGCTGTTGAAGAAGGCTGTACTACTACACTATAAATCTAACTACTGAAAATTCCATTTCTTCCTTGCTTAAATTATTGCTAAGACACGGGAATAAAATCACAGGACAAGCTTCTGTAATGCAGAAGTAACCATTAACAACTTGAGTTGCCATCTAGCAAATGAAGTAAAGGACTAAGGTAACAGCTCTTGAGTTTTCAGGACTAGCTATGACAATATTCCCCCTTGTGGCCTTGGGCAAGTTACTTAACCTCTCCAGATGAGAGCCCCCATCTGTAAAAATGAGGATAATGATATTTACTTACCTCTCTCAGAGGAGATGTGAGAACTAATTACAATAATTTGTGTAAAGGGTTTTGAACCTGAAGAGCACTACGTAAAGTGCTAAGGAAATAGTGTTTATATAAAAGACTGAGGGGAAGAGAAGATTCAACTTACACAGTAACACATCAGTTTAAGAAAGAAACGTAACTTTGTTTTTATGCCCAATCAAACTACACATCTGACACAACTTTCCTACCTCAAAGCAAGTTTAGTTATAAAGCACACAGGTATCAAGGCTTTTTCATAGTACTGACCATTCGTATTCTCCTTCTGTCTAAACTTTGTGAAGGGGATCATCCAAGGTAGTTGCCAAAATTGCCCTACAGTATTCCAGAATACGCCACCCAGATAGATTGTGATACATTTGTTAGGCATATTGACATTTGTTTACCCCAAGCACTCTTGACACTTGTTTTGGTCAAGATCTGGACCTTGTTTACCTACTTGTTCTGACTTTGGTGGATGTCACTGTTTTCATAAGTGCCTCACTATGTTATTTTACAACTGTATTTTAATGTGACAACATTATCAAGTGAAAAAAACAAAAAAGAGTAGTTATTTTAACCAGAAGTAAGTACAATTATTCTCTGTATATACTTTCTGGCAAGTCTACCAACATATCAGAAAATACTTGTTTCCCTTGCCCCAGGTCAGAGAAGGCAGACTTACTACAAAGGGGGAGAAACCAGCTGCAGGATACCAAGGTGACCCCAACTGGGTGTGTAAACCAGAGGAGACAAGGTTTGGGGTTTGGTTTGATTTGTGGGGTTTTTTCAAGTGCCTTTAGCTTGTACTGGAAAAAACAATAAATGCACAAAAGCAAGAAACCTGCTTATACACATTCAGGAGATTATTTTGGTGCGGACCATACAACAGGGAAGACTGGACAGTAATGAAACAGCATGGACAGGTGGCTGATTGAGAGACACCTTTATATACCTTGGGAAAACAATGTTCTCTTACACCTCTGATCAACTAGCCTAGGCCATACCGACTGCCTCTTGGCACACATTTGAGCACAAGCCAGAGTATGGAGTTCACTTACTTTTATTAACAATACAATTGGGTTTTCTTCTTTGCTTATGATTAAAAATTACTAATCAGACAGATCAGAACCATTGATTAATGTTCTTCATAATTACAACCAATTCTGTAGATGGCATAATTGCTTTAAAATCTATTTCTTCATTTGTATAAATTCATGAATAAAAAATTTTTGTCTAATAAGGAAAAAAACCAAAGATGACCGCACATGCAAGCAGCTGAACAGTCACTTCAGCATCACTATATCTGCTCTGGCATCCTATTACAAACCAAAGCATTAGCATTCTGAACCCTACTGAAAAACAGTAACCAGAATTATCTTTAGTTCAATGTCTCTCTTACTGGATAATTCCAACATGATTTTCAGAGGGTATACTTCATCTTTAGAACCATTATTTCGGGTTATTGACGTTGAAATTGGAACAACCGGAACCAATCTAGAATTCTGCATTGCTTCATCTTTTGTACTGTAAGTTTTAATTATTCTGCTACTTTATTATGCTTTCCAAATGAAAATTAGCCTTGGGCAGAAAGATTAGAAAAAATGTTTAGATCTTGTAACGTATTTTGGGTAGCATTGTGGGGTGTGCATATCAAGTGTTTTGTTGCAGGGTTTCCTTCCTTGCCATAAAGAAGCTCTCTGGTGCATTTGTTACTTCTCCAAGTTGATTGCTAATCATCCACAGATATTAATATCCTGCTGTTCTCTGTGCTTTTGAAATGTTTTCTTTGGTGGTTTTTTGGGTTTTTTTTCTTATTGTTGTTTGCTTTTTTGTTTGTTCAGTTTTTGGTTTTGTGGGGGACTTTTCTGTTTAAACAAGTTGATTGCCATTTTCAAACACTCACCTAGAAACAAAAGCCAGATGAACCAATATTGTCAAAAGGTTATTTTCATCAGTAACTTTCTTAAAAATGCAACATTTCAAATAGAAAGGTAAAATTATACAAGAAGATGAAACCCAAAACATGCCAGCCGACCTAGGAAAAGTGAAAACTCTGTGAAGATGCTGACAAATAAAGTAACATGCCATGTGTTACTTTTCATAAAGAATCAAGTACAGACTTTTGATCATTTTACACGTGGCATAAAGTAATTTCTATTCTGATCATTTTAATTACTTCAGCAAAACATAGCAGTAGTAACATAAAAGTTTGCACCAAAACTCACACTTGTGCTTCTTAAATGCTGATATAATACTTAATTATTATACAAAATTAATTTAACTGACACTGTAAGAGAACTCAAGCTTAAGAAAAAAGCTAATTTAAGTTACCACAAAAACATTCATTTTCCTCAAATAAATCAGTTTTGCTTAATAAAAAAAGTAATTGCAAAGTATTTTATTTATAATTCACTTTTTGTTAAACTTTGAGTGATCATCAACACAACCTTCTTGATAAACAATTTTCATTAAACAGTACTTGATCATGAAGTTTCACCAGGTCTCTCTCTCCTTACCATTCACATTACAATCTCAGAGATTACCTGAGAAGAGACTGTGTCATGATGTATCTTACTCGTTCCTTTCATGGGAAGGATAGTCAAGGGGCTCCAAGCATAGCCCAGAACTGCTGTGATTCATATGACTTCAAGATGGAGTTTAGCTCTGTCTGAGGATTTAATGAACTAATAGACCATAACCATCCTTTTGTTCTTCAAGGCTGCTCTGAAAACCTGAGAGAATTAAACTGCAGTCTTGTAAGCAGATACAGTATTGGTTATCTATTTGCAAACCATGCTATATTTCAAACAGCAGCTATCCTATTCTAAGGACTTCCACGCTGAAGGGGGCAGCACTGTTGGAAAGAACAGCAGCCACACTGAGCCTGGTAACCGCTGTCTGAAGTAGGGTCATTCTCCCACTTTCCTTCAGTTAGAGCACTGGTTTCAGAGTTTTCGGTACCTACTCTCGGGCTCAGGCATTCACTCTTTGTACAGAAATGACTAAGAAATTCTGTAAGATTTTCTTCAGAGAAGTTGGCTTTTGAGGAAAGGTGTTTCTCTTTTAACCTTGAACAATACAGACCCCGCTTCAATTTGATCCAAAGGTGAGCAATTTCGCAGTTATAAAAAGCCCAGAAGTTTCCAGTGGAGCTACAGTCCTCAGCAGCTACCCTGCTGATTCTTTGTAATTCAAATCAAACATACACACACACACACACACACTTAAACAACACTTAGCACCAGATGCTATAGTCACCATGAGCAAATGCTACCAACAGGCCAAATGAACAGAACCACTGGTCTATTAAAATTTTAACTATCACTCTTTGAGCTAAAATCCACTCTCTGAGCCCAACTATCAGTGTGCATAAATTAGCTTTCAGTCAAGTTTAACATGTTGTAAGAGCTAATAACTGACACCAGGTATAACACTACCTATTTCTTCAGAGGAACCTTGTAACCAGACCTCCTAGGACTTCAAAGGAAGCAAAGACAGCATTGTGTTTTCGTTTGATCTCCATGTTCCTTGTGACAGAAGGCAAAAGTATGGATAGTGATTAGATGTTTCTAGTTAGTATCTCTTCCTACAATCTTTTTTGGCCCAGTGTGAGCATAACAAAATGTTTAAACAAGCAGCATTAATAACACTGTTATTAACAACGCTTTAACAACCCCATTTTACCAATGAACAAGATCGAAATGACATAATGAAAAGTAAAAAAGGAATTTGAGGATATAAAATAATTAGGCTGTTTGAAAATCCCATGTATACTTCCAAATTTTGAAGTGTAGTCTCTCAGCCTGCAAACACGAATAAAAGGAATAATAGGCTATAGACAGGGAAGGAGGGTTTAGTTTTAGTAATTTCTGAATACTAAAGTATTCTTAGAAACATATCATAAATTTTAAAACATGAATGAAATAAATTTTTGTTAAAAATCACTAAGTACAAGGTGTAAGTTCCTGGAATAGCATTCATGCAGTACTTGGACACCGAATCTTCTGCTGGCTCTGCATATTTCCCTCTCATGGTGAAGATGAATCAGCTTCCTGTGGAGGCACTCACTGACAGGTAACTTGGTATGATGAGGAAGTGAGGTGTCTGTCCCAATCCACAAGTCACCATCATTTCATCACTGAGTGAAAAACTGAGTTCCTGCACAAGCACCACCCAACTTCACCCAACTTGATTTCCACTGCCTGCTCCCTCCCACGTCTAAAGGGGGAAAACTTTGAAAATGTCAACACTTTTTGTTTACCAAAGTATGAAATAAAGAAGGATCCTAAGTCTTAAACTGATCACTGCCACCAGTTCTCACCAGTTTTCTGAGATTTGCTGTCCAAACAGTGCAAGATAAACACTGAACCACTCTCAATGCGGGCATTCAGTCAAATGCTCTACGAGATAAAGGCACTATAATAGCAGCAAAACACCACAAGCTATACAGACAAAGCAAAACCACAATGAGTTTTCAGTTGTCTCCCATGCCTTGGCCTATGTGACATCACATAGTAGCTTTTTAGCTTTGCAAAGACCAATTACCTTTCTTTTAACCCCTCCAGGTTTTTACATTTCCTCCATGATGGGGAAGAAACATTCAGCATCAAAATGCTTTCAGGTGCAAGCTTAACACACAGAAGAAAAACAAACCCCAAAAAATTACCCCACACCACACACACTCAAGGCACATTCCTGCTTTCCCCTCTTTCAGACTCTAAACATAAAGCTTTAGGAAAGCAGGAAAAGAAGCTACGTAAAAAATAAGCAGGACTGTGGAATATCTCAAATGGATCTCCCTCAAAAGGTGCTCCTATTCCTATTTTCCTGTTACATGATTTAGAAACATTTTATTCAACACAGTTCTTTCACTGCCAGGCATCCAGTAACTCTGTCACAGCTTCTGACAGGCAACATCATCAAAGTTTATTTTAGGGAGGACAAGGTGTTTCCTACATGAAAATAGCCATTTAGTTTAATAAATTACTGGGAGACAATTTTTTAAGTCAGAGAGATCTTCTTTGTATCTGTCAGGTTTTAAAAGTGTCAAGAAGATCTAAAAAATAATAATCATATATCACTGCAGAAAAACTGTAACAGTTTTTATTCAGTAATTCAAGGGGTTTTTTTAAATATTGAATAGTGAAGCATCTCACTTTAGTATGAATGATAGTGAAGGGAAAAGTTCAACAGTTAAACCTTGGCTTCAGATGAACAGCTGCTGAAGATGGGCAAGCCATCCCCAGTTTCAGCAGACAGGAGTTACTCAACACTAGCAAAGCTGTCTGTAGTGCTAGTAAAGATGAAACAAGCACATATTCTAAGATTAGCCATCTGTTAAACCATGGATAATAGCACTTGCTTGCTCTGATCAGTATTTTCAAGGTTTATGTCACTGTATTTGTTAAATCCTTTAACATCTCAGATAAGTCTAAGTGGAAAAATTTTTGAAATATGAAGTCTGTTCACAGCCCAGCAAAGAATTCAGCAGATGACTTTCAAAACCCTACTTAAACAAGGATTAAAAAAGCAGCAATAGATCTTGAGTGCCTCACTCAAGCACAAAACCACATTTACCAGTGGATCTGATCCTCACAGGAGTTGGCATCTCGTGACATGGACGGAGAGAAGAGATCACACCTTGAAGTTGGGGTGTTAAGACTCCAGTGTTTATCAGGTTCTCAGAGGTCATATAAAATTTACAAATAAAACTGTAAGCACAAAGCATTATTATAAAGAATGCCCAGTTATTTTGAGATATCTGTGATCAGATCTATAAATTACAGTCTTCCCCAAGTGAAGCAACAGCAGGTATGATGATCCAGTTCAGTAGTTTAAAGGCAATGACTTTTAGTGACTTCACTGTAAAAAAAAAAAAAAAATTCTGTATTTCCCCCGTCCAAAGGAAAAAAAAAAGGCACGATCTTAACGAGTAATTTAGAATTACTCATTCCCCTGTAACCTTACTCAGGTCCATCTTCTGTGCCCTCTGCTTCTCAGTTACCTTGTTCCTTCTCTCTAATGGCAATCCCAAAAAGATGGGGTCAATCACTAACACAATTCAGGAGTGCAACTTTTCCCACATGCTGATTAATAAAAAAAAAAGACCTAAACACAGAGGGTGAAGTGCAAAGGAAGTCCTGATCACACAGGTAAGGCACACATGCAATGTAAATGCAATGATGAGAAAGTGTTAACTGCTAAACTTTAAGGCTCTGATGCACAAGTCCTCTAGAAATCCAACTTCCATTGATTTTAAGCCTGTCCACTAACAATTACTCATGAACTGTATTTCAAGACCAACTAAAACATGGACACAGTAGAGCTTCTGCTAAGAAGGTCACTAAATGTTGTCAATATGCCTAGCAGAACAAACATTTAATATTTGCAGAACAAGGTAAAAATAAATGAATGTCCTATACAAGGGTTTTTTTCTGAGAACAAAGACTAGACAGTGAACATTTGTTGATAAAAAGCTATTTATCCATCCTGTTTCTTCTGTTGTGCATTGGACCAAAGCCAAGAGTCACAGTTCTCAGCTGCTAACTACTGAAGCAAATGAATGACCAGCAGACAGAAGTGATTTTGGCCATTTATGCTCTGTGAGCACACTCATTATCAGTCACCTGAAATCAGAAATGTTATGAAGTGACATTTGAGAGCGTACAGGTGAGAACTTCCCCTTTTCTTCCCTCTTACTGATTATTCAGTTTGGTTTACAAGGAAGTGTATCAAGGCATAACAGCTGGAGCTTCCTTAGAAATTAGCGTTTTGTAGTGCTGAGTTGCCCTGTGCCCTACACTAATGGTGAGGATACACTACAGAGGGGAATATTAGACTACTTGTACTTCTACACATGAATGCACTGATGTGGTAATTTATTAGTCTATGTATTGTATTGGGAAGAATGCTTCCCCCCCCCCCCCCCAAAAAAAAAAACCCCAAACCCTAAACAATAAAAAAACAACCAGAAAAACACCACCACCAAAACAACAGTCAAGACTCTTTACAGATGCAGTAATGCAACGGAAAATATTTGGGAATGTCAAACTGGGAAAGCGTGATACCCAAATGTAATGCGAAGTACTTCCTTCAAGCCAAGTACCAAATCAACCCATTTGACAGACAGGATTCAGCAATGAAAGAATAAGCACACTCTGTTCTATGAGCAACAGTTAAATATAGGCTGGCAACAAGATGAAAATCTTCTCCCTTCCCTCCCCAACCACTTAACACAGAAAATCAATCCTGACTGCTATTAGCCCTTCAACTTATCTAGAAAGTTACTACTTACTATACAGCTCCCTAGAAGCATCTAAATGAAGGCTCCCAGCCTCTTGCTCCTCTCCATGCCCTTGTCCAGGCAGTCATGCTTCTTCTTTTGCACTGGCACCCACGCTTAAATGAGTAGGTTATGAGCAAGCCCAGTGATCTGAGCCAGCTAAAATAATTACTATTTTTCTTCTCCTAGATCTACTTTCTGTTGGCTCAGTTCCTCGAACGGACCTACCATCTGGTCATACAAGAGCAAGAAATGGCATAAGTGGGGGCAGAACCACTATCGGGGAGAAAGGGAGGAGGGAACGTTTGACAGCAGTCCAAGCTGAGATACTGTAGGTTGACACTCCCTCTACTTTGGTGGAGGACGTGTCCTTCTAGACGCATCACAGAAAAACCATAGTATGCTATACATTTCATTACCTTTAGTGAGACAAATTCTGCCATTGGACAAATACATACCAATCCTGCTACAGCTGGGGGAAGTCACTTCTAAAATATACATTTCATGTATTTGGTGTGATGTCTATTAACAATCAAACCATATTACATCTGCCTGTTAGAATTATTTACAGTTGACTAAATGCATACCAGAAAAAGACCACTTGTTATTAGTATCTGGATTTCCAGTGGACAAGAAAATGAGTTCCTATAGATTTGTACTATTGTGTAAAGTATTTCCAATGACACCAAGTCAGAATTAAGCTATGAAAACCTATTTAAAAATATAGGTCTGATTTTTTAGGTATAGCTAGTTATTCTGAATAGTCATCCATGAAACTAAAGCACATTCCTCTTCTGTATTACACATCCTTTTTAATTCATCTAGAAAACAGGAGTTATCTACTACTACTATTTTAAACCTCTGTATATTAGAGTAAGAATTATCTATATAAGAGCAATCCATGTTGCTCAGTTTTCAGTAGTTTGACAGAATAAATTTCCTTCTTACTGCTGTTCTCACCTTCACTGCTGTCTTGTTTGCTCTCACCTTTCTTAAGGAAAGAGTTAACCCAGCCTCTAATTGTGAGCTTTCTTTAGCTAAAGAAAGATAAAGCAGGATTTAAACACCATTTTCAACTAGCTTCACTATATACTGAAAGGTCACTTGCTTGTTCAACTAATTCTGTCTTTAAATTTGATGGCTATTTTAAAGATGCTGATCTTCAGACTACTTTTATTTATAGAACAAAGAAAGTAAGCACAGATTTTAAAACAAATTCCAGCAAATGCCCTATAAATTTCTAGTTTTATGTTCTTCAATTAATGGTAGTAGTTCTGGTTACCTAAAAATATATCAAGATATTTTAGTTTTACAATTACAAAAATTAGACTATTCTAATCAACATATAGAGGGGATTTTAGTTTTACAATCACAAAAATTAGACTACTCTAATCAACAAATGGGGGGGGGGGGGGTCACTCACATGATGAGAAAATAAGGAAACCAAAAATAAACAGCTACATTTGATCTGAACATCATTTCTTTTTCAGTACAGTACTTCTTTTATTATCATTAGAGAAAGAGAGGAGCCAATTGTAGTATTTAATATTTCCAGGAGAACTGGATAACAACTTCAAACTGTAAGCTATGCTTGCTGTGTCTATAAATTAGCAAATTAATTTGACATTTTCTCAGTATAAAAAATGCACAATAAAATTTGAGAGTTAAGAGTTACATTACATTACTGTTTAGGAAGCTCTCCCTACTTTGTGTTATTAATCTGGGAGTACAATTAAAGTTTGTTTCTGGGGAAATTCATCATTGAAAGAATTAACTTCATTTTCTTTTTGGTTGCACTCTAGGTATTTTTAGATTAATAAATTTATTTTCACAATTTATATAAATTACCTACTGATTTTTTATTGTCAGAGTTGTAAAAGAGAAAAAAGAAACAATATGAAGTCTGCATCAATGCACAAACCTGAAATCCTTGCTTATGTAGTTTCACGTTCTAGAAAAGAGTCAGTTTGCAGTGTCTCACTTCAATGACATACATTTTTGGGAGTTAATAATAGATAAATATACATAGATATCAAATTCTTACATAATACTATTACGGCTACGCAGAGACTCAACATTCAAAACAGTATGCAAATGTGTCTAGTCAATATTTCTGACCTATTTTGTTGAGTGTATTTTTTACATATATAATTGGGTCATGTTCCACTAATATCATGCTTTCCTCTTCAACTCATTTTTATTCATTTATTTTATCACATTTGAACAGCTTCTGCTAATCCTATTCTCTGTCAAATTTGGATTAGAGCTTTGCAGAACTTTAACATCATTTCAGCTGACAGACAGGATTTCTGGCAACCCTAAAGATGTGGGTGGAAAAGGCTGCAGAGTGAAATGTTTTTCTTCATGCACATCTATTAGTTACAGTCCCAGGCTGCATTAAGAGACCTGCAAACAAAGCTTCAGATTCAAAAAGTGTTCTAAGGAAATGCTTCAGTCCTCATTATGATTAATATGTGTAATCCAACTATTAAATAATTCACAAAGAGCCCTCATTTTCAGTCTGCTAGGTGGGTCAGCACACGTGGAAGCAATAGCTATTTACATAACATGTATGAGACTACTGAAGAGATGTGCTAAGATTTATAAATAATTTTTCTGGCAACTCTAAGGGCTATTTTGCAGGTATCTCCCGTCTGTGATTCCTTCTCTAAGAAACCCCCTTCCTAGATTTCTGTCTGTAAGTCTTCTCTTTTTGTAGTATTTTGAAAATAAAAATTATTAAGTGGTAGGCAAATTGTCTCCTCAAATCAATGACACAATGAGGTCAGGAAGCGTTGTACTTCCACGGGAATACATCCAGTTGAATGTTTCCTGCATGCTGTACAGCTGTGCATGTAATTTGTCTGTATCTATCACTACCCTCTCGGCCCCCATTCCCCAGCTCCTCCCCCCCTCCATCAAACTTAGATTAAAATACTTCTATGGTTGCTAAGATAAGCACTCTGAAGTTAAGAGAGGCCAGGTGAGACTGCTGGTACAAAGTTAACTTGACCCCTCCTGTGCAACACAGTCTTTAAGGCTTCACTATTCTCCTCCACAGGATCCTGCTTCATTTAGTGCACAGAATGCTCTGGGGATTAATTTAGGTTATGTAGTGAAGAAGACTGTCAGTAGAATTCCAGCTTCATTTACTGCAGTAATAGGAAACTGTGTAGTAAATGAAGCAGAGGAGTGCCTCAATCCCTCCCTTTCCACCGCCTGCTCCCAGATCACTCTTCCTTCCTATTTCCCTGACTCACATTCGCTCTCTCCAAGTTGTAACATCTTGGACCAGGCATTTCATCTCTTCCCTACAACTTCTCATCTCCAATAATGGCATCTGCCTCCATGTTGGTACCACCACTTGAAGAAGAACAAGGACGTGCTGCCTATACACATTGTCTGAGCAGCTGCAGGGAGGAGATATGGGATGTGCAGTTTCCATACCCAGAGCTTGCTGCTGTGCCAAGTTGCCATCAGATCCTGAGATAATCAATATATGAAAAGCAAGACAGAGTGGCTGTTACCTATTTTGATAGCTCCCACACTCTGGGCCTGGTCTTGTTGCTTTGCCATTGAGTTCATGGAGAGAAGTAAGTAAATTCAGTCTTGCTGGACACATTTATCAGAAATATTTCCAAATTATTACTAACACTATACTAATTAATGAGTTTATTCATATTAAAATAGCTTTCCTACTAAAATAGCTACTTCAACTTATATTCATTGACAATTCACATCAAAGACTTCTGAATCCAAAATGCTGAGTTGCTAGAGCCCAATCTCAGTTTTATACCCACAACCCCACCAGAACAACTGGATATAGCTTTCACTTAAATAAGCAATTACTATATAAGTCAATATAAAGTTTCTAGGAGTTGCTATTCAATTAGAACCTACCACATCAAGAAAAACAGATCAGGTAGCACCCTTTCTTATGTGCCCAGATGCAACACTGAGTTTGCTAGAGTGTAGGTGGCAGTGACAAAAACATGAAGTCATTACTGAGCATTAGAATCACAAACAGATTGATATGCAGTCATAGGAGCAAGCACCATGCCCAGTAACACCTATTAATTGAACTCGCTTCAGCTGAAACTCTCATGTGAGTCATACAGCCTGGAGTTGTATGCCACTGGAGTTGCGGGCAGAAACAGCAGCTGGCTAGTCTGAAAAAAATAAATTTGGTTTTATTCCTTACACTTACATTTTGGGTTAGCAAAAGGATTAATTATAACTCTATTCCTGCACTTATAAATGCTCCTATTCTTCTACATATGTTTCACATTCAAAGTACAGCACAGCAGTTGTAATATTTAGTTGCGGTCTTCTTTCCCTGAAAGACTTAAAACTCCAGGAAGCATAACTATGTACATGACTTTTCACTATGTAATTGAGTTTCTGGTTCCCAAATTACAAAAACCCACATAAACATTAAAAGTAATCTGTAAAATAAAACTTTCTGCTGGTTTCATATTTTAGGTCTAATTTATTTTGAATACTATGATAAATATTCTTAAAGTAGATAAGGAATTCACAAAGAATCAGCTGGACCTCCTCCATGATGCTCAACATGTGATCCTACACACAAACTTCTAGAAACAATGAGGAATACATCAATAATGACCAATAAATGAATAATTAAAATTTAGGAACAGTGTAATGAATGTAGGCATACTTCTACACTTGTTACACAAGAATACATTTTAAAAAAATGTTTAAACTATCCATCAAAGTCCCAGCAAAACTACAAATGCTATTTGGGTTAGTCAGTTGGAGCTGTTCTTTCCAAAGACAAAACCAGAAAATGTAGAATTTTAAATCACCTTAAAAATCTGTCAGATCACAAACCCCATAATTTAAGGCTATATTGGGATTTTTTAAATGGATATAGGTATTCATGCTGAATAAAAACCCTGTTTCAGTACTAACTTCATCATTTCGCCTACATTTCTGCATAATAAGGCTTACAGCATTGCAGCTTTTACACCCCTGCTGAGTGATACCCTCAGGAAATGATGTGCTCCTAGTTGCCACATCATGTGCAGACTTCCTCACTCACCATGCACATGATACACCCCTTGTATCCTGTTCTCCAGACCTGCATGTTCCCATAGTTGTGAGAAGCACAAGAAGTGCTGGTTCAGGTGCCACTCCAGAATACCTACACTCTAAACTTGAGCTCCTCAGGTTTGTGGGTCCTTTATTTATCTGTTTATGTGTAATACTGCTTTTTACTCAGCTCAGAAACGACAACATCCTTTTAAGCAATGCCATAAACTAACAGTATACTTATTTAACAACTTCATTCCTCGCCCTTGCAGGTTTCAGGTTTGTCTCCAATAACCATTTTCAGTTTTCTTTTCCACTACAGCATTTAAGTAACACATTTTTGTTACAATGAAGCAATGCACAGAATACAAGGTGGGAAACTACATTTGCCTTGTTAGACGTTGTTATAGAAGGATCATTATCTGATATGTATTACTTCAAATCTTCTCAACTAGTTCTTAAGAGGTGTGGATTGCTTGTATGACTCACTTAAGCAGTTCACAAAACCAAATGAAAACGCAATTCTTTTGATCAAATACATACCACTGACATTAATTTCTGAATTCCTGAAATATTCACACTAACTCTATTCCCTATATTCACCTGGTTTTGTGAAATTTTCTTGGGAAGCAACTGCACAGAACAAATTCTTAACATCAAGAAACTGAGGTGGGAAGTTGAAATCATGTATTAGTTATATGGAACCTTTTAGAAACTGATAGTCATACAGCAGTGATATATTCTGCTTTTAAGAAGTTAAATTTGTGAACTTGCATTATAATAAGTGTTCGGAACACTTTTTTTACTTCTTTCATGTCATGCAAGTTCTTGGAGACCTTAGAAAGGCTTCTTTCTAATGCATGGTCTAGAGAGATTCATTAAATCTGTAGCATTTGAGTAGCTCATAAAAACTAGACAGCAAAGCTAGATATCAAGCATCTCAAATTATGAGCAGCATGACAAGAAACAACATGTCACCAAAACTACTGACTGCTAAATTATGATACTCCACAGTTTTACCACTTTTTTTTCATACTATTCGATAGACTTACATTGGCTAAAGCATCCAAGGTTTATTAAAATAAATGTAGACCTATAATGCATTTTTTTCTGAAGAGAAAACAGGAAATAGATTTAACCCAACTATTTCTCATTCACATTGCAATTCCAGAAGTTCATCTTAAATCCCACTTCAATTTACTTCGGCATTCTTCAATAATTCTGACAGTTTTCTCCTTGAGTCTCCATGCTGAAACTGCCAAGTCTTACAGATGCTTCTACCGAGATTTATTCTTTACAGGAACAAACATGCAAAACAGATCTTTTTTTACTTGCTCACTCTTCTAGACTAATGTCTTTTGGTTTCTTCATTAAAACTGTTTCAATTTGCACTTTTGGAACATCTACACTAAGATTCATTTACCTATCCCCTGAGGGTATGCCAGGGGTAGGTTCTGAGCATCTGCAGTGGTCACCTGTAGGCAATATATTTACTGCATAAACATGGTCCAATGAGGAACTAAAAATCACTACCATTTTAATTGATAACCAAGGAAATAGTGGCCATTTATGTATTTTATTCAGTGTCTTAAAACCAGAAAAAAATAAAGGAATGATCCTAAGAACAAGACTGAAAAGCCAAGTATCTTCATTCTGAACTCCTTCTGAGAGATGATGGATTTGAAGGAACTGTATGAGGAATCACTGTACGAGGAATATTTACCGACGTATTTTCACTCCTTAAGGGAAGGAAAGCAGACAGAGGTATCTTTATGGAAATGATACAAGCATACTTATTTTCAGAAGAAGGCTTGGGGCTGCTGAAACCCAAGTCCTTGAGAATGCTTGCAGGCTGCCTAAACATAGCAGCTAGGTGGTAGCACCAAGAAAAAAATATCTTTAGAGCATCTTGCAACTTTGAGAGCTACCATTTCAGCTTTTGGAAAACCTGAGATGCCCAACTCGTACACGGAATTAAGGTTCCTGTGCTAAGTTTCTAAAGCATTATAAATTATCCTAATGGCAAGATAACTGTGATTTTTCAGCATCACAGTGTTTAAGATTCTTTGAGCATACTGGACTAAGTAATCTGAGCACAAGGTTAAAACAAAAACCCTTCAGGCATTAACTGTCCAAATATTTTACTATTTGATTGCTGAAAATCAATGTCCTTTAGTAGCCACTGCTATGTCCTTAGGGACCAGTATACTGTTAGGGGGAGACAAAAAAAAAGAAAAAAAAAAAAAAAAAAAAAAATCTGAAAATGTTGGCACTCTGTTTGATTGGGGTTTTTTTTGCTTGTTTTCTTCAACTATTATGAGCTATTAATTTAAAATCTTTCATTATTACTGGAAGCTTTCACTTAACTCTTTGGAGCTGTTTTATGAAATGCCCTTGTTACCACTAGGAACAAAAGCTACGGACCTACCTTTGTTTCAGGAACATGTGGAGAATTAGAGTTTGTTACACAGTTATTCCCCAGATTTTCTAGTATTCTCACCACTGAAATCTTACCCTCTGCCCCCAAGGTTCCACCCACAGAACTGTCAAAAAAAGACTTCAGCACATGCCAACGTGAAGATCTTGGACATTTGTGTTTGGGAAAAAATAGCAGGTGATGGGCTAAGTCTTTATAGGTTTATTTGTTTTATTGGTGCTAGACACTGGCATTACAATGATCAATTTGTAGGTTTTGTGGTTTCTTCCTTACATGCAATTTTATTGTATTTTATTAAAAGAACAACTTTTTTGCACACACGAAATTAATTTACCAACTCTAAAGCATTTTTATTTTTCATTCAAGCCTTTTTATTCTAATTTAACTGATGGACAGCTAATATAGCTAGCTTGAAAAAAAAACCTGCATACATTCACACTATCCTTAAGGATATAAAATATCCAGTATTTGCACACATAGTTGCATGCACATATTTTCATACTTACCCTCAAGACTGTACATCCACAGAAAGTTTACAATCAAAGGCTTCACTCTGAAGAACTGGAGAGGCTGTTTGCATGCATAATGCTTATATGCTCAGTGTAGCTACCCAAGACAATACTTCAAGGTCACTCCCAAAGTATCCTACCTAAGTGACATTTATTAAGCACCCCCAAACTTTTTCCCACAAATACAGTATGACAGAATATGAGGCAACATACGAGCTCCTAAGAATAGCAAAGACATGCCCAAGGCCAGGAGAACACAACCATGCCAGGCAAGAAACATTCTAATTGGCAGAGGTGTGCAAGTTGTACAATACCCGTGTATAGTGCACGTAGACCAGACCTACACAGTCACGTGTGCACATTCAACTCACCTGAAGAAGCAACACCATTACTTATGAACATGGGACTCACAGTATGATATATGCAGTTAGAATAAGAAATGAAGCATCAGCAAGAGATTTCTGCTGAGATTTTATATAGTTTTCAGAAATCTGTCCGGATGTATCAGCAGGTATCCTGCTTCCAAGACCTTAAGAAAAAATGCTTAATGACTGGTCTCTCTGGATCCCATTAAGTGATCATGTAAACAGCAGGGCACTGAAAGGTACTCAACAGAAACCTCTTAGTAACACTTTATGCCACCATGCAGTTTGCGTTTTATTTGTTCCTTAGCAGACTTAGAAATTCATTCAGGTTTGCAGAATCAAAGTATCATATATGAGACTCTGTACTAAATAATAACTGGAGTACAAATCAACTATAAGTATGAAAGATGACAAAATTACACGGACAGAAGACATAGGCATCCTGATTACAAAGTATGTATTATAAACATGTTTTTCACCATTATTCAGTAGTTTTTCACCTGTATTCAATAGTGATAGTGATTAAGTAGAAACCTACTACTCAGAAAAAAAATGCTAAAAGCCACTGGTCTGGTCTAGCAAAGTGTGTTTTACCTAGTAATCACATTACACAGTACAGCTACGCTCATCTCAAAGATCTTACATGGAATGCATCTGACCAATACCCAGAATATCTTGGCTGGGGAAGAGAGGCCTACAACACAGGATCAGGCTTTCTGTTCAGGGAGCGCTCTCTAAAGTCATATCAGTCACATGGTCAAAGTGCCTCTATCTCATAGTTTCTCCAACAGATGAATAAAATTTGCCTTTGGGCCAAGCATGAATAAAGCCTGATTTTAGCAGCATGTATGCCCAGCACCTGCTGAAAACAAGACACTTCCAAATGTGCTTCAAGCTGGGCACTGCTGGTAGAACTGGTCATTTGCAAATCCTGACCTGCTTAAACAGTAATAATTTTGCCCTTCATCCCAAAAACTAGGAGAGATCTGTCAAGTATTGTCTCTCATATATTCTTACGATGGACAGGATTGTGTCCTTGTTTTGGCTGTGATTTTCTTTATAGTAGCTGGTATAGTGCTGTGTTTTGAATTTAGGAAAATAATGTTGTGAACACATTGATGTTTTAGCTATGGCTGAGCAGGGTTTACACTAAGTCAAGGACCTTTTCTGCTTCTCACACCACCCCAACAGCAAGGAGGCTGGGAGAAGACACAGCCAGGACAGATGACCCCAGCTGACCACTGAGATATTCCATACCATATGATGGCAAGCTCAGTATACAAACTGAAGGGAAAGCTGGCCCCACTGCTTGGATACTTGGAATGAGCATCAGTCAGTAGGTGGTCAGCAACTGCCTTGTGCATCATTTGCTTTGTATATTGAAATTCTTATATCATTATTACTGTTTTTCCTTCCATTTCTGTACTACTAAACTGCCTTCTTCTCAACCCCTGAACTTTACTTCCTGTGCCCTTCCCTCCAGTTCTCTCTTCATCCTACAGAGAAACAGTGTGAGCAGGCATCTGAATGGAGTTTCACTACCTGCCAGTTAAGCCAGGACAATTGTTACGTATGCATAATACTGACACTGTTACATTCTTACCATATTAATTTTTTCAGTAGCTATTGTAGTGAGTTTCAAGCTGTTTGTCACAGTAGCATCTGTCTTAGCTTTCTTTTTCTGGCAAAGAAAGCTCTTCAACGATGTAGAAATGAATAATTGTGGTAGCACATTGACCACATCTTGAGTTTGGGCATATGTCCCAAGCAGATCTATTTCAAAAGCAATAACGCACAATCTAAAATTGAATAGAATAATATCTCACTATCTTCTACCATGGAAGGGAACTCCTGGGCAGCTTTTCTTCTCTTCTTGGTGCGAAAGTAACCTTTGGACTCCTTATATATCGTGTGACTATTTCTATTGTCAGCATAATTGACTTTATTCCTTACAAAAAGTACAAGCTACTGAGAAGTAAAACAGTACTGAAAACTTTCCATGTAAAAATACTTTGTGTCAGGTTTCTTTATCGCTCCGAAATTCTCTTGCAGCTTGACACCTTCTCTCACCTCAACCCTAATAATTGCCCATTTCTATGAATGTTATAATGAAATCAGGTCATAAAAGTAAATTACATAAAAAAAAAGCAAAAAACCCCTGTTTTGACATTCTTAGAATGTGAACTACTTATACTTTCAGCACACTCAGTTTTTGTTAAGATGTCAACAGAAAGCATTAAGACGTTCTATTCCACAATAAGGATAATCTTAAGGCCCTATTACTTGCATAATTGGAATTTGGAAATTTTAATGAACTCTAGTTTGTACAATGCTGTTCATCACAAGTATGGAAAGAACAATTAACAGGGCTATATTCTTTTTTATAATATGCAGAATTAAAAACAACTATTCATTTTGACAAAGACTGATATGTCTAAAGTGTTCAGTGTCAAAAATTACTTAAGTAATGACTGGTTTTCTGCTGTTGAACAAAAACTAAAGTTACTTATAAACAGAAAATTATTTCTAAAGGCTTTATTTTATTAGCATTCAGAATTAAGGGGTCTGAAAAAAACCTACCTTCTCTGGAGTGCTTAGATCATGTGTTCATGTTTTCCATGTGGGATTTATACTTCCTTTTGCAGACACTGATGTGATAGCCATCTGAACTTACACACTTAGAGCTATTTTTAAACACTGCTGTAATACAGCAGAGGTAAGAACAACTTTGATTTCCAAGTGATAGTTTGAAAAGAAACTACAGAAAACTTAAACCACAGGAAAGTCTCAAGACAAAATCTTGCTGCAATAACAACCAGGTGACTAAGGTTTCAGAAGACCTCACATTTGCTGATAAGCCATAGTAAGAAGGCTTAGGGTTCAATAGTATTGCTTTGACTAAAGCAGGGCCTGCAACTGCAATTGTTTAAATGTTCAGAAGAGTTGGGGGGAGGGCAAGGAACCAACTGAACAACCAAAAAAGTCACACACACCAAAAAAAACCAAACAATCCCCCCCCCCCCAAACAAACAAAAAACCCAATATAAACAAACCTAACAACACAAACAAGCCTAACCAGAAAATTATGTACTTCTCATAAGCTATTTTAAATATCTCATAATATTCACCTTATCTGCCTGGTACACCTTCACAACCTTTAATGGTTGGACTCAATGATTTTAGAGGCTTTTTCCAACCTAAATTATTCTATTCCCAGACAACATATTAATAATTTGTTGTCTGAAGAGATTCTCAGCCTAGATATGCTATGTTTCTCTTATGTAAATAACCTGGTATGGTGAAAGGTTTCTACAAAGTCTTCCAGAAAAATTAAATCCACACTTTTTCAGTGGTATCTCACGCCTCCATTTCAGAAATCTGTTTTTTAGCTAGGAGTGCACTTTCACTTGTAAAGATCACTTTAATGTCAGAGGGATTTCCAGATGCTCAGCAATTCACATGCACATAGCACTGCACAGAATGAGCATCTTACCATGGGGACTTCAGGGCTTACCCAACCACCACCGTGGTTTCTGGGAAAACACAACAAAAACACTCAGAAATCCAGGCTCTAACAACTGCAGACAGTTGATTAATTCATTAAATCAGTGATAAACAGTCTCTATAGGGTGATACCTAATCACCTTGTCTACTGTATTAATGACAGTTACTTTTTCATTATATATAGGTCGCCTCTTTAGCCTTTAACTGTAAAGGCTAAAAACATTAAATGTTATTTGCCTCCAAACCAGAGCTTATTGTAGTACCTGTTTTTAATTACATTTCCCATCCTTCTCCCCTCACAGTTTCAAAAAGTACAGAAGAGGGGCACATGTAAGGGAAGAAAAATACGTAGAAACTGTTTGGTCAATTCAAATCCTAACACAGCCATAGGTAAAGAATTGTATTTGGGTGTTCCAAAACAAAAAAAGCAAGTATTGCTTAGATCTCTGCAAGATTGACATTGTACCTGCAAACACATGGTGCTAACTTTGTATTTTCACACACCATCTCTGTTCTCTGGTGAATACTTTTGTCAAATGTGAAAAAAACCATAACTGTTTACATACCTCACCTGACATACCTGATATTACACTAAGAACTCTGCTATAGCAGAATGGATAAGAGAAATAGCTACCGAAACCAACACCTTGAATAAAAAAGTTCAAAGTGCTTTGGTACAGCAGACACATTTAGAAACACTGATAAATTCAATTTCATTAGAAAGGTGATAGGAGGCTGCAGTTTTACATGTCAGTTTCTGAACCTTGAAATCTCCCCTGCCCACAGAAGGATGCTGCTTCAAACCCTGCCTATCTGGAAATTAAAGCACCAGAGTAACTGCTACAGGAGGGGCTGCCCAACTGCTCCAAATGAGTCAGCATGCCCAGCACCTTGGGCTGTTTGATGCAAGGCCGGCAGCTGAACAGATTGGGCCGTGTGTGTGTCCCTGTCCCCGCATACACAGGAGCCATCTGGAAACAAACAGCTCAATCATGGAAGAGTAAAGCTAAGGAGGAAAATTGCAGCTTCCTCATCAAAAAAAACCCCCAACCCCCCCAAAAACCCAAATTAAAAGAAAAAAAAAAAAAAGAAATACTTGATTACCTCCTTACTACTCCTGTTTTAAGACTCACAAAAGACAAAAGATATGGGCTTTTCTGTATCTCCTTCTGTAAAGTATCCTTTAAAAAGTATCCTTATCCTGTAAAAGTATCCTTTTTAACTACATTTAAATCATCATTGTGGGAAATGAGGAGTCAGATACGAGAGGCAAGGGCTAGCACATCGTTCATCTGGCGCTGATGCCTCAGTCTGAGGCACCACAGAACCAACAGCCCCACAGCCCAGCAAGTTTGCTGAAGGCTCCTGTCAGGTCACTGACAGCTTCCGAGTGGATGCTTAAACACAACTAAATTTAAGGCCACAGCAGCCTCTGTAATACTCAAGAGAAACAGCAGCTGCAGGAAGGGGACAAGAAGTTAAACCAGTTCGGTACATCATCAGGGATCACACTTTGACCACCATCCAGAAGCGCAGGCCAGTGACAAGCCACACTAACAATGTGCTATTTAGCTTGGCCAACTTCACGGCAACTCCAAGCCAGCCTGTGCCCCAGCACCTGCCCATGCTCTGGCTCTACCAGCAGAAGCTACTGAGAATCAAGCCCAGCTGCTCTGAAGTTTGTGGCTTCACCTTTAATGAGCCTAATTAATTTACTTTCAAGGTGGCCTGACTCCAGATTGCACTATGTTTTCCAAATGTTTTCTGCAAAGCCGGGGGAAGAGATGCCCACTCTCTGTGAGCCTTGACATGGTCCTGGGTATCCCTCCAGTTCAAGCGCTGCTTAGCACCAGTCCCTGCCAAGGGGAAAGACCCATTGCCTGCTTCCAGGAGAGCCTGGGGGAAAACGCCAAAAGGGAAAACACTGCAGAGCAAAATATTCTGACTGAAAATTGAACCAGGATTTTATTATTAAAACCAGTCCTCAGATTAAGGATTGTAACTCCTAAAACTAGGGGGATGGGGGGGAGTGTTAAATACCTTTTCTAACATGAAGTAATACAGAAACAGAGATCACTACCCTCATTAGAAGGTGCTTTTATTTCCTTATTCAAACCCTCAGTCTTCTAACATAAATTTTTCTCTGCCACTGACAACTTCTGCATTATTTATACAACGGCCAATCTATAATTGGCCTCTTTCACATGGGTGAATATCAACATATGGGGGGGAAATAGGGCAAGGAGAGAATGCAGATAAGTGACAATTTCCATATTTGTAGAGAAAACAGTTGTACTCTGATAGTGTGACAGGTTTCAGATGTACTGTTCCGCATTTATACATAGTTGATGTCTAGCTTATAAAGGTTCATTTAGCTATAAAATCATCATGTTTAGCTGCTGAAAGGAGGCTGGAAGAGAATGAGAAATTCTCATCATCTGTGTGAACAAGACAACCATTTTGCTGTAATACAATTTTTCAGAGTACTAGACTTTTCTTTCTAGACCATTCTGATTTAACTTTAGATCTAACAATTTCTACTGTGCACAGTACTATGAAACCAGTGGCCAATTCCCAAGTTTTAGCGGCAGAAATTACATAAGCTTAAAATATACATCCTATTTTACTCTTCACATTGCCAGCTTCTCTTTTGGCTTAATATAGCATATTTTATTTCCTTCTTTTTACCACAGCAATCAACTGAAAAAAACCCCAAACATTTACACCCTGAAGCTTTAATATCACAGTACATTCCCACGTAAAGAAATGTGATGCCACGAATTAAAGAGGGTCACATATTACTAGGATGTTCTGGTTCACAGCTGGGACAGGATCATCTGAGCAGATTTCTACATATAAACTACACAAAGCTACTTAAACAGATCATGCACTACAGCTCAGAAAATATTACTTCATCGCACTCACAAGCTACACTAAAACTACAGCCTTGAATTAGGTTAAGGAGGAAGGGATGGGTTGGGTATGTGCAGGGAGGCAAGCAAGGAAGAACCAAGGTAAAGCCTAAAAGCACTGTACTCATTCAGGTGTAAAACTTACTGCACGTTCAGAGAGGGAAAATACACCTAGCAACACCTGAGCTGCTGCTTTTCTTCTCTCCACCGAGAGCTTTGCTGACCAAATTACCAGAGAAGAAGTAATTCTCACACTTTGCCAAGTGTGCCACCACTTGTGCAGACCTGATTGGTTCCCTGCATGCTTCAGGCAAGATCCAAAGCCTGCTGGAGCCGGTATCACTCCCCACATCAGCTTTCACATTCAGGTTTCAGAAAACATCGAGTCTCTAACCTGATGTGATTCACAGTAATATAAGGCGCTTCCTCTCATGGAAGCCCACTTTCATCAGCACAGACTGGACAAGTCTGACTTCAAACTGCCCATAACTACAAGTAAAACATTGTCACTCCCAATACAAAGGACCTTTATTTACAATTTTACTGACAAGATATCCATCCTTCTGTGGAGCTGACAGTAAACTTTTCATTACTATTAAGATCTCTAAGATATAAAGGTTATTCTTAGTGCTTCTTTTGCACTGTAAGATTCTGCAGAAAGACACACTCTGATTAGCATTAACTTGGAACCACAAAACCTGTGTTCAATTCTCAGCATTGCCATGGGTTCCCCATAAGGCCTTAGACACATCACTTGGGATTCAAGTGTCCCGTGTCAGGTGTCTAGAAATTGTCTGGTTAAATCTCATCTAGTAATCCCAGACTTCTTACAGTCCCTGGAAAGGAACAGACAGCTCCAGAGAGCAGTCCATCTCACCTCCAGACAGCAGTCCATCTCACACCAAGACAGACGCCTCAGGTAGGTCAAATGAATCACCTTCTGAAGGTATTTAAACTTAAATGAGATGAATCCTATCCTTAATCTCCCTCTGCCATTGATTCCCATCTGTCACACGGGATTTATATTTCATCACATCAATATGACACTACTTTGATTGGCGCCTACGTAATATAAATGACTGACTGATGTGTACAGACTTGCACACTTCACAAAAAGCTATCCCTAAGATCTTTACCTGAAATCTTCATGTCTACCTTCAAGACAGGCTATCTGGGCAGCTATGCTTTTGGCTTTGTATTTGTTTTGTCCATTTATGCTATCACATATCAGAGTAGTATTAGGTGTTCTCCTGTATCACCCTCTCATCGAGAGGGGGAGCAGAAATCTCCAATAATTACATCAACCTCTGGAGAGATAAACTGGCTCCTGTACTGGGGAAGCTGCTGTAGCAGAATTTTGCTGATTCCTTTATCATAGAAGCTACTTTTTGGTATGAAGTAGCTAGTCTTTTAAGTATTACTGGAGCTGAAACTAGTTTATCTCCTTTATGTCAGGTAAATTCCCTCCTGGCCGCAGAAGGCTAAAATCCAGATCGTTTGTACCATCCCACCTGTAAATAATTCAAATCCCAGTTGTGAGCATGGCATTATACATAAAATAGCCTTCTTCAGTAGAAAGTCAAACAGCTTACCCAGTTTTCAACTGGAAGATGGCAAATCAAGATTACTGGGAAACACGAATTTTTTTCTATTTAAAACTGAAAACTTTATAATTTATGCCAGGGTGAAGGTAAAGAGGTTTTAAAGAGTAACTCAGCATAGTTTCTAAACAGAGCTCCAAACTGGATGTCTAGTATTGTGTATGTCCCCTAATATTAACAGTACTTAACGACCAGCAAAATATATTTTTATCTGGCAGAATGCCAAACAGGCAACTGCTCACATTTGCAAGTATGAAGTTTCCATGATACAATTAAAATCCCTTTGAAGGATAGGGTTGATATGGTTACAGCAACGAGTCATTTATTGATCACTGGGGGCCTTAAATGATGGCACTTTTTCCAACACTTGGACTAATTTTTTTTTTTTTTTTTTTTGCACAACAGTCCATGTCCCCAGTCAAAGATCTGGATCCTATTATCCAGTATAAACACATTACAAGATATGTCAGGCCCTGTTCTAAAGAGACTGCAGAGCAAACACTGTTCCTCGCAAACATGAAGCAGCTCTTGATGAAACAACTGTTGCCAGTTACAACCCACATCTGGAATTCGCTGTGTTAACAGAGCACCCATACATAAAAAGAAAACAGGGGGAAAAAAAAAAAAAGAAGAAAAAAAAAAAAGAAGCATGGCCCCCACACATTATGATGTTTACTTTTGATTTTTCCCATGTGTCCAGGCAAGCAAGCAGCCCACAAAAACAAAACAGGTAAACAGGTTTAAAAGCCTAACTTGCTATTTGAAGTGATGGCGACAATAAACGATTTTTTAATGCAGTCTTCCAACTCAACTATAAAAGTGCTTTGAAGGGAAAAAATTAGAACTGTATATCTGAGACATAATTCAGCTCATCTAAAAAAAAAATGATTCACTAGAAACACATTAACAAGAATTCTGGTCTAAGTGAGCCGGAACTGGAAGAACAGTATTAGACCAAATGCAACGGAAAAAGCAACATGGCCTGAAGCAGTTATTTTGTAACAGGGAAGATTTTAGCACATGTTCATTTAAGGCTCCCTTTCTGTGCCTTATTTAGGGAAAAACCCGCATATATTTACTAGTGTTAAAACTTGCAGCATTTGTACATGCTGTAACTGTATCCACATCTACAAGGGTGCTGTCCCATACGGTGACTGTGCGGATTACATGTTGTCTCAAGACTCTAACTTGCTGAAACCAGCCAGCTAAGATTTAGTTCTACCTCTGCTAGGCAGAGTTTGTGTAGGTCACCATCTTTAACTCTGCACCAATAGGTACAGAATGTTTGACTGTCACAGAACAACATGGAGCCCCTCCACTTGCACACCTCACTGCTAAGCCTGTCACCTTTAGTTCCTCCAGAAAACTCATACAGCCAATAATAATGAGACAACAGCTTCAAACTAGAACTTGACTAACCACAATCAATAAACTTGCTAATGCTCTTTAGGAGTGGAAAAGTTTCAGTACATCCCCCTACTCTTTTTTGCAAGTACGACAGCTTTAGATAAACACTAAGCACAGTTCTACACTGTTTACTATACGCCACCTAAAATTTGTACCTAGAATTTATTCAACACAATTATCCCTAAGTTTGATCGAAGCAACTACCTGTAAGTATCTTAACAGCACTATAGCTGCAAGCAGGACAAGCTGAGCTAATATTTTTCACAGTTTGAGGATAACTTCTTGTATTACCTCATCAGCATAACCCCTAAGGTATTCAGAATGATCAATACACTTGTCCTAAAAGGACCCAGGAAAAAGCCAACATTTGGCCTCTGGAAGACAAAACCTTTAACAATTTGTTAACTATAACAATCTGAACAGGTCTTCAACTAGTCTCAGTATTAACTGCATCCACCTATGACCTTTGGACCACTCTTGAGTTCATCCTTTCAGACTTAAACATTCTCCTACTTTAAACATCTAAAGCCAACACTGCAAACTATGCCAAGAGGTTGGATTTTTACCTCCCCAGTAAAGATTACTTTTCTTCATCACAGAAAGAATCATAGAACTGAGTGGAAGAAGGCACAGTGAGACCACAGACTAGGGAATGCCAGGTCTTGATCCCTTCCAGCAATTAATTTAGCTTTATTCTGTGAAATCAGTAAACACCACTGAATTCCTACGTTGTTTTAAAAGTAGCTGAAGTGCACAGACATTTTAAGAGCCAAATTTCAATACAAAGCAAATAAAATGTTTCAAGTTTAATTTTACTACTGAAAGGAAATTCAAAAAAGCTGTAACTAGAGTAATATTGACATGTTCCATTAAAATTATGGCAATTGTTGTTCCTTTCAACTACATGTAATACATACATTTTGGAATTCCATTGATGGGTACAGATATCTGGAAAGGCAGAAAAAAGTTTGGGCTTTTGGGATTCATTTGAATCCTTAAGTAACAATGTAGACAGTCCCTACTGTAGACAATGTAGACAGTCCCTACTGTAGACAATGTAGACAGTTCCTGCAAAAGACTGGTTCATCACCTTTAATGGACATTTAGCTGGTTTTTGCTTTAGAATCTAATTGACACTACATGAATAAGCAGTGCTCAGTTCAAAAATCTGAGCTCTAGCTGCTTGATATAGAGATAAAATATTCATTACTATTATTCTTCCTCTAAAATGCTAATTTCCATGGTTTCATGCCTTGCTCACCTGTAACAAAACTTTCATCAATATTTACAAAGAATAATTGATTCTGAGTAAACAGTTCACAATTATTAACCAGTGTACGATTTATAAAGCCAGTATTTTCATATCAAATATTAAAGTAAGCCCAAGTCATTATAAAAAACGGACATGTATTTTGAAATTGATAAACACAAGAAAAAACTATAGCATGTGACTTCGGGTGGTTTTGTCCCAGATGATTTTACTTCAATTTTTCACTATCAGCATTTTCTCAGTAAGCTAAAAAAAAAAAAAGGGGCAGTAAATACGTATTAACAAAAAACCCCAAAAATATAAATCCTATTATGCAAGATTTACAAAAATAAAGCAAACATACAAGTTAAGAGCAGCAAAGGCCTTACACAGCTCTAGCACACCATGAAGAAGCAAGTGACCTCTGTCAAGGTCGCACAGATACTGCCTGGTGTTTCTCTGCTCCAACTAGCAGCTGAGTAAGCTAACAAAGCATGAAGTAAGAAAGCCGAAGATGATGAGCAAGTGCAAGGTAACTGCTTGTTATTAGCATATGAAAAACAACTATGAAGAAATTAAAACTGTTGAAAAGAAAGGCATCCACTGTCAGGCATTTCATAAGGAAATATTAGTATGTCCCAGATACAGTTATCAAATGCAACAGTGTAACATACACATCTTTAATTAAATATTTGGGCTGTTAGAAAATACATAAACTTTAATTTCAGGATCTAGAAATCCTGCAATTCAACCAATATTCAACTTGCAGCCAAAAATGTGCTTGCCTTCTGCCCTCAGCTGGACTACTAAAGGACGTCTTTGGGAATTCAGTGGGAAGACACTCTCAAAGGTAGCCCTCTCATCAGAGATACCTGTTTTCTTACCAATGCCACCAATTAACTACCCATAGCCTGACACATGGAAAGAGGACATGGAAGATGCTAACCAAGACAAGCTTACCCTGGTGCAAAGCAGAATGGTGACAGGATTCCCTGCCTCAGATGCCAGCCACAAACTTTGCCACCTGTACAGCCAGTTCCAGAATGAGTTTGACAGAAGACTGTCCTTCTGATATCATCTCACTGATGGGCATCTGGAAACTAAGGCCTATTTACACAAATCCAGGTCATAACAATGAGACACAGGGTATTGGAACTCCCACATCTTGAACAATAACAGGCATTCTCTTTTTAAGTGAAGTACCTACTAATAACCACAATTTATGGTTTTAAGACACATCAGAGGAACAAAATAAATGGAAAGCAGAGTCATTGACTTCAAGGGGCTTTAAATCAGGTCTCAAAGATGAACACTAGTTAGATAAATAAACAAAAATTTCTTGTCAGTAACAATAGACAAAATAGGATTATAACATACAAGGGCAGCTTAAAGGAAGTTTGGACAGAACCTCTTCACACTATGCAACATGTCACATCTTTTACAACAAAAGCTGTTTAATGCAAGAGACACAATAGGAGTTAATAGCAGCAAGTTCAACAGGTTAGTGATTTTCAGGCCAAAAGGACAGGCGATTACCTCCTCCATTCCCAAGGATTAACACAAATCACAAATCCAGCAATTTCAACATCAAATCTAGAACTTGTACCTGGGCGAAATAAAAGGAAAGAAAATACTATCTACAGACTTCAAGTATAAAGGCGTCATCTGCTCAGTAAGGTGGTTCATACACCTGCTAATCTGATGGACAAAACACTGATACCTCATTTCTAGTCTGGGCTCCTGTAGATTGTGTGCCCAGCCAGGTTGCTGTATGAGCTTCTACGTATCAGGGCACAATTTAATATTATTAAGTAATATTATTAGTATTTTCACTGTGTGGGCATCAAGGAGCCTTTCAGCACATCCAGCTTTGCAAAGAGAATGGTAAGCTTTTAGGAGTCCCATTAAGAAACAGATTGGACACATCTCAAATGAGACAACTCAAGTCCCTCCTCTAAACTAATTCTAGTCATCCAGCATCCTTTTTGAGATCGGCACCTTTCCTACTCTCAACACTCCAGTGTTTACACCTGCATTCAGCTTTTTTCTCTTTAAAGCAAGAGCAGATCATGTTCCCTGGATGGAATTCCCAGAATTAATATGTAGGGGGGACTCACTTTTTTTTTTTTAAACTGGAAGCAGGCAAAAGTATTACAGTGCACTTTGTTAAAAAACATATTCAGATGTTGTAGAATAAGAAGCCAAATTAAATCAGTATATAATAGCACTTTTTCCAACTTTATTTAAACTGGCAAAAAAAACCCAGAAGTATTCTCATGAATATGGATTTTGTATTTTACTTCAGATCATTGTCAAAGGTAATGAAAAGAGTTGGAATAATGGAGATGGCAATTCCCCATACTCTATCTGTTCTGCAATTTATTACATGGAAAAAAAACCAAAACTGTTCACATGGACAATAGTGCTGTTCTACAGTATTATTTTTACAATTAGAACATGACCCTGAACTAAATAAAATGACTTACTGAATTCAAAACACAAAGCTTACAATTTCAACAAGAAACACAGAGTCCTTTTTTAATTTAAAAAATGTTTCAAAACTGTTTTGACTGGGATGTATTACACTACCTTTCTTTAAACGTCAACTGCTCGCCAATATATTGTGTCTTCTATCAACACATCATACCACTAAGTTCTCCTTACTACTTTATTCTTTAAAAAAATTTAAAAATATAACCCACCCCCCACTCTATCTGTATCGTCACACATTTTAAGAATTCGTGCCAACTCTAATACTTTATTTACAGAAATAAATGTTTATAAAGAAATACTGTCCATAGCTTTGGAAAGAAGTAGAAACAAAACCAACCACAAAAAACCCAAACCAAACAACCAAACAAAAAAACCAACACCAAAGCAAACAAAAAAAACCCCAAAACCACTCTACAAGCTACTAGTGGTCATTAAGCTTTCCAAATAAGAGATCTAGTGGTCATCTGTACACAGACATATTTTCTGTACACAACAGAATATTTTCGTATTTCAGATTGTTACCCTGAACCAGATAAACCATTTGTCAAGGAATCTTTATTTCCACAGTGCTTTGCACAAAAGCACTCCAATTTTTTTTAACTGCACTATCTAGGTAGTTATTCAAACACATGGACAGTACATGGGTAAACTCATGTCTCTGAGCCAAGCTGGGGAATGGTTACCAGCTTTCCCATTTTGCAACTGCTACACTGATTTTTCAACCACAGGATTATAGAAAAACAATACCCTTAAGATAAAGGTACAAAACGGAACTTGTAAGTGGGTTTTTAATCAATTCATTAACAATCACTGAGCAGCTTTGAGGTACTGTACTACCTACAGCCATGGCTACACAATTAAAGCTGCTACAATATATTTGGCCATTAATCCTGAATAGTGTCCAGGAAACTTACAAACAGCATCATTAAAAGATCCAAATTGGTTTTAGTCGCTCCTAAATAAAATTTTATTTTCCTGAAATTTTATATAACTGTAATAATTCAGAGTTGATTAATTATTTGGATAATTTCTCATGACTTTTTTAAAATCTGTAAAATCTTCTCAATTTAAAAAATCTTATAAATATTAGAAGCTTATCAGATAACTACACTGCACAGGAGACAGTCCAGATTTATTTCATGTTCTGATAGATTTCTCTAAGCCTATTTAGGGATGGCTAGAAAAGAAGTGGCATCCTGAGTTTGCAATTCTCTGAGAATTTAAAAGACGGCAACACCACTCCCTCTAGTATGGAGAGGGAGAAGTGTTCAGTGCCTGCTGTTTCAGGGAAATACCTCCAGACAGGCAGTGATAAGGAAACAGGTTAAGAAATATGGTCAGCTCTCTCATAACCAATTCGTGTGCTCCTCCTTTAGCCACTTGGGGAAAACAACAGAAGAGAAAAGCCGGCCTCTAAAACATACTGATAAGACATTTGTCAAAAGTAGTACATAAGGAGATGTTCTTATTTCAGTTCCTATCCAGCTTTCAGTTGTTACAGGACTCAGGAAAAAAATTAGTATCAGTAAATATTTTTACTTTTTTTTTATTTAAACAAGAAAAATTTTTCCACGTTGCTTGTACAAATCGCTCAGCTAGTCCACATAGTCCCTGAAAGAGATTGCCTGTAGCCTGCTCTTAGCCTCTCACCAAAAGAAATCATGAAAAGCCCTTGTCAGTTGTCCTCCTTCTAATGCATTCTGCTTTGGTGTCCGGTATTTTTCTATAAAAGATGTAACAGTATAACCACCATTTCCTAATTCCCTCTTTTAATGGGGTGTATGAGGGAGGAGTAAAGCCTACTCTAGCAAAGATGACATTTGTACATAACGATCCTGAAAATATTTGTTAACCTAATGCTTTGTTTATTTAGTCTGGCAAATGCTTTTATTTTAACCTCTAGTATCTTTAGTAAATGTCAGCTGTAAACACAAACTGATAGTTTACTCCCTTATCTGTATTTCTAATTAAGTTTTTTCCTAGATACAGAGTTATGTTTAAAACAAATATTCCATAGAGAATCCAAGTAAAATCAAAGTATTTCTCTTCGTGAAACTGCGTATTTATATGGGCATCACCAGCAGAGGGAAGGAGATCATGGTAACCATGCACAATAATTCCTCCACGCTTTTCTTCCAGATATGCAAAAATATTTTCTTGTCCTTTTCATTTGTATCACAAACTTTAATGTCTCTTCCACAACATGCAATACAAGGTTGCGCACACACTTTATTCAGAAAGCAGTTCCCAGTAAAGAGTTTATCTGTGTGTTTAAACATGCATACAAATATAAAACTACATACAAGTATTTTTAAAATTGTAATCCGACTGCTGAATGCACAAGAAAAAACAACGATATGCTAAATAAGAGCTTCATTTTCATGTGAGGAAACATCAATTAAATGAGTTGTGTACAGCTGAGTGGCTTAAAAACTTCTGCCAAGACACTAAGCTGCTCCTTCTTTTTACTTATTACAGCCAACCCTGCCAAAAGACCATAAAAATTGATTTTATGTTTCTGGTGTCTCTATGCTAGCTGGAAAAATATAGATTTTTTTTTTATTCCTAGGTTTCTGACAAACAGAACCTTCTCTTATCTCCCGCCTTCACTACGCTAACCAACACTGAGCATCTCCTCGGTCGTCTCATATCTGATTTAAGTTATCATTAAGGTAGGAGAACATCTTAGATTGTTAAATCAAACACTGTTCTATAGCTATGGTTTTAAAGGGTTTCTTGCCCATCAGTGTTACACAAGAGGCTATATCCCACTTGTACTGCTATGGCATACATGGCAACTGATTTTTTTCACATTTGTTTTAAGGAAGTATTAGAACTGCTCTGTTAGTCTGTGAGCTACCTCTTTAAATTCCAGTATCAACCCTTAAAATGGATTTAGCATCTTTTGCATCAAACATTAATAAGGCTCACTTAGGCGCTCTTAATGTGAAGGAAAATTTGGCTTGTATGAAATGGCTACACTGGAACATTTCATGCTTTTGCAAGTGCAGGAGTATGATTATTTCCTACAGTATGTCATTATCTTTTGCCCTGTGGTTCTTCTTGAAATTATCTCTTCTCACTCAAGCTGCCTACACTATGTTTTTAAGCTATATAGTTTCAATTTATGAATTGTATGAATGCAAATTTTGAGCAACTATACCACAAGCCAAGTAATAGACCACATTAAAGTATATTTCCCTCAGACATTACTAATAGAACTAAAAACTCAAAAAGCTTGGAAGAAAAAAAAGATATATATTTGACTCAAGACATAAAATCAGGTCATTTGTTTCCAAGACAGACAAGAAAATACTATCCTAGACACATGTGCAATCCCCTTACACTTTTCCTGAGCAGGTTTACTTAAGCATGGCAGGAGATGTCATTTCATATCCTCACCAAGCAAATTAGTTCACTGCCTACTTGTCCTTGTACCCAAAAGCTCCCCCCTCCCTTTCTCAGGGACACTCCTAAAACAACTGCCCATCTGTAACTCTAGATGTCAACTCACCAGGGAAAGGAAACTCCCCTTGGGTCTACAAGTACCATCTCCCCTTTCTTAGGGTGAGGTAACTCTCTTGGATAATAAAGCAATTAAACAGCGCATAACAGATTAACATGCAACATGGATGGCACACTGCACAGCAGCTCTGAGGATCAATATCACCACTGCAGATTAGTAGTCTAGTTGTCGTCCGCAACATGCATGCGTATCTAAAATTATTCTACTGACCTTTGTACAGAAAATATTATTTCAGAGACAGTGAAGTATTATTGCACTACAACATTCTGCATTGAGTTTACAAGGTAATAAAGACAGAGCTACTTCTTCACATGCAAATAGCTATTAAACAAGGAAAATAAAACTTGACATCCCCCAGACAATCAAAAGAAATGATTTATTTGGATGCCAACATCTGTCTTGAGATTGTGGCCAAGTGCTTTTCTGTGCTCATTTAGGACTCTACTTGGAAAGCTCTTCAGTTACATCTACCCAGAGATTTCTCTCTACCGCTTCCCATCTGACAGAAATCACTCAGCTGGGTCTGATGAATAATAGCAAAAGGCAGCTTGTATCAGAGATGATTGAATTACAGATTGTTGAAAGTGCCATAAAGGCTCATTCCAATAACTACATTTATTTACTATACTGACTACCAGAAGCTAGTAGTCGTTTGATATCTTTATTTCAGAAGACGGGAAACAAAAGAAATATTAACATTCTTTGCCACTTTCTTACTACTCTACCTAGTAGAGTTTGATAGGCAAAATTAACTTTTAAACAGAGCGCTGAACCCCTACCCATACCGTGTGCGCCGAGGAACCAGAACAGAACGCACCCCAAATCAAAGCAGGGCAAGTGGTATTCCGTATGAAGGAAACAGTGTCAGAGAAGATGAAATTGCACGGAAAGAAAAAGCATTAGCCTGACAGCCTAAGTAATGGGCGAAAGGCTTTCGTGAATTGATACATAAATGATTAGCTGTTGTCCTGCGGTCCGGAGGGGAGAGCAGCGCCGGGGCGGGGCACACCGCCGCGCCCCACCACCCTCCGCCGGGGCGACCGTCGGGACCGACCACCCTGCCGAGGGCGGGGGCACAGCGGCGGCAGCCAGGTGACACCCGGAGAAACAAGTTGGCCCGGTGGCCGCCTCGGTGCCGGCTCCGGGCAGCGGCGGGGAGGGACGGAGGGATGCAGAGCGGACGTCTTCCCTCTCCTGCAGCCGGGGCGGGGGGCGACGGCGGAGCTCCGCGGGGGCGGGGAGCAAGGAGGGGAGACGCGGGCGTCCCCTTTGTCTGAGTCGCCCCTCCCGTAAACGCCCCCACCCCCGCCGGGAGCGCCCCGGGGGCGGGCCCCCGCCCCCCGGCAGTGCGGGCAGAGCCGGCGGGCAGGCGGCGTTACAGCCGCCCCCGGAGCATGTGCTCTCCCCCCGCCCGCGCAGCGGGCAGCCCCCCCCGTCCGAGGCGACACCGCCCGGGCGCGGCTGCGGGCGGCCCCGGAGCGCTGCCTTACCTGGCAACCGGGGCGGGCGCAGCCGGCTCCGTCCTTCAGCCTCTCCCCACGGCGGCAGCTCCCGGGGCGAGGCTGCGGTGCGCGGCGGGGCGCGGGAAGACTGCCCCCGGCACGGCAGGCAGGCTGCCCCAGCCCCCTGCGCTCGGCGGGCTGGCGGCGCGCCGGGCGTTAAGTTTCAGTGGCGGTGGCGGCCGCCGGCGGGCAGGGCAAGGCGAGGCAGGCGGGGCAGCGGAGGCGGCACGGGGGCTGCGCGGCGCCGGGAGCGCCGCCACACTGCAGCGTCTCCAGGAATCCCTCCCGCGAGAGGCAGCCCATCACCCCCGGCCCGCCGCCCTCATTGGCTGCGGGGCGGGGAGAAGCGCTCCCGCGGCCAATCGCCCGGCGCCCACCATGGGTGGAGCCGCCGCGCCGGCCTCGCCCATCCCGCGGCCGCGGGTCCGCGTCCGCCCCGTCGGGCGGGGCCGGGTGGCGGCGGGCGGGGGAGAGGGATCAGGATGGGGAGGATGAGGAGGGTATCCCCGCGCGCGGCGGGCAAGGCTGGCATCCCCGGGCCGCCGCGGGGCTGTCGCTGGGCGACACGAGGTGCTGTGCCACAAGCCCAGCGGCCGTCGGGCGAGCCGGGTGCCCCGGGCGAGGCGCGGCGGTGGCCCTCGCCCGTAGGTCGCGGGGCGGCGGCCACCCTCGCCAGGCGCAGTTGGTACTGTTAGCGAGCCTGCGGGGCGCAGCGCTCCCGCTGCCGCCGCCCCCGGGCAGCCCGCGCCGGGCACTCGCGGCCGAGCGGTGAGCCGTAATTGGCGTCTGTGGCTTAGGCGAGAGCAGACTATCCCGTGTTCAGGTAAGGACGTGCAAGGGTTAACTTAATTCCCTTGATCCAGCCACTCTGAACTGGAGCTTTGATTAACATTGGTCTGCAAAATGTAACTGTAACAAATTCAATTAAGGGAAGCACATTTCTTCCAACTTTTAATTAGATCTACCCTATTTGTCTAATGTTTAATATAACATAAAAAGTTGCTCAGGTTCCAGAGGGAAATGGAAATAGATTTAGATGTAAGCTTAGCTTTTGAAAACACAACAGACTAAAGTTCTTTGTTCCTCAGCATGTATTATTGCTGCGTTTATACCCTCAAAGAGGATAACAAACAATATTCCTCAAAGAGGAGAAAAACAATTTTACCTGCAAAATTGTAAACATAACAGGGTGGTATTTATGTAAGAGTTTCCCATAACCTTTAATTGGTCACAAGGTTCTGAGCATACAGATTGTAGCCCAGGTTTGATGCACGATTGTACATGATCCTGCTGGATTATGGTTGTTCCGAAAAAGCTTAAGAAAGTAGTAATATATTTCACAACCATTTAGTTGGTTTCCGTTAGTACACGACAGTGAAAGTTACCTAGAGTACATCTTAATATGGTAAATAGCAGATGTTGGCAAAGAGACGAGCCGTATGCCATCGTCAGCAGGTAACTGAGAGAGTCACGCAGCCCCCAGGCACATCTCGTAGGTGACTTACTGTGCCTTCAACAGAACTGTATCCTGCCATTCCCCGTCCATACTTTCATGCTGGGATTTGACTCTAAAATTCACAGTCCTTTTCCAGTTCAGTTTTTCTGATCACATCCGTGCTGGACATTTGTTCTTTGGTCTGTTAGTCAGAATATCAGTTTTCCTTGTTTGGGCACATTAAATCATGAGAGGAGAGAAGGAAAGCAAATGCAAAAGAAATTACGTTGTAAAGCTTTTAGTGAGCTACAGAAAGGTGGAACAACCATAATTTAAACTGCATATGCAGAAGTGGTCACCACAGATTACCCTGTATGATTTAAAAGTGTTACTGTTTTCTCTGTCCCAACACAATAGATACCGAGAATTATTTTCTCTAGGATCATTTATCTGGTCAGTTAAAAAAACCCACATGTTTCAGTGCTAGTAATTATGAGGACTTGATGCTGAGTTCCTAACAGCCACACAGCCAGAAGTCTGTGGGAGTCTGACATTCACAAGGCATGACACATCATATGCTGTCTTAGTGTTTGAGCAAAAACAAGAAACATCACTGAAGCCCAATGGCCCTTCCTTAGTGTATAGACAGTAAGGAGCAGAAATGCTACCTAGTAGTAGCCCTGAAGAGTATACCATCACTTTTGCACTTTCTGGCTCTGTTAGTCCATACATAATTGTTCTGCTATGTTTAAAAACAAACAAATAAACAAACAAAACCCCCAAACCAGCTGTCCTAGGGGCTGGGAGAGTTTTTACCTGTTATTTTCTGAGCTTGGTTGTTTGCAATGAAAGAATTGCTGCAAAAGTAGCTTCTTTGAGTTCCTTTCAGGTTCAAAGGTTTATTCATACAAAAAGAGGTTTTCAGTCTTGCAAGTTTTGTTTCACTACTGCATTTTCAAGGAAATGGGTAGTTACTATCCAGTCATTATGTTAATTATACCAAAGGAAGCTGTGAGGCTTGAGGAGTGACATATCCTGAATGGACAAGAATGCTCTAGAAGAGCTCAGGAGCCATTTGATGAATTCTTGGAGTGCTAGCCAAATGCTAGCCACTAAAGTAATGAAACATAGATCATATTATTGTTAACTCTTCCACAGCTATGTTTAGGGAAGAAAAAGGTATCCTATTATGAGAAAAAATAAGAAACATGCAAGTCCGGAAGAAATTATAATCTGAACCCTATTTTGTTGTTTTATTTGGCATTTTTAAAATTTTTTAAATGTGTTTTAGTGCATCAGAAGAGAATTTTTAATAGAGTCAGCCATTCAGAAGTTTCTTGAGGAATCCTGCTACATACAAAAAGGCATATTCTTCATATGCCTTGTTTTTGTTTTAGACTTTGACTGAGCCAGAGATACAGGAGCAAAACAATTTGAATAAAAAGCAAGACCAGAATGCAGTGTCTGTCATTTTTATTTTGTACTTTCTATATACTGTGACTTCAAGATAAAACCTCAAGATTAGAAAGTGATATGAGCCACAAAAACTAGATTTTGAAAATGAAAGACTTCTGCTTGATCCATAAAGAAGGAGGAAGCCTGGGCCAAAGCCAGTGAAACCAATATTCTTGGGCCTGTCCAGGCAAGTTTTATGGCATATAAAGAGCAGATACTAGAATGGCAGTCACTGAACTGAGGCTAATTCAGGAGCAACAGCAGTTGTTACACATAAAAAAAGCAATCAAGGCTCTGACTTTTTTCCTTTTGTAGGTCAGCCTTTGTGTGACCAAGTATCATGACTGCCACAAATAGATGTACAAGATGGGAAGTCAGGTAAATAATGAGAGCAAATCACTGGCAGGTAAATAAGTAAATAAAACTGGTGGCATGTTAATTTACTTAACAGGTAGAGTCTAGATCTGTAAACTAACTGAACTGTGGCTGTTGTGATTCACTGGCTTTGTGTTGCATGAGATTACAGATGCCTGTCTTCAACAGAAAAATGCTTTTATTTTGTTCTTTGTTACCATGTAATTTACTCCTATTTGTGCTTTGATTTGGTCTTTTCCATCCTCAAGTTTTTTCCTTTTGAGAGATGTTCCTTTGTGGAAGATAAAGAAATTTGGTTTTGCTTAGGGAAATGGAACAGCTTTTCAAATTTCTGATTGCAGGAGTTTAAGAATGTGTTTCTGAAACTTCTTTTAGCATATTAAATGTCTGCTCTTGATTGTTTTAGGTTTTTTTCCAGTTGACTGACAATCCAAGGGCTGGTATGTATGGCTGAAAATTAAGCATTTGGAATTCCATTTTGGTGTTCTGTTGTCACACTCTTGGTTTCAGTAAAGTTTACATAATACCTACTAGGTGGTGATGATGCACTTAGAATGAAAGATGTGAAAGCAGAGAGAGAAAGCTATGTCCCCAAAGTGAGAATTAACCTTCAGTAAAATTGGTAAATACTGGAGTAACGATTCAGCTGTACACAACTAATGGAAGTGTTATATGAAGTAAATCATCTTTGAAGATGATTTTTCTAACAATGTATGTGATTACCATTGGGGCAGAGAGAGTGGAGAACAAATGTTGGGGTTTTGTGGTTTTAATTAAAGTTAGAAATCAAAGGGTAAAATCAAAGAACTTGTTATTCCACTCACTGATGTTTGTCTCAGTTTGTCATCTGATTTCATTGTTTTCTTCTGTTTGATATGTACACATCTGCTGCTGCTTCTAAGTTGTTTAGGCAGATATGGCCTCTTTTAATCTGCATTTGTATAGCAGCTGACACTGAGAGCTCCTGCTTTGTGCCCTGGGCTCCTGGACACTGTGGCAGCAGAAATGAAAATGGAAACGAAAACAGAAGTACTCTATGAGGGGGTGTTCAAGTGTAGCCAAACCAACTTGCATATGCTTTGCACAGATGTCAGCTGTGTAAAGCAAGGACTGATCTGAGTCAGTGTCAGTCTGTTCCCCTGTAGATGGTGCCCCTAGTTCAGGGATTCTCTTTTGGGTTGTCAGATCTGCATCCCTAATCCCCCTCCCCACTTTGAAAGTCAGTTTTCACCAAAGTGGTGCTTAGGGTGGTACTCCAGAAAAAAATGTGCAGGTAAGATGACCTGGACGGAAGTCCCAGTTCTCTTTTTAGGCAGAGTCTGCTATATAAAATGACAAACTGCTGAACTCCAGAACACCCAGATATTATCAATCTCCTTACCTTATGGCTTCTTATGGCTTCCCCCATGTAAAATTTCTAATCCACAGCAAGCATATGCATCATGTGGATGACTGTGTAATAAAAGGCATGTGAAGTGGGATTTCTAATTTAATTTTGAGGAGCTGACCTTGCAAAGCAAGTGGGAGATCTGTGTTATGGCAGTCAGTGTTAGCTCTGAGGAGAGGGTTGAGACTTAAACAATGTCTTTTCAAATGAGTATGAATGATTATCATGATGCACATAAGAGAGGACATTCCACGTCTCCAAAGAAATTAAGCATAGCTCTGTGTGCAGACTCAAATCAATTGTCTTTTAAGCGCAAAGTATGCTTATATTTACACCAACCCGAGAGTGAAGTAAGGGTGAATAATATAAGTATCATAATATAACACTGAAATAGAGGTAAAATCTTATGGCTTCAGGCTTCCTAGATTTCATGTCTCTAATTTGAGATGTCCACAAAACCTTCACCATGCAGCAGACATATAGCAAAAATGCCCCAGGAAGCCAGCCCAGCCATGAAGCATGGTAGGTTCTACCATCTGACTATGCAGAGTAGGCCAAGAACTTCAGTGTGAATTAAAAATGGGATAGAGTTACTAAAGAACTGGTTAATGTATTTTAAATTTCAGAAAATACTTCTGAATATTAGTAGTCTGATAAATAATTCTCAAGGGAGTTTGTTTTCATTTAGCTCACACTGTCATTTCATTCAAAGGCACAGTAAAATTACCCTAGTATTTGTATTTAAAATGCCAAATTAAGAGAGTGTCAGTATTTTTTTTTTACAGTAATCACTATTTCATAAGAATTTCTATCTGTTTAAAAAATGTATTTGCTTCTCTTACAAAAATGCAGTCACTATACAATTCTGATGTTTAGACTTTTATTGAGCTTAACAGCTTGCAAACCACATAGATAAATGAACTGGAAATTATGTGCCATTAGTATAGTTAGTAGAAAAGACCTTTGAATTTTGCTTTCTTCGTAGCAATGTTTTAGCCACTATACAATATGGTAAAATGGCATTTACTCTGGCAAGTCTGTCTGTCAGCAACACCATTCTGTTTACAAACTAAAAGAATTGTTTTGTTTACCTTACTGCTTTTTCTATAGCATATGCCATAGCCTTCAAATTGTGCAAGTATAAATTAGAAGGAAATAGAGCTCTCCAACTGTGTTGTTAAGATGATAAGGTCAATAGTAATGTCTTCTCTGCAAACCTTGATAGATATTTATCCAAGTCAAAGCTGAATTTTTAGTTCTTACAATATGTTAGTGAAAAGAAGGCCTTTCTTGTTTTTTAAAAAAATTAGGCAAAGAAAAATAAATCCTACACAGTGAACTTAATTCTCCTCACAGTTAGGTATAAATCTGTAGTAAGACCTGCTGTCTTAAAAGCACAGTTTTCATGACTGTTATCTTCTATAAATCAAACTGTCTCAGAGTCCTAAAGAAGTTAATGTACCAATGCATAATTTTAATTCAAGTGCTGAATTTAAATACAAAGTTTTAAGGTAACAGAGACTCCAGTTGCACTCTGGGGACGTAGCTTCTTCTTTACTCAATAGTTCCTACTTAGTCTGGGGCAAGGTCATCTTCCCTAGCTGCTCATAAATCTGTGATTGAGAATGCCCTATCACTTTCCTAGGCTTTTTGCTTGTGGCCTTTTCATTTGCCAGTCCTTTGACCTTCCTTCTCAGTTCTTTCTGTTCATCTTGGAATATATTTTGGAATAACGTTGCCAGTCCTCAGTGAAATGGTCTGAACACTCACAGTCATCCTCTTCAGCCTGATGTTAAGATGCATTTCTGCAAAAACCAGGATTGGTCCTTTTCCTTTCAGATTGAGGTGAAGTGTGCAATCAGAATTATGATGGATGATGAGGTACAGTAATAAAGTGGTTCCTGCTGAGGAATGGAAAGGTCCCTACGTCATTGGTTCGGTTTTTCATTCTTGTTTGTATGTGAACAGAGGTAGCTACTAAGGAATGTTGCTTCATGGATAAAAACAAAACAAAAAAAAACCCCAAGAAAATAAAAGAATAAAAAATGACTAAAAAGCAATTTAGGATGGAAATAATAAAGGTTCTCATCACCAGAAGGTCATCTTTGCCCACACTGAGATTGGACTAAGAGTTTACCAGCTTAAGATCAGTAATTTGATCCTAGGGAGAAGTTCAGCCCAAAGGAGTGTTTGGTACTAATTAGTTTAAGGATTTTGGTTAATATCTCCTTGTCCTTAAGTGTAGATTTTCAAAGAAATGGTGATTTAATATGGTCTTTGATGTTGGAACTCTAAATTAAAATGTTCTTTCTGAAGATGAGAGCCTAGATTAAGTTATTCTGGGACTTAGAGTGGACTCCTTCATGCCTTACTTTCTTCCTTCTGGAATCTGTGGCCCACACTTTCCCACCATAATGACAGAAAGGCATTATCATCATTATTCCCTCGTAAGTACAAAGGTATCTGCAGAATAACCTCAGGGATTTATTAGAGCATCAGTCATTTCTCATAAGTTTAAAAAGGCCTGTTCAATGCTAAAGTTTTTTTTATTAGCTACCTCTTCAGTTTGGCTTTTCCTCTGAAAATTACTGAGCTTTATCTCTGACCAAATTCATTTTTATTTAAGGAAGCTGGTCATACCATTTCCATCATACAGGGGCTCATAAAAATGTTTACATTTTACTTTTTCCAGAAGATTTATATTACTTTTCTTTCCCTTGTACTCTGATTTAAATAGAACTTTTAGAATTGTTTGATTTTTTTTCCTGCAGTCACTTCTAAAAAATCCTTGATGTTTTTCTTTTGAGGAAAAATGTTATTTGCCACAGTTATTTACAGTTTAACTTCCAGTTTAATTACAATCTAATGCTTCATTTACTGTGACACACTGTACTCTGCAGGCTGAGCTGTGATAGATTGTAGGAGTCACAGTGGCAATAGATTCACCTGTATCTGAAGCTGGGCAGCCTCGCACTGTTGCCAGCAGACCTGCCCTGAAAAACAGCACCAGCCCTCTAGTGATGATCAGAACATGAAAAATTCCCTGACCGAGCCTATTTGGAGTATTTCAGTATTGTGTTTTTACACTCCCAGTTTTTGCCAGTGATGCATAGTCCTCTGGCTTTCTGTGCTCCCCATATGCTGGTGAACACATTCAGGGGTTGTCCTAGAAAAGACATGTCATAGCATGAGTACAGAGACTAGCTGATGCTTTTGGCGTGTTTTGTCTCACTTCACTATGGATGCTGTCATATCATATCTGATGCCATCTTACAGTCCTCCACAAGGATCATAGAAATCTATGTACCTGTCTAGAAAGACCTCCAGCAAGGAGCTTGTACTGCCATACTACGAAGAATTGTATTTGTAGTATACAGAGGATCCGTTTGAGATTCTGTTCCTATTTCTGGTGCTGGTTAGAGAGTTATGTGAGAAAAAAAGATTTGATGCCTCCACATGCTAAATTTTGTAGCCATGAAGGTTTGCTGCTAATAACATGTAGTCATATATCTATAAAGTAACTGAGGTTGTGTTAGGGGTCATCTGTTCTAACCACATGCTCAAAGCAGATCCTGATAGAACAGGTTTCTTAGGGCTCTGTTCAGTCAAGTTCTGAGCACCTTGAAGGATGAAGGTTTCAAGTCATGTAGGTGGTCCTCCAGACCTCCTCATAATGGACCAGATGTGGTTTTACAAGTACTGAATAGAGGGATAGATTTCTTGCCTTGACCTCCTGGCTCTTCTGTTGCTGACACTGCCAAGAAAGTAGTTGGCCACTTTTGCTGCAACAGCATGCTGCTGATTTACGTTCATGGCTCAGAATCACAGTTACACATTGAGAAATTGAAAGGCTGTGCTTGTGCATGTCCATCCTTGATCAGAATCAGCCAAAATGGGTCAGCTTCCCACACCTCCTTCATGAATTTGGTGTCAGGGAGTCCATGAAGAAACATGTGAAGGGCCACAACCATTCCTCCTTTTGGAGAGCTGTGTCTCCTAGAGTGGTGGTCTACTGGTCATACGAACACCATTTATCACTCTGAAAAGTTGGGGAAGCTGTGTAATACTTGGAGGAGTATAGGGATTCTTCTGAAACCATTCCATTATGGATGATATACATGAGGTCTGTGAGCAATTTGGTGATCTTGACAGTAGATTCTCCTAGCTCAAACTAATGATCAGGAGTGACTAAGCTTGAAGGGGTAATGATGTCCTTTAAAGGTCTGGAGCTTCGGAGAGGTATACCAAACACTTGGCAAATGCAATTATTCTCATCTTGAAATTCACTGTCATCCTGAAAATCTGCTTTCAGGTGTTCCAGGCCTGGAGATGGATGTCTTTCCACTATCTGAAATTAATTTCATTTGTTCAAAGTTTCCAGACAGCAGAGAACAGACTGCACTCAGATGCAGCTATGGCCCAGTCTATCCTGGTAGGAGGTTAGGATTTGCTTAAGAGATTTTGTTTTCTTTAGGTGGAAAAGTGGAAATGAATGACCACTCACTTGCAGGATCTCTGCAGAGCAGATTTAGATTGTCGTGATGCTCTATTGGCTTTGGGAAGCAGAGAGCTACCCCTGTATTTGGGACAGTTACAGCATGTGTTTGAAACAGAAATTGAGAGTCAATAAATGCAAAATAATGGTCTATAATTATCTGTAACCACTAAGATTTTGTAGTGAGGGGAAACCAATCTGGGGCACAATCTACAGACTGCAGTAATGTGGATACAGCTCGAGTGTGCACCAAGGTGCTGCTTCCAGATACAGACTTAGTCTATGAATCACCTTTGCAAAGTACGTAAGGTGTACTTTACAACACTTGATGTAGCTGTAGATTTATACTTAGGCTTTTCATGTTCATTCATATAATCCAATCTTGGACTTAATATCTCAGGACCTTTTCCTTCTTTTTCTTACTTTTTCTGCCTTCTCATTATACACTGGAAACTTCCTTTCCAAGAAGTCATGCACAGATTCATACCGAGATGGGAGAATGGTACTTACATTTTCTACAATTAAGTATTATGAGCTCTATGATGTCTTATATGCTTACCTCTATTGCAGCAGTAGGGAAACCTGTGTAGTAGTAATAAAGCTAGTATAAAGTAGTAACACTAGTATAGCAGTATCAAAAATGAAATTAATTAATATAAAAGTAAAATAAATCAGTGTATTTTGTAATATAAACCAGAAAGTATATAAAGTAAAATAAAACAATAAATAAATTAGTAAAGCTAGTATAGCAGTAATAGTACAGCATTAAAGATATATACTGTAGCAGTAATGGATAAAATAAATTTTATAGTAAGGCTACGATAGTGGTAGTAAAGCTGGTATAGCTGTTAAGAGACTTTCTCTTGGCATGGAGAGTGAGTTTAAAGTTTGTTTTCAAATTGGGGTTTGTACTGTCTGGAAAAAGATGAAAAAGGCTCTCTCTGATATTATTCTTTTTAACTTAAAGGGGTTGCTGGAATACCCTGAAGCAACCTTAAAATATGCAAAAGTCTTTCACTTTCACGTTAAGAACTACATTTTTAATACAGTTTCAATAACAATCCCTCCCATAATGCTTCTGCTGCAGAAAATTATGTATGTTTATTCTTCTAATTAAAAAATATATCTAATACATTTTTTCATGATAGAAGGTATAGCAGCGTAATCTTTGCCTTCAGGCCGTAGCACTTGAGCCAGAACTGGAGAATCGACTGAACTAAAATTCTCCTAATAAGCCCCAGAAAAGTGACTAATACAATGATAATCTCTGCAGCTCTGGCTGGAGCCATCAGCACTATCTGAGATCGAATATTATTACTATTCATCATCAATATCCTCTGCCTCAGGATGTCATTTCTAAGGTGATTTTCTCATCAGTATTTTTTTCGTTTTTGGTTTCTTATCATGTCTTCTTTATCCTTGCCATATATTTATAGCTTCCACACAGGAACTGTAATTAAACCTTTTCTTTGCTCTATGCCTTCAGCCTCTAATGCATTGTATAATATTATAGTCCTAAAGTAGAAGAGTAAGAATCCACTAATGTAAACTTTTGGGAAGGTTTCCAAAAGTACATTCTGATTTGAATCATGTAATAAATTGCACTGACATACAGTTAAGCTTATAATGGTGTACCAAGATCTCTCCACAGATACAACAGAAATATGAGACTTTTGTGATTTAGAATTTCTAAAATGGAGCTCTTGGTGAAAGAACCCAGGTAATCTGAAGTCTGAGGATCCCTATGATCAAAACTGAACACATACCTATTTTCTATGGGTATCTAAATGTAGGTTTAATGACTTAAAGGAAGGTCATTCTTATATTTCTTGGCCTTTATTCTTCCTGATGGGAGAGAGATATTTGGCTATGGGAGTACAGGAGTTCTGTTTGCCTTTTTAAAATTGTTCTCATTTTCATGTCTTGTTTGTATTTAGCTATATCATTGTACTCCAAGTTCTCTGAAGTTCTTCCCCTATTTTTCCTTCTCTAACCCTGTGTGTAATATTTAAATTGCATTTGAACTCGACTTTCTATATCTGACTCGCTGTGTACAGATTGCATTATTTAGCCTAAATTTTCCATTATGAAACTCCTCAAAAATCCATTGCTTACAAGATTACTGACAGTTTTGGGACATGTTCTTATTGTTTTCCATTTGCACATTTTACTGGTCTCAAGGCGGATTTAATAGAACCCACATTTCTCCAGTTAGAACTAATTTAGGAGAGTGAAGTTAGTTTGATCTTTGACTATGCTATCTTCTCAAATTCAAACCTTTTAGTTAAATGCCCTAATTTGCTTCTGATTTTTTATAAATTTGCTTGATGGCATTGACCCCAAGAATACTGGCCCTTCACTTGAACATCCTATTCTAGCAGCCAAATTTAATGTCAGCCTGGCTACTGAGAAGCTGCTGAATATACTGAGTATATGGCTACTCAGAAGCTGCTAAATCTCAGGTATCTCTCTGCAAATTGCCTCTATATTTTTGGTATCCCTTGAAAGATACCTGTTAATGCATTATTCAGCTTTAACCCAATGCTTATAGTAAAAATATAAATTTTTTAAGTCTTTATTATTATAATTTGCTTTAAATAAAACTTACTGCTTTTTTAAAATATCCAAAGAAGCTCAAATGCAGATGGGCACAAAACCACTGCTTGTAGTAGCAAAAAGCTATATATTTTTAAAAGTGGTTTCACTTGTTTTCACATCTCAAGGATTCAGGTTGGCTCTTACCTTGGCAGAACCAGTTTGCTGTGAAAACTAAGGCAGATTTGGAACCTGTGTCCCAAAAACAGAGATGTGTTCTCAGAGAAAGGTCTTCATGCAGTGGGAAATAGAGCCACAGTTTTACACAGTGTCAAATTTATCTAAGAACAGAGATTCGAGGTGCTTTTACTGATGCTCAGTCTCTACTTAATTGAAGAAAGATAGCCAGTCTGTAAATGACAGATTCCCCGTGGAACTGTACTGGAAATACAAGATGGTAGGGATGTGGAGGAGGACACTGAAGACTGTAAATTCAGATTACCGTATTCTAGCTATGTCTGTGCCAGGACACAGTGACTAACAGAGTTTTTATCGAGGTTCTGTTTGTAGAGTGTAGGTAGGGCTCCAGCTCATAAACTGTTCTGCTGATTCTGGGCTTGAGAAAGTGAGCCTAACCCCACCCCATTACCCAGGGTCTTGTCTAAGAGATCACATTCACATCAGGGCTGTGACCTCTTCGGACTGTATCTGCCATAGCAGATGTAACAGGAATACCAATCAGAAAAGATTTTTAAAAGTTTTAAAAACTGATTTGTGTGAAACCTGTCCTAGTACCTCTCAGTAGCTCCACTTGAACCACTTAGCATCCTGCTTATAAACAAACTCTCAGATGTTTCCTGTTACTAAAATACCAGTGATATTATAGCACTAGAACACATTTAGCATAACTGTTTTGCATTGGCATCCATAATTTCTGATGTCTGTTCTGCATATCCTTATTTCTGATTCCACCATGATTTCAGTCTTCTCTTCTACCATTTTTGTTTCTTCAGTGATTCATTCAGGCTTGTAGTTTGAAAGTCCATCTGCTTATTTTAAGAGCAGATACGTAGCTGGAATTTACATGATTGGATATATATTTACAGAATGCAGATGCTTTCCTTTCCACTGTCAAAATTTGTAAGCTGGTTTAATAATGAATGCCCCCCCCCAAACATGCATGCTATCATTGCAGGATACAAGTTGTTTTGTAAACAAATTATGTGCAATGATGCAACATGACGTGAGTCATGCAGTTTAAACTTGATTCCAAATTAATATACCCCATTTTATTAATTGGTTATATTTCAAACACACAGTTTCACAGAACCGGTAGACATTGGTATTGTAATTTGCCCGTAGTAAAACAACAAATGGAAACAAACATTCTGAAATTCTGCTTCAGACAACTCATTTTCTCTTGGCATTGAGCACTCTTCCCAACTCCACCCTGAGCCTTGGGATTTTGTGAACATTACAGATGTATTTTTTTTTACTTATTTTACATTTGCAGCTATCTTAAAAAAAATTATGCAGTAAAGCTTGAAAAAACCAGCACCCAAGTGTCAAATAACATGGGAGAAAGTATAATCCACAAATACATGTATTTTTCTAAATTTCATTTTCAAGCCAGTCTTTTAGGATTTTGGTTTTTTTTTTTAATAGTTGCAGTTCTAAAGATTCTCAAATCCTCAGCAATCTAGTCACAATATCAATACACAAGAATTGGTGTTAGCTGAACTTATAACAAATCATTATCAGAAAGGAAAGATGAACAAAAGGTCATTTGGCATGAACAAGCCACGTATTTTGGTATATGCTGAAGTAGCAGTATTGCTTTATTACAAAGTTTAAATTTTCAACTCAGTTGAATACCAGGAGGCCAATTTTTATGTTTCTCTCAAGAAAAAAATCTGTAAGATTTTCTTCTATACCTTTCCTGTTACATCTCAGTAAATGTGACAGGTTTCTGGTGGTTTAGAACTCCAGAGCTTTTCCTGGTTTGAGGTTTTCTTCACCAGTTCAGTAACCTGTTCTTATGTCCCTAAATGCTTGGATTCTCATCATATTAATTTAGTCTAGAATTCATGCACTTCTAAGGAGTCTGCACAGAACCTGTAAAATACGGCTTTCATATCCTTGGGTTTGCATATAGCTGTAATGGTTCTTAACCATTTGCCTAATCTTTGCAATTTCTGTCATTTCACTTTGCCACTGCTTACAAAGGAATTGAGCTGGAAAACAGGCAAGATTAGACATTTAGGCTGTTTTGCATCTGAATAATGTGGGAGAGATGAAAAAAAGATCTTACTTTCAGTATTGTACAGATTTCAGTATTATCCTTCTTTGCTGTAACCAAATTGTATTATCTCATTAAGAAATTTAACCTCTTTCACTTTAAGACCACTGGAATGCAAAATTCTTCCCTTGATGAAGATGATTTGCTCTAAAGATTAAATCTGTTCTTCTGAGGAAAGCAAATGCATCAGCACATTTGTACTCAAAGGATCAAAGCCAGAGCTATGTCTCCTTAATAAATGATTCTGGAACTTCTGGACCAAACAATCTCAGTGCAATTAAAAGGAATCGTGGTCTGCCTGAAGGCAGTATAGAAAACAAAAGGGTGCTTATAGAAATATACATCAGAAAGTGTAAGAATAAAAAGATGAGGAAAAAGCTAGAAGAGAAAGCTTTGCTGGTTACAGTAGACATCAAGGGTCTCGATCCTATACTGGGCTCTGATGGATTTCTGGCTGTAAAAGCAGTTTTCCAGATTGAACCTGGCTTTGATAACTCAGTGAATTCATAAACAGCTCCTCTGATCTGGTGCTCACCGGTGAGCAGAAAGTCTATTTGCCTTGTAAGCAGGACAGGTATCCAACCAGGAATGCTCTAGAGATATTTTTAAAGGGGAGGTTTTTGTTTCCTGTCCAAATAGAACTTTATTTTGGCTTATCTACCTTTATCTCTGATCCCCTGCCATTCTCTTCTTTTACCCTTCCCATTTTCCTTCTTTGAAAGAATTTTTCTTTTCCCCAAAATATTCTTGATTCATTGATGTTGGCAGAAAATGCTGATCTGTTTTAATCAAATTCTATAGGAATGTATTTGTTTCAATGAAACTACAGCTGAAAGCAATTATGGGCTCCAATTCTGAATCCCTGTAACAAAATTAAAATTAAAAAATCCCGAGAGCTTTTCTAGCTACTAGGTTTTAAGTTAGTGGCACTCTCTAGGGAATTGAGGCTGCAAGTTCAAGTCCCTGTTCCATCCAATTTGGAACTGGAATTGGAACAGAAAATTGGATCTGGGTCATCTGCATTTCAGGCAAGTATCCTGCTCAGCAAGCCAAGAAGTCAGCATCCCCTATCCAACAAATGTTTTTAATTTAATGAAGTCTTGAATAGGAGGAATTTAGCTTCTTCCATGCTACGCAGAGGAGACACTGGTACCTGGCCCCCCACGCTCCTCTTCCTGTCCTGAGCCATGCGCTAGCTCCAGGAACAGACTCAGTTTCAATAGACCCATTCCTTTCTTGTAAGTGAATATCAAAAGCCTTGCTAAACAGAATTTTTACACTCCAGCTGGCACTCCTGTGAAGTCCTGGGCTGTCACTTTCTCTGGCACTGCAGAGATGTTCTGTCTTGTCCAGAGATAAAGGCAGGAAACATGGAGAGGGAACTGAGGTTCCCCACTCCCTCTTGACGCCTAGCCTAGTAACAACCCAACCCTCCACTCCCTGGTCCAAGGCTGGAAAACAAGAGGAGAGACTTGTGCCCAGATAATAGGAGCAGCAGAACTTGCCTGAAGCAGTCTTTCTTGTCTTAAGGGAAAAGGCTGGTAAATGGAAATTTAGAAGTTCAACATCTATTTGAAGTATTGAACTCTTGTGTTTACTTCATTCTCTCCCTGGATTTACAAGTGTGAGCTATTTTCGTCCAAACTAGAAGAAAAAGCAAGGAAAACTGGCGCATGTAGCAACCAGCTTCTTCCTAACTCATATAGGCCTGTTATGAAGGCCTATTTTAAGTTTCCTTTTTCTCCCAAAAGACATGTTAAACTCAGTTTTTAAGGACTTCACAGCATAATCAAACCAGCTCAGCACAGCAGGCATTCACATCTTTTCCCCATATTATTATAAAGTCTACTTTCAAGTGTCTTTGTACCCCACTGCATTTTGGGAATTCTGGAGATTATAAATAAAAACATCTTCTTTTCTTGAAAGAACCTCTGGGCAAGTTCTTTCAACAGAAGCTTCTCTGCACAACATTAGAGAATGCAGTGTAAACTTCACTGTTACAGGAAAAATGTTCCTCCCATTTATCAAAAGATTATTTTAGACACATTCGTTTAAGACAGATCTTTAAATGGTTGAGTGTTTAGAAAGCACAACAAAACCCTTTGTTTTCTCGATCTGTATGTTTGCTTTGCCACTTTCAGGCTATACCTTCATAGTTTCTTCCTTGTTTACTGATTGCACGTATTTTCTAAATGCACACAGATCAACCTGGAAACACCATTTGTGCCTGACCTTATCTCAAAGTGCCAGATGGATATAGACAGGTAGCAAGAGAGCTATGTAAAAAGTAAAGATTTTCATTTGCACTTCCTGACAAGTCTTTCTGGGAGATGGGAAGGGATTTGCTTAGTCCTTCAGTGAAAGTTGGATTCATATTCTCGAGCAAGTCCAATGGAAAATTCCTATTAGGTCTGCCAGCTTTGTCTGTTGCATGAAATGACAGATTTGTATTCGAGTAAGACCATTAGGATTTCAAACAAAATACTGGTGATTCAAGAAATGTAGTTAAAAGTTCTTCTAAAGGCTTACTCTGAGGTGGTATACAATAATGGGTTGGTTGTATACGACTCAAAGAGTTCCAGAAAAAGGTTCACCCAAATGTAGGAGTTAATGACATATTCAAAATGTCAGCTAAATGATTATACAAGCCACTTTTATCTAAAGTTTTTTAATGTATGACAGGCATCTACCAATTTCCCTCAGCAGAATGAAGATCAGTACAGAAAATGGGAATTTATCATAATTGCTGCTGAAATGAAAAGATAATGACCAGTGACCTTCTTCATTGATGTGAACAATAATGTTTACCGTGGATGAAATATATACTTTCAGGAATGTGGCACAAACAGAAAATCAATAAGGAGAAGGTTCAAATTCTGCTGCCTGTGTACTAAATGTTTGCTGACCAAATTGAGAGCTTAACAGGCAGATCTGTGAGCTGTTGAGTTTTACAGCTTTGCACTTTGAGACTGGTGTAGAAGTTGGAATTGAGACTTACTCCTTACACCCACTGTGTAGTTTCACAAAAAACAAGAGAAAATGAGGTGTTTTGAAAAATATGGGAAATAGTAATTTATAAAAAGAATGTTTCCTTCTCTGAAGAAATGTTGACTCCCAGTTATTTTCAGAGAAGATTTCAGCAGGAAATTCAACACACTTCAGGTAATAAAAAAAAGTGTAACTATGTGTCTCTGTATACAGATGTTTCTAAAGAACCCTTTCTTAAAGAATTTGGCCCACAGGATCAAAATATAAGATAGGTTTTATATCAGCCACATCTTAATTCAGCGAATATTTGTCTTTACTTGTGCCATATAAAAGCATGTGCATGTTGTAACTCTTGCCAAATGCCATTAAATTAAATTAAAAATACATAGACTGCTATTTTTCAGAATCAGTGGCTTCACAGAGTATTACAACAGGAACTCAAAGAACCCATTGAGTTCTGTTTTAATTTTATAATATTCTGGTTAATAATGTCTATTAAAATATCCATTAAAAAAACATCATGCTAGTTTAACTGGGAACATATAATAGATGCAGTTTAATGCTCTCATTAAATTAATGCTAAGACTTAGTGTCTTCAATAGGTGTTATTAACGATATCTTAAGTAGATGCTATTATTAAAAAGGGTAATGCAACATTAATTAAAAGCAAACTAGGACTTCACTGACAAAAGAAAAAACTTCTTACCTAATAGACATCAAAATATTAGCAGTAGCAAAACATTTTCTTGTTTGGTTCACTGTCTTCTACATTCTACCATTATTTTCCCTTTAGTGTAATGACCTCAACTGTGCATTGTAATCACAGGAGATGTCAAATAGATATAAAATATATGCTTCCACAGTGATGGAATGCTTCTTAGTTTCTTTCTCTTTCTTTCTATTTTTAAATTAGTAAATGCAAAGTTTAAAAGAACCAGAAAAGTATTGATGTGCAAATATTATTTGATGGTAATTTCTGTATTTATAGTTTGTGTTACATTATGGATGCACGTAGTTTTATATATGTGTATATATTTTTGTGTCATTGATGGGATAAATTTATTGTTTTGAAGACCTTGGTTTTTTTTATTCAGTCTAATCCATAAAGCTCATAAGGCTTTAAAGCTACTGAAAGGCAAGAAATGGCCATGTTTGACTGATAATGTTTGACTGCTGTGAGACAGAAACATACAAGTAGGTCTCATCACACATGCCATGATGGAGCTGCAGAAAGTACAAAGCAATATAAAAGCCAAAAGCCATGTTTTGTTGCAAATACCACGTTATAACAAATTTTACAGGTTATATCCATGCTGCTATGGCTTTTCTCCACCTTGAAATGCAAGCTAAAGTACACTCATCACCAGGGTCGGAATAATACAACTTTGTTTTTAAGCTTGAAAGTCATTGCTTTTCTCCATCATCAAGGACTGGAAAAACACCGAGCAGAAACGAATACATGAGAAAGAAAATATCATTAAGATAATGGTCATAGTCACATCTCCGATAGGGAGCAAGATTTACATCACTTTGTAGACTCATATTTCCTGACATTTGTCCTAGCAGATTATGATCAAAGAAATAGAGCAGTGGCTGGGAAACACCACAGGAAGGATTAAATTAAGTGATTATGTAAACTTCCAAAGGAAGACTACTTCCACTTCCATCCTGGCTGCTACAAACCTTTTAGAGTTTATTTAGAGATTGACTCTTTTTCAACATAGCAGGGTCTTGTTTAGGGATCCCCTGACAATTTTAGCTTGTTTTATTGGGCACGCATTGCCCTGCAGTTACCGTCTCCTTGAACAGAACTGGCTGTCAAACCAGCAGCTGCTGCCTGTAGCCTGTTCACCAGTGCCAGCCAGCAGGAGACCATGATGAACTGTAAAGAAGGATAATATCACATACAGACTCCACTAAAGTAATATTAGATTGGTACATGATTAAAAATCTCAAATACAGGGCTAATGGGAACCTCTGTACAAAATCCTTGTATTTCTAATGAAGAATTATTTCAAGAAAGTAAGAGAGGTTTGCATTTAAAAGTGAAAAAATAAAAATTACTACCCTCTTTTAACCCCGGTTGCTTAATATATTTCAGGCAGGGAATTCAATCATGAATGGAACACTGAAAAGATTTTTAAAACAGATTGGACAGGTTTATAGCCTATGTAAAACAAAAATAATCAAATCATATTCGTGTGCTAAACTGATTACCTCAGCTCCAGTACTGCACAGCAGGCCTGGTCATGAGGGAATGGGAGGAGAACTGCAAACGTAGATGGATCAGAGTTAGGCTGACACTGACTGGGATTTTTTCCTGATAGAAGAACAGGGAGAAAGCAGGGTTGACACTCACAGTAATTGACCTTTCCTTCAAGAAAAGGATTATCTGATGTTTGATAAAGATACTTTTTTTAAATTTCAATTTTCATTTTCCTTTTGCTTTTAGAATTAGTTACAACCCAGTTGTAATAATAACTAAAAATGCATGTGGAATAATATATAGGGTACTATTTGGCAGCCATTAACCACAAATCTTTCTAAGAACTCTTTGGTTTTATGGGCTCTCCCTTCACTCTCAGCAGAGAAGATATCTTTTGAACTCATCCCTATCTCGTGCAATCCAAGTTATCCAAATCCTTGTGTCTTGTGGGATCAACTGCTCAGAGAGCACAAAGGGAATACTAAATGTTAATTGTGTTGGTTTCAGACTTTGCATCTGTTTTGAACAGCTACACCAATGAAAGCAGTCAAATTCAGTAACCTTTAACATGCAGTTTATAGACACCTTTTTTCAGTAGGGAAAACAATTAACTCATACTATTTATGATTAATTCATAATTTACCTGTGCTGCCTGCATTAAAAAGGGAAGAGTAGGTAGATGCTGCTGTATTGAGAACCAGCGAGTAAAGTTAAATATTATTGCAGAGTTAAAAGATATTTTAAATTTATCTCACCAAGATTTTCTGAGATGACCAGATGAGGAACACATTTTATATTTCATTAAAACTGGTTGTTTCCTTACCCCTTGTTTACTACATGTATTCATGACTTTAGAAGCAAAGCAATAGGTGCTGAAAGTATATGAACTAAGGTTAATTGAAATTTTGTAGATTTGTTATATTTTCATAACAATTTACAAACACAAAGTATAAAGGTTTTGTCAATGATCTAAATCATTATTTTGAGCCATGGGTAACTAACAGCATGCCTTTATCAAATAAAGGAATTCAATACTATTTTTGGAAATATTTTATCCAGTCATGTCACAAATAGTAACAAAAATTAATTGATTTTACTTAAATTTTTGTCTCTTTCAAAGAGGGAAAAAATTCCATTTTGGGTGTTGAAAAGCTGACATAGTTATAAAGCTCTAAAAACAGTCATTTTCAGCTTCCAAGTCAGTACAAATAGTAAAAAAAGCAACACCTTATGCATTCTCTTTCTGACAACAAAATGCCTAATCTGTGGTACATTATTAGAACTGAAAAGCTCCAGCAAATGGCCTAGAGAACAGAGGAGTTCCTAAATCTGATGGCTGAGTCATTCCTCGTATTTCCTGGTTCCCCTCAATGTTAAAGCACGCTGCTGATCAACCTGCAAGACAGTTATTTGCAATGCCAAATCTTTCAGGACAAACTTGATTGCTTCTTAAAGGTTCCTTAATTTTGGTGGTCAAGCTGTTCATGAATCAAGAGGTGGAGCTTTGAGAATTGGCACTGGAGAGCAGCACGGCTGCTACAGAAAAACTGGCCATGGGAAATAACCTTGGATTGTATGATAAAAACATGATTCATCTTGGACTCACAGATGGAAAAAAATGCGTTGAAAGATAAAGAAAATTTTATTACAAAATGTATTCTCTGCCAAGAGGAGAAACTTGGATAAACTTTGATAAACTGAAGAAATTTCTCCATGTTAAGAGTCACATTGAGGACACCAGGACTCAAGTGTGAAGGAAGTTTTAAATTCCCTGTAGTCAATGGATGTAAAACTGTCTAGGATTTATATTACAAACAACATGGAGTTAAAAAACCTGCAGGCTGCAGTTCTGCTGGCTGGCTGACTACTTTGTGAAGGACACTTCAGAACAAGGAGAAATCCTATTCAGAAAGGAATAAGGCCTGATTAGCAAAGAAACACTTAAGAGGTCAAAAAGGGCAGAGAGAAGAAAAGATTTGAGAAATATATTTAAATAATAAAAGGGTCTCCAGCAATACAAGTAAAAAGAGAACAGAAATACCCAGGTTTCCATACAATAGGAGGAAAATATGAGCTTTGGCATCATGCCTTTAGTAGCACAAAAATTTTTTTACTTTTATAAACTGAACTGTGATATAAACTGGCAGGGCAAAGCTAGAGGGTAATGGAAAGAAAATGGGTGTAGATACTTTCCACCAATTTTGATAGAAATGCCATTATGAGCTTAAAAAGTCAATGCTGTGTATTTTTAACAAATCTTTCCAGTAAGAACTCTTACTATATGGTTGGAGAATAAAAAAGTAGCAGTTATATTTTCAATGGAGAATAAATGTGATACAGACAAGTGCAAACTTGCTCTTTTGTGTGTATATAAGATAACAAATGGTGAAGCAGAGCTCATTAGCGACATTAGGGGTAAGAGAAAATTGGTTAAATATCACAAGAAGTTACCAAATGTAGACTGGTAGTGTATTTTCTCAACAAATCAACACAAGAGGTCTTAACTACCTTAAGATGTGAAGCACCAGATAACAGAGTCAAGTGTAAAATTGTGGGTGAAGTTGAGTAGGCCAGCCATCAAAAGCTAAACTACAAGTGAATAAAAGCATCTCTCCAAGGCAGAAAGACATGGGTAGTAATGAAGAGCAGCAGTAGGCTGGGGAAGTTCATCATTATGTCCAAGGGTCTGTATTTCTCTGAAGACTTCAATAATGAATGGTACCAGCAGTATGTTAAAACTTTCTGCTGCTAAAAAACCCAAACAGATGTGGAATAGATGGGGAAGGATCTAGAACAGCCTTCCCAGGCTCTGTGCACCCTTCAGGACTACATAAACTGGTTGCTAGAATGACAATGTTTGGATTGCTTAGCAAAGAGGTCTCTTCCAGGTATCATTGCATTCACCAGCATGCTTCAGAAGCCCATCTTCAACCTTTTAATTTGCATTTCAAAAACCACGTGCTAAACTGGCACTAATCTTGCTTCTGTTTGATGCATAAGTAGTTTACGTGTTCTCTGAACAGTCTGTCCACAGTATCCAGATGCTCTGGACTCAGAAAGATAGCGCTTATGAATCTGACTGGATCCACTTGCCGCCTTTACAGTGCCAATAAAGCTTATAACACATGCACAGGAACCCAACGTTCATATCAGATCAGTCTGAACAAGAAAAAGCTTGGTTAGATATTTTGGCAAGGCAGTAAGGACATTCACTGGTGGAGCCTATGCTAACAGTACTTAAATCTTTAACATTTACTATGGAATTCTTAGATTAGGTATAAAGGTACTCCCAGTTTTTACTTCCACATTACCAAACTTTACCTGCTGTAGCTATTTTACTGATCAAACCTTCCTCTTTAGGTCCCCCAGATGCTAAACTTTTCAGCTGGAGAAGACCACTTTAATTAGCACACCTATGAGATCTCTTTTTGATAGCTTCAGACTACCTTCACAGAGAGTTTCAGCTGTCTGTTTCTGCTGGAGGCATGGTCTGTGTTGTGACCACTCTCTTGTGTCAGTTCTTCGGTGAAAACATAGCCTAAAAGTCTATCTTTGCTGCAGCGTTAAGTTCCAGTGACAGGAGTTCATTCATTAAGAGCTAAGTGGATTCTTGCCCTGCTTGTGGGCAGTGCATTTAACAGACATGCTCCATTCCTGTCCTGTATGTTTACAACGAAGCATTCAGAAACCCAGGTGGAAAGGCTGCCTTGCTGCTGCCTGTGGCACAGATTCTTACTGTAGCTTTTAAACTGCACCACTGTTCCTCTTTCTCTCCTTGATTATATATTCATACATAGAAATGAGTGTGGAATAAGTGACTGCTTTATAAATGTGCTCTCTCAGAATGTAGAGCTCCTGTCTGCAGAGAACATTTATTCATGGAGGGCCTGCAAGGCCACTGTGCGAGCAGTAATGTAATCTGACTACTACTGCGTGTAACTGAGGGCAGCCATGCCACCAAGTCTTACAGTTGTTGACCTTGGGAATGCTGTGTTTACAGCAAGTCACAGAAAGGCACCAGAACCAAGAACAGGTGGCCTTGAGTTGTGCAAACAGCCTACAGGGTTTTAAACAGTTCTGATTTATTCAGTGTGACAGTCCCTGTATAATAAGGTTGGACTAAGAGATTGCAAAATATGAAGTTTCCACGTGTTTTTTTGTGAATATGATAAGGAAAATGGGCTATAGCTTTTCGTGTAAGTGATTGACATTCACTCCACCATCACTTTTAAGGTTCTGAACAGTACTGCTTGTGGACACATCTTGTGTTCCCTGCTGTTGCCTGATCTCTCAGCTGACAGTGCTCAGGCAAAGCTTCCCATCTCTTGAACACCAGCCAGTCCTTCTTTATAATTTGCTACCTTCTACCATAGTGATCATGTTCCTAATAACCTCAGACTAAGAAGATAAGTGTTACTGAAATGATTTATTGAATTTTCTATTTTTCTGTTATATGTATTTTCTTTTTTTCCCGTGGGTTTTGTGAGATTTAGACCCTGATCCTTCAAACAGGCAGATTAATTCAGTGGATCTGTAATAGAACAGGGACACCAGTGCCCCCACAAAAATCAAAGTATTTAACTGGTCAGCTCTCTTGGGCAAGAATCTTTCAGGTTTGTCAGGCTACCATGGAGGTATATCACACATCTCACTACAATATCCTTTCTTCTTGCACAGGTTTGTTCTAGTTTCAAAACTGCCCATTGCAGTCAGATATTTAGCAACTACAGCTTGTATTTTGGCTAAGTTAATATCTTTACAAACTCAATTTTACTGTCAATATAGTGTGACAAAAGTCATGGCTGAATATAAATAGCCTAACTCATTCCATCTCTTACAACTAAAATATTAGGAGTTGGGCATTAAAAACAGAAAATGTGTGTATACAAAACTTTGAAAACTTTGCAAAAGCATGACTTTATGAAACTGTTTTCTGCTCGATGTTTCAGGGAAAGTCACCTGCACTGACCTGGGGATGAGGATGTGACATAACCATACTGCACAGGCACTTACATCTTCTGCTCTAAAAGGGCTTTGTCAGAGCCTCTAAGTGCAGTTTTCAATCCAGTCATGAAGATGCCTGACTTTTGCTTTAAGCAGTACAGAAGTTTTTGATAGGAAAAAGAAATTATCTCCAGTTCTTCACATTTGGTATAGATTAAGTCCCATTTGCATGTACCTTCATAGCAAAGGGTCAAGTCAGAACTTCCTTTTTGGAGAACACTCACAGTTCCTGTCCTGGGGCCTTCCTAGATGAGCATTCTCATGGCCTCTCGGAATTCTCCTCTCTCTGTTTCCCAGCTGGTTTGTGCGTCTGTCTCACCCAGAACAGAAGTTACCTATAATACCCACCTTCACTTAGGATAATGCTGCTATTCCCCACAATGGTGGCTGCAAGCTCTATCCTGTACTGGCATTTTGTCAGCCACCCAGTTGATGGCTAGCTACAGGGCCTTGGAGACATGAGGAAGAGCCTTTTTTACTTTTTTGATGAGCAGCTGAATTTGTACGTCACCTGAAACAGTCAGCTGAAACTCTCTCACTGTGCAGGTAGCCTGAAAACATCAAAACCAGGTCTCAGTGGTATGTACAGTGACCCGTTTCCAGACAAATTATCAGATACCCTGGAGTGTGCTGGTAATCATTATTAGCTAATGCACTTACATATAGTGATGGTCAGTAAGGCAACACAATGATTTTACCAAGACATTGCATCACCTCTGTTTTCTATGAAACTGCAAGTATACAGTGAGCTTTTGCCAACTTCTGTCATTTGTCAACATGATTTTGTCTTACAGAAGGCAGAAAGTGAAATGGGTGGAAACCCAGTGATTTTCCACATGGTATTTATTTTTCATTTTACATAAAGTCTCTGTTACACAGCCTCTTTTATCCTATCAATTCTTCGTTCACTAGCCACACCACCTTTTAGAATCACATCAGTACTAGCAGCACCATTATTGTCCTTATTCAGCAAAACACATATGTTCCCAAGTTTCCAATGACCCTGCAGCGAGAATAGTGATAGAATGATCTGAAAGAAAAATCTCATTTTTCTTGATATTCTGTCTAACAAAATTGTACTTTAGCTGTTACTGAGGTTACAACAATAATATGGAAAATGTGTTTGGGCTTTTATAGTATTTTTTATCTTGATGAAGTATTAGTAGGAGCTCTCTGTGCCAGATAAAAAGATGGAATCACATTTATATTTGATAAAAGAAAGATAGATGAAAGCAGGCAGAAAAAAAGTTATGTGACTTAAGAGCAAAGCAATCAGGCGTTCTAGAAAGATGACTTTTTATTTTGAAAAGCCACGTATATCTCCAGTCAAAAGATGGGGATAGAATGAGAATTTGAGCTGCACCATTTGCTCCAGCAGTATTCTCTCCACCTACCCTCTTCCACCATAGTCTTTTTCAATTTAACTTGACTGGTGGGAGAATAGGAACTAAAAGGCAGTGAAGAAAGTTGGACAGAGTATTTTTGTTCCCTGGAAAATCAGTATCACTCTTCTACAAATCAGGATGCTGTGGCTGTCTGGGCTCATTCTGCACATCAAACTAAACTGCAGTGCAAATTTTCTTCCTCCATTTGCTTATTTTAAGCTCCAGCTAATTACAGCTGCTTCATAGTGTTACTAAAATCTCCCCGTGGGACCGTTAGAATAATAGTCTTTTTCTTAGTATTGTAACTACAAGGTACTTTTAAGGTGAACCTGGAAATGCCCATAATGCACACATGAGCATATGTTTCTCTGTGTGTGCATATGTGTAGTGCATACCTACCTACACAAGCTGACAGACACCTTGTGAAGAAAGAAACAAAGGGCACTTTTCCTGACCTTGGGGTCAGGAACTTAAGTTTGACAAAAATAAGCATCTTTGGGATGAATATAAAGGTTCCTGCATGAGGCAGCTTTTTTCCAGAGCATTTTACTTTGTGGAAGAAAATTTTTGGCTGGTTTACAATACTCCCAGATGTTAATTAACTCCTTTCACAACTGCTTTGTGCAGTAGTTTCTCTAAGCTGCTGGTTACCTCTCCTTTTGCTATGGATTTATACGGTGCCTAGCATAATGCATCGCTGGTGCCCAACTATTCCTGTAAGTGAACACCGAATAATCTAAGGAACTGAGTAGATGTTAACTGCTTTAAAGTAAATTAGGTAGTATTTATCATGGACAGAGTGTTTTTTGAATCCTGTGGGGAAGGGGTTTCTTTCTTCTCCTTTCTCTCCCCTTTAAATTTTCTCAACTCAAATGTGTGAACTACTTCTTGAATTACAGCCTGCTGTTCATGAATCACTCAGATGCTGGCCTGATTAAATAATAACAAGACCACTTCTATAGAAATTGACTCATTTTTATGTTGCTAATTTTTTTTTCAGATGGCAGTTACGGAAAAAAAACCCTCAAAAATATCTTTATTTGGGGATAGATGTTTGAGGCTAGGAGGGAAACAGTCGTCCTGCACTCTATTAACACCGTTTCAGTGTAGGAGATCCCTTGTACAGAACTGGGATGCTAATTTGTAATCTTTCTTGTCCAAGATAAATGTTTGTTTAACTGACTGCTGATTGTAAGTGAACTGCCTCTGTTAACACCTAAAATCCTGAGTTTTATTGTGTGTAGTTTTTGGATGTATCTTAAACCAAGACTGAATACCCAATAACTTGAAAAAGACTAAAAAATACTTAAAAGTGAAATAAAATATTTTGATGTTCCTAAACTAAATTGATTCATTTCCAGTCCTTGTGCAGGCAGAAGGAATTAATTTTGAGCTGCTTCAGATCTGAACTGCATTACCGAGGAGAGGAGACTACCACTAACCACTGACATTTGGTGGTGTTATTTTGCTTTTAGACTAGATTTCCTGGCAGGAACGTTTATTACTCAGAGTTAAGAGGTACTGTCATGTATTAAACAGCTTTGGTAGAGGAGTACCACAGTCATGTCGAACCTGAGTGACTGATTTTTGGTAGTCACAGATAAGTTGCATGAGAAGAGTGAAGGAATGTTTTAGTTTAAGAGAAATTTTAGACAAAGTATCATTTCAATTAGCTTATTATGTGGCTTTCTCTTATCTCTCTGTTTCTACTGTAATTCAGTTGTGAAAAGCTTCAGGGTTTTTTTTTGTTGGAAACTAATTATCAGTTTCAATACAATTCAATTCATCTTTGGTTATCTACCTCTGTTCACAAAATTTTTCTGTTTGTATCACTGAAATTAATTGCAGTTAGTTACCTGGCTAGAAATTATTCAGAGTTTAACAAATTTTTGTGGTATGTTCAAGTGTGTTTCCACAAGGAAAGAGGGATTTTTCAGCAAATTTGAAAGAGCCATGAATATGTCACTGTCAGCAAGCTTTAGAATTTTAAGTTAAGGTTTTAAGTTCAAACATTATACAGTTATGAACCATGTATACATATGCATACAACATTCTTTAAAAAAAATATTTACATCTCATGTCATAGTTTCAACCCCTGAGTTAATTTATGCAGTAATACGACTATAAAATAGTTTAGGGTGAAAAGGACTTTAGAGGCTGTTTTGTTCAGTGTCCCACTCATTGGGTTAATCTGGCCCTTGTCCCAGCTGAGTTTGAACATCTCCAAGGATACAGACTCTGTAGTCCCTCTGGGGAGTGTCTCTCAGTATTTGACTGCTCCTACTGTGAAAAGCTTTTTCTTTATGTCTAACCACAGTTTTACTTGATGGAATTTTCATTCACTCCTTCTTTCCCTTTCATCATGTAGCTCCCAAAGTCTGTCTCTGCTTTATCTACACCCTCCCATTAACTAGTTGTATGCAGTCATAATGTCCTTCCATGGCCCCCTTCTCTGGGCAAGCAGACCCAGCTCTCTAAGCCTCTCCTTGTACACCATGTACTCCGGCCCCCTGACCATCTTGGTGGCCTTCCCCTGACTGGACTGCTTTATCACAGTGCTTCTTTGGCTAGAAGTTCTCGTTAGCTCATTACTTTGCCATTAATTTGTTGTCTCCCAGATTCATGACATCATAAATGCTAGTGACCAAGGATGTAATAAGCAGATTGTGAAAGCATGCAATAATCACTGGTTCTTTTCTGGTTTGTGTCACCCTTGGAGAACAAGCAGTTGCACATGAACATGCACATTCTAGTTCTAAAAGTCTAATTGCAGAAAGACCTTTCCAGGTGCCAGCTGGACAGACAACCCTCTCCTGAGGACTCAAGACCTCCATATATTCAAGGAGGTACCTGCCTCCTGAGATCTCTCTGAGCTGATAAAAAAAAAATGTTGAAGAGGCTTTATAATTTTGAATATCATGTAACAAAGATATTATATAGCATGTTCTCTAAAGCATTCTTTGCTGCATGTTTGGTATATGAGCTGGGCATCATCATCAATAAACATTTATTTTTCATTAATTTGTAAACATAACATCCTTTAATATTCATCCTTCAGCACCTGCACTGTCACAGTTAAATTTTCTCACAATTTTAGTATTTAGTTACACAATTTTCTCCTATCTTAAAAATTATGAGGTAGACAATACTTTCAACTGAATGTCTTTTCAGTGTCAGACAAAGTAATTTCTCTTCACAGTTTTTAAGAAAAAATAGCTCCTTTGATAGTAAATGCCACAATAATGTAAGAATAATTATATGTAAAGATGCTGCTGCTTTTTGCAGTCTCTTTTGGGAGAGAATATTCGTAATTGTCTAATCGCTCTGGGGTTTTGGCCTTTTCTGGCTGTATTATTCTGTCTTGAAGTTGTTCATGTTCTCAGTTCGCAGAAAACACATTTCTCTTTACAGATGCACTAAATGATTCTCCTTAAACACTCTCCTCAACAACTCAGTCTATACCAGCAATATAAAACAGTACAGCTTCATAAGAGATGAAGTACTGCTATTTTTATAGGATGCAAACTGGATTAAAATTTGCAGAGTCCTTGTATGATCCCTACTTATAAACTTCCAGGGTTTGTCAGAAGAAAATGCCTTATTACTGTTTTTTCTAAGCTCTCACTTGCATGTATTACACAGCCTAAAAAAGAAATACTAGCTCGCCTGTGAATCATGAATAAGAGGCAATTTCTTCCAAATGAAGCTTCAGGAATGCTTTGTGTTCCAAGTCTTATTTTAATTCAGTCCTAGGACAACACAAAAAGATAATCACAGCCACTTTGTGGCTTAGGTTTCCTCAGGATGAATTTTACACCAAGAAGAAAGTTTAATCAACAATTATGTTCCTTAATGTTTCTTTGCAAAGGTTTGTTTGATTATTTGGCAATTTTTTGATTATTTGGCAAATTTTATTCCAGTGACAAATGAACCAAAGCAAGAGGTTGCCATCTCCACACTGACATTGCATCCACACCCCTGCCTACCAGATCCAGCTTCCTGGTATTATACTGAATTTTGCCTCTTGTGAGTGTGTGATCAGCTTGAGAGGAGTGGAGTATTTTGGGGAAGGTGGGGAGCTCTCTGTTGGTTGCTATAGAAGAGACAGGCACAGCTGTAGTTTCATCTCATAATCTATCTAGCAAATGCAACCTCATTGAAAACAACAAATCATTAGTCTCAAAATGCCTGGCTACTGATCATAAACTTCCCTCTTGGTGATCTCTAACCAGAAATGCCCTGACACATTTTTCAGTGAGAGAACTATTAGCAGTCAAAGATACCTCATGATGTGAGGCAGACTTGAGTTACATGAAGAAGTTTGCATCCAAACTGTTCCAGCAAAACTGCTGAAGTGGGAACTATAATTGGTCTTGGAGGACTACCACCTCTGTTCTCAATTTGCTATAGTTCGTAACATTTTCAAACTGGGATATTAGAAGGGAGAAGGTTTTCTGTGTTTTATAAGGGTCTGATTATGGATTTGACAGAGTTCTGTATTTGCAATCATAATTTCAGTTGTAGCTTAATCCACAGGTGGATTCATGCAGAAAGACTGGATGTTTACACCATAATCTAAATTATATACTGTTTTTCTATCTAAACACTGCTTTCTTGTGAATCATACTTGTTAGATTCCACCTGTTGTCTAATCGCTATGTTAGCAAACTTAAGCCTCAGCGTGACAGAGGGACAAAAAAATCAATCTTTCTTCACTGTGTTGTGTCATTATCTTGCTATTGGCTGGTTTTGCGTTTAGCAATTTCCAGTTTCACCTCTATTTCTTTTCACAGTTCATGTAAGTAAACACCATGTAGAACATTTTCTTTCCTTATTGCATTCAAGGCTAGAAGTGTCTCCCCCTCCCTGCCCCCAAATGTGACCCTTATGATGTGTTCTGTTTTTTCATGAAAAGCAACAGTGCCCGTGTGTATTTCTCCTATAACCTACAACTCTTTAATTAGATGTGGACTTTTAAGAGAAAACCTTTGGTGGTGTGCAGTCTGGAAGATACGCTCTCCATACAATGAAGTCCCAGCTGTATTTTTAAAAGAACCTTTAATGCTCTGGGAAATGCCTGCAAGGCTCTAAATTAACGTCTCCCACTGATAATTATGGAGTTGCCAAAGTTAGCTAATAGTCATGTAGCAGAAGCATGAAATTCAATATTTTCATAGCCTTCCATACCAAGGCTAGAACAGAAGTCCAGGGAGGAAATTTATCTGCAATGCACTTCAATCATATAGATTCCTGTTTCAGGTGCCATTGAAATTTCAAGAAGACAAAAAAAAGCTTTCATTTTTCAAAGGGCATAATTAGTAACTATCCATATAATGATTTTTAAAATTAGTAAACAACGTGGGGAATTTACTTGACATTATTCTTGAATATTTAAAGTATTGCGACATGTTTTTAAACTTAATGGGCTCCTTTTCTGTTTAGAGAATCATTTGTTGTGCACCCTTCCAAATTGTACGGCTGTTTTGTAATTGCAGGCATACTGAAAGCAAGACAGCCTATGACTAAGCAAGAAAAAGTCAGCCCAGTTTCCTTCTGTCAATTCATTTTCTTTAGGCTGAAGACCCTATCCTGAAAGAAGCAATAGTGCTTGCCTGCTTCTTTTGACAACAAAGGAATACTAACATGAGTCATCTACGGTATTTTTATTGGCCACTGCTGTGTTCCACTTTTACATCATGAAGATATGATCCTGTATAGAAGCCTATTAGGAATGACAGGTGTCATTAAATGATATCAAGTGGTTTGATAAAAACAGGGAAGCATAAACTGCTAAGAAAAAAAAGGAAGACAAGAAGAGAGGAAGGGACCAAAGATAAGAAAGTATGATGGAAAAACACCATAGCAACAAATCCCCCCTGCCTAATTCAACATAATGTGCAAAAGAGTGTAATTCTCCTCTGTGAACCCTGCTAAAATTTGAACCTGCTGCCTCCCAATTTGGCTGCTGGGACCAGGAGAAACAATACCAGTGGGATACTTCTGAAAACCAGCAGTAGTTGCAGTTTGCTGACTGAAAGCATCACAGACACACAGAGGGTGTGGGCAGAGGTACAGACAAAGATGGTGAGGAAGTCAAAGTCTCTGGAGATTTTAAGTGAGCAGAAAGGTTGTGTTTATTTTTAAAGGTGAAATGTGTGGTTGCATGAAGTAGGGAATAAAGGACTAGGGGTCCAGCTATGTCCCAAGCTAAAGTCAGCACATCCTTTCCTAGCATCACCTGATCTCCCGTAAAGCTCCCATGGTTAGCCGTAACCCATTCTCGCCGCCCCTGTCTCCCTGCGTTGTTCCCCTGTGCTGTCTCCATGACTGACTGTCCTTGGCCGAAGCTGCTGACAGTACAGCTTTGGACAGTACAACTTCTTTCAGCTTTGGAACTGAAGTAGCCAGACCTGAAACCATTGTTATCCCTTAGAAGGAGGTCATATTTTGGCAGTATAATAGAAATAATACTTGTGGATATATATATATATCCTATAACTGTATATATTCTTACTAGCACTGTTAATTAGAAAAGAAGATTCATCTGCCAAAAGGAGTGTGTGTAGTAATGTTTGAATTAAACACTGAGTACATTTTCAGCAGAAATATTCTTTTTGATTACCAAAACTGAAGTGCTTCAGTGAATTATTCCCATAAAGTTTTCTTGGGAAATATTTACCTAATGTAAAAAACAGCTTGTGAACTGTACCTCTGGAAATGATTAGGGTGTTTAGCCATACAACAGTTACATGCAAGTAGTGACACAGTGACAAGACTAATAGAGAAGATTTTGTCAGAATACCTATTGCTTAAAAGGAAGAAAATTGTAGTGAGGACTGCAAAGAAGAAAATTACATGTTGTCAACCATTTATTTCACACAGGAGAAAAGTTGTGTTTTTCCATGCTAAGTGTAGCTGCAAAGAGCCCCATATAAACTCTGTATAATTCCAAATAAATAAAGCTGCATTTTAAACCTCAAGATAAAAATTCAAAATTATGAACCACCATCATGATCCTTTATTTTCTTGTGACTACCGAAGCAATACTGCCTAAATCAGACACAGAACATGCCTGCTCTTATACAGGACCTAGAATACAGAATAATAATTCTCTATGGCATGTGAGGAGAGTCTGTTCAAGCATCACAGGCCTACCCAAAACCACTAGGGAGGGTAAAATGAACTTCAAGAATTACACAGGATCAAATAGTGCCGCTCCAGCTCTATCTCTGGAAAATTACTGCCAGAAAAGTAGAGGGAATGTTCACACCTTCAGGTTAGATGTTCAACATGCCCGTCATATAGCTTGAAAAAAAGCTGTGTGTCAATGCGCTTACCGTGTCTGCCTTTACATGTTGAGCCAAGTATGCCTTTTCTAAAGTCATAAATTACATGGTATAATTGAAATCTATTTTAAAATCAATTCTGTTAACTCAGTGCCTCTGAATTCACTGACGCAAATCGAACAGGAAAAAACAGGTTTAAGCTGATTAGAGAGACCGAACATAAAGACTGAATACAACCCCTTTTCTCCTGTAGCCTGAGCAAATGCAGATAGTCTGGATTTATTCATGAGAAACTTCAGGCTAATGCTACAGAATTTTCTTTTTAAGGACAAGGAGGATAACCAGAACTTACTGGGACAGTTTGCTCTGTTTTACTTCTGTTTGCATCATGCCTCGCTTATGCTATTTGCTCTCACGAACATTAAATTCAGAAAGATTTTATTTTAAAATTCCATTTCAATACATCATGAATCACTTTCACTCAACAAATGACAGCTTAGAATCACATGAAATTGCTTCCAAAAAGGAGCAAGATACCTTGGCAGGTATTAACTAATTTACAATCTCTTAAATCCTTCTGAAGAACCACTGAAATCTCAGATGCTCAGGTCAGCATCATGTCCAGAAATTGGTATGAATGTGACAAGACCAAAGAGTGTCCTTGGTAGCCCTGATCTCCTACAGCACAAAGGGGAGGACTTCTTCCTTTCTTTGCTTCATGTGTTCTGTCTCCAGCATTCACTCTGTATCGAAACCACCTACAGTCTCCTAAAAATAAGAATATTTATCCATAGTCTTACACACCATAAAATTCAGTGACAACCTTAGGGTTTTTTGTAGAGGTTTCTGATGCCGTCAACATCAGCATCAGCATCAGCAGGCTTGTACTGGGATTATATAGCTGGTTTTTAATTTTTTTTTTTTAAGTACTATCCTTCTACGAGTGTCCCAAGTGTTTCCAACCTTATCTCATTTCTGATCAGCAAAATCTTACACAGCATTCTTTTGTGGTTGTAACTGTTTTTCAAGTGTGGTCTCCAGTGTAGTTGATGATTTTTGTAGGACATTTCAGTACTGAAGGCACCACCTACTTATAGACCTTCCAAGATCCCAACATTTCTCCTCATATCCTCTATTTCCATTACAAAAGAAGGATGGATAAATAAGAAAAATATTTTCCCCTATAGTATTTTCTTCTGTTAATGCATACAGAAAAGAATAAAAATGTCTGAGTTCATATTTGGCTCCTTACCTATCGTCATTCAAGTCCAATTGCTAAAAAGCTTTTGCTACGGCACCTTCTGGTTCCTTTTGATAATAGCAATTTGCCTATTTACTTCAGCAGGAGAAAAGCAGGACTTTGATGAAGTAACTCATCTAGGTACAAAATGCATTTTTTAAAGTTTTAAAGCAATGAAGTAAAAAGCATACTTCCCTTCATTGTTGCCAGGTCAGCACACTGGGGTTTTTTAAGATCAAGCTCAGCAGTGACAATCTAATGGACACCAAATTACTAGTAACATGCATTTCTTCTGGTTCCTCCTTTTGTATTTAACAGTGTTTCATTACAGATCTTCGAGCTTCATTAGCATACAGGACAAAAGTTATTGGCACACTCTGTTTTACTTTCATTAATAAAATAAATTAATTATGGCTCTTGAAATTCATGCAGCATTGCCACTTCTAGTGGTCTAAGCATATTAAGCTGTCTTCTTGGGAAAAAACAATAAGGCCACATCAGCAAGACTGACATTTATTTCAATCTCCTGCTCTAAAATCTGTAGTTAACAAGGTCAAAAAGCATTGGGTGAATTATGGGACAAGGATTCTTAAGATGATTTGCAGCAGGGATTTATTATTAAGCCAAAATTGTATTGTCAGGGGGAAGCAGATATGTAGTGAATATGAGCAAAAAAACAGTCCATCCACTTTACATGCTGTCAAGTGTTAAATGCAGGAATGATTCACAACTGCACAAATGTGTAATTCTGAAACTGTAGGAATTATTTCCTCTTGTATCAACCTTTGAGAAAAAATACCTTTGCATATGGCTTAAGTGTGGATATAACTTCGTGTTTTCCTCTCTCTGAGACAGGAAAGTGTTACCCTATGTCCAATTAAACCTACTTTGCAGTGAATAACTGAGATACACAAGAACAAGTTTGCTGGAAGTAGATGAAACTATGCATTTTAAACTTGCCTGCAAAAGGTTTCCTCACTGAGATTTCCTTTTCTCTCTTCGAAGCAATGGAGGTTTCACAGGCCTTCTTTTTTTAATTCTTCTTACACTCTACAGGAGTAGGAGGTCTTGCGTGTAGCTTCACATTCCCCTTGAAAAGCTGTTGCAATATGCATCAGGAGTAAGAGAATGTTCCAAGAGGCTAGAGGACAGCACGGGAAAACAGGGTTGGATGAAAAGCGCATCCTGAACTCTCCAGGAAGAAACCGAGAAAGCTAACAGTCCTGTTATCTGTAGACTTTTTCAGATCTTTGGCCTCATGCAACATATGTTGTTTGATGCCAACTCTAAGCATGTTCCCTGCTTATTATTATACCGTTGCTAAGTGATCTAATAATTGATCTGAAATACTTTGCAGCATAAAGCAAAGCAAGATTTCTGAAAGTCCTGCTTGGCTGTTTCACCAAAGCTCTGAAGAGAGGATCTGGGGAAGAAGGTTCTGCAGGGCACATGTGGAGAGGCTGAGAAGTGGTTGAGTCACCTTGTTTGAAAGCCAATCTATATCAAATTAGTGAATTGTTGTCACAGCTCCGGAAGTTATATAAATATTGCTTCTCAGTTCTACAGCAGTCTGGGATGGAAGGGAACAAATTCTGCTGTGTTATAAAAATGCCTTCAACCAGTTGAGTGAAGGCAAATTAGGCAGTAATAATTGTGAATGTGCCTTATAAAGTACATCTTACACCCCTGCTGGTTACAGTTGCGGTTTACCTGCTACAGAACCCTTATATTTACCGTTCCATCAATGCTTTATGATTTTGTTAAATTTCACATCCACAAGCTGCTTTTTCTTGGGACACGTGATGAGATATATGCTGGAAAGATGCTAATGGTTGGGTTACTCATACCAAAGGGAGGAGATTTGTGTTCAAGTGTTGTAGTCTGATTTTGATGGGTCTTTGAGCAACTTGGTCTAGAGGAAGGTTTCCCTGCCTGTGTGGCAGGAGGGTTGGAACTAGATGGTCTTTAACCTGGTCCCTTCCAGCTCAGATGACTCTATGATTCTATGATGTAGCTTCTTGTAAGAACCATCTTGCTGGTATCCACTCTCTCCTAGCTCCAAAGAAACATACGATGTAAGATGAATGACAACATGTAGCATCTGAACACAGCACAACAGAAGAAGGGAGGTACAAATACAGGTTAGCAAAACATACATTGAAATTTCTCATCCCAGAGCCCCATTCCTTTAAACTACTAGTGTTTACTGGGTGAGTGGGGAAAGGAAGGAGGCTTGTACAGCTCCTGTTAGAGCAGAAAATTTTTAAAAAGTTAGTCTTGTACTCTGAAGGAAACTGGACTCACCAGTCTCTAGACTGATTGCATGTTTGGCTGATAAATATACTAATCATGTAAAAATATATTCCTGGCAAGCAAAATAATATTATATGCCGGTGTTCTTTGGGGGATATCTGCTGAACCTGTGAATCAGATTCAGTGTCTGAGAATACCTTGTGTTTCTTGTCACTACTTAAAGCAATCAGTCCAGAACACGTTATTTCTTTGCACTCTAGGCTTTTATTATTTAACAAAAAGGAACTTTTTTTCCCTCTGAGTGGATGTCACTTGAATATAACCAGAAGAGCCAAAACTGATTTTGAACATCTTGAAAGAACCTATTACGCAAATAAAGTGCACTTTGGTGCTTCCATATTGACGAGTTGAAAGAAAGACACTTTCAAATTGATGCATGCTTGGGAATGCTAATGAGCAGTCTTGGACATATGACTAAACAGCAGCGTTACAATGCTGTTGAGTAGTCATCTTCTCCAGGACGTGTCTGCCAAACAATAGAGACCAATTTTATTTTCATTACAAAATCTTCTTCTTTATCTGGTATTCTTTCTTTCTTTTTTTTTAATTTTTTTTTCTCTTTTCTTGCTCTTTCTTTTTATTGTTACTTTAATCTTTTTTTCTTCCTCCTTTTCTGCTAGCTGAACATTAAAAAAAAAAACCTATTAGTAAAACATTCTTGTTTATGGGCAGTCCTTTCATTAAATATCTCTTAATTGTTTTGTTGTTTTTTGTTGGTTTTTTTTCCTAAGAAATAGAAGCAGCAGCAAAAGTTCAGAAACATTCTATAGTTTCTTTAGTACAGAACTGGGGCATGTTAATGGGGAAATCACTTTGGTAAGAAGTACTTCATCCTTCATCAACTGATTTCTTCATTTCTTCTAAAATGCAAAATGTAAGTCAAGATTGCTTTCAGATGTAACTATTATATCTCTGTTTCAGAGAGTTCTCAAAATTTCAATAGGTATGGCTGGAGAAGTACATCATATTCTGAATGTCCGCGCATATACATGTAAGTCTGAAACCCCTGACGTTTCCTCCCTTCTGTAAGGCCCAGTCTGGATTATTATTGTTTTTAGCTCACTAATTTTAAAACCTGCTGAATGCTCAGCCTTGCTAGTTACTTCCTGAGCCTTACTAGGGTGATGCCTGAGGTTGTCCTTTAAGGACTGTATTCCTTATACATATGTTTGCCCCCCTCAAAAACTGTTACCAGTCTGTAGGAAAATGAATACCCTAAGATGCAAAGAACAGGAAAAGCCCAACTGCTTACAAATAAAAGAGGTGATGTGCTGTAACAGATAGAAGCTCTATGATGCATTTATATTCTTGATGGATATGAAAGGTTAGGGGCCAAATATGAGACTATATGGCCAAATATTTTATGTTAGCTAGTGCTGACAAAGATGTCAGCATGAAAAAAATTACAGAGAAATTTAAAGATATTTAAAACATTAAAGCAAGAAATAAGAGCATGGAAATTGTCCATTTCCTTTATTAAAGGAGCTTATATTGAGAAAATATACCTTGAGAAATACATAAATGAACCAAGAAGATGGGCACTAAAGACAAAACTGCTGAGTGCAACCAAGCTATAATTTGTTGGTCCAGGGACCATCAAAAGGAAAAATCAGTACTGTCCAAGGTTAAAAGTGACTTAAAACTCCTAAGTGGCAGTAACTGTCCAAACAGGAAGAAATGACAGTCGTTCCATTACACTGAACATAAATTAAACACATTTGTCAATGAGTTCTAATGCCAAGATATAGTGACTTTTATGCAGGTGACATCTCCCAAAGAAGCAACTTCTCCTGTGTATTAACTATAAGTTTGAATAATAACCTTTATGTTAAAATTTCTTTCAGAAGACAATGTGACCTTGCATTTTTTTTACAATGGGCAATAAAATCAGACCATCAGTTCTTCTAAAAATAATATCCATATTTTGCTATCAACAAAGTGCTTCTTTAAATGTATTGCAAAGACATTTTCCAGATTTGATTCTTTGTATACAAATATATAAATAATTTATGTGGCTGAATGTGATTTTACAGATCATTAAAAATTTGCACAGCCAGTAATGCATTCCTGAAATCCACATTTTACTTACATAAAAAATTGTCATGTTAAACGGTCTGTTAAAAATGGTTATGCTGATGTATCTGACTTTATTGTAGTTGTCTTATGATGTCAGAACTGTTTGTACTGGTTTCTTTACTGTCATCATATCATTACTTTTTAAAAGAGATGTTATAGGCTTAAACATTCTGCTTATCTAACTCATGATTGACAACTGAACTTCTGCACTGCCAGATAACCACTTATCTTCAAGCAACATAGTATTCAAAAAATGTACCAGGTTGCAGTTATTCATAATTGCATCTGCTGAAACTAGCCTACAAAATGTGCTGTGTATTCTTAGAAGACTGTGTCTTCTGGAAAGGTGCTTTTTTGGGGGAACTGCTGTGTCATTGTTGAGGTACAAGAGTGTACAGGTACTGCATAGACCCACAGCCATCTCCAGGGACTCGTAAACTACATGGCTTTTGTATCCTGAGTCAGCTGGTTACTTGAGAAAAGAGAGGGTGAAGAAATGGTAAGGTAGAAAAGTGTTGCTCTTGAATTACTACATACCACAGGAGTTTACTGAAATTACTATTTTAAAATCCAGTTACTATAAGTTCTGTGGTCCAACAAAGTGTGCCTAAAGTATGTCTGTTACCTTACCATCGTTGTTTTAAAAATGTCTAGTTCTCAATTTCAAAATATCAGAGGGGATGTATGTGCTTTAGCCATTAATGATGACTAATGCTAAAGCAAAGATACTAAAGGTTTTAAACCATAAGACCTGAAATGATATTTAGAAACAGCAGAAAGTTCAGGTTTCACCCCTTTGAAAGGTCACATGGGAATAAATAAAAAAAAGACAAGTCCCCGAACTTTTATAAAAGCAATAATATCTTGCCTTTGTATGTTGGTATTTTTCTGAGCACTGTATAAACATTAATAACTGTAAAAGTTCTGCAACCTGTGGAATCTCCATTTCACAGATAGGAGAAGATAAGGAATGAAAAAAGTTAATGGTCTGAAATCTCAGCAGTGCCACTTAGGTCAATCTTAGAAAGCCTTGCTTAATTTATGGTATTACAGAAATAGCCAAAATTCCCAATAAATTTACTGAAAAGATTAATAAGTCAGTACTAATGTAGCCCAGATCCTGAACATACACTCTTAAAAATTAACTGTCTTTCTCACACAAAGGCAGCAGGGATGGCACTGGAAAGCTCTATTTGAATTTTTACCTCAGGGTTAACACAGGGTATAGATTCATCAGATAGCAACCAGTGAAATTGGTAATGTGTCCTCTGTATAAAACAGGCAAGATCAAATTGCAGTTTGGGTTTAGTTTCTTTAGGGCAAAAATCACTCCTACCATGGCTTATTACGTGTGGTCAGCCCCTTTGAAGCCAGGTCAATTCATATTTTGGCTCTCACCCTGCAAAATGGCAGTACTTTAATTCTGCTCTGTAACTGCTACACAGAACTCCCTTGTAAACATCTTTTGCATCTAGTTCATAGTCCATGTATTTTCTGTTTCTAGAAAAATCCCACATATCTGTACCATGTGACAGAACATCGTGTAGGTACACTTCAGTTACACCAGGGCAGGTATGTCCATCAGTGTGAGCACAAGAAACACCCTGTGCATTACAACAGTGGTCTGTCTTGCCCTCTCTTCTGTCTGGCACTGGGAAGAGCAACCCTGGCCATTTCTCTTGGTTGTCTCCCAGCATCCACAATCATTGGATGCATGTTGCTAGAGGATACATCCATGACCATCTCCCTTTAGTATCTATTTATGGATTTTTTTGACCATGGATTTGTCTCATCCCTTCATGAACATGATGATGCCATATTCTCCTACTGATTTTCTGAGTTTCATTGGCTGGTATCTACTTCTTGTCCCACAGAATCTGTTGAATGATAGACTGTATTCATTTCGCTCGCCAGCACCTTCATGTTTCCATCATAGCCCCCTGTGCTGGTTTTGGCTGGGGTAGAATTAATTGTCTTCACAGTGGCTGGTGTGGGGCTGTGTTTTGGATTTGTGCTGAACAGTAATTGATAATTGTTAATAATTGATAATAATGGATAATAATAATTTTTGATACTGTAGAAATGTTTTTGTTATTACTGAGCAGAGCTTACAAAGAGCCAAGGCACTTCTGCTTTTTGTACTGCTGCACTGGCAAGGAGAATGGGGTGCCTGGGGGGGTTGAAGGGGCACACCCTGGACATGTGACCCCAGCTGACCAAAGGGATACTCCAGATCATCTGACATCATGCTCAGTAAACAAAGTTGGGGGAAGAAGGAGGAAGGGGGAAACATTTGCAGTGATGGCATTTGTCTTACCAGGTGACTGTCACACATGATGGGGCCATGCTCCTCTGGAGATGGCTGAAAACCTGCTTGCCCATGGGAAGTGATGAATTAATTTTTTTTGGTTTTTCTTTGCTTGTGTGTGCACCTTTTGCTTTCCCTCTTAAACTGCTTTTCTCTCAACCTACAAGTTTCACTTTTCCTCGCCATTCCACCACATTGTGGGGAAGAAGGGTGTAGAGCAAACGGCTTTGTGGTGCTTTATTTCCAGCTGGGCTTAAACTACAGCACCCCCTTCAGTTTTTCCTTCTCCAAGCTAAGTTGTAGCTTTTTGTCTCTTTATGTAAGCAACTGCTCTATCTTTAATCATTTAGTTGCCCTTCTCTAGATCCATAGCTTCTTACCAGCTCAATAAACATGCATTGCCAGGCTACACAGCTCAGCTCAGCCTTGCTGTATTGGGCATCCCTGCCCTGTTTTAATGTGTGGTGTAGTCCTGTCACAGAAGTGTGGTTTTATATCCACTGACTGCAACAGTGACTGCCCTACATTCCCATCCCTGCGATTAAAATAGGAACAGTAGCTCACACTGCATGGGGCAAAGTGTTTTTTCCTTTTAATTGAAAGAATAGGAATAGAAAAGGAAGCTATTTCATTATGTTTTTGAAAGGGATTTGGAGATGCTGGCAATCTCCAGAAAAGCTTCTTTTTACTGCATTTTGTGCCAAACCTGACAAAATTACTGTTTGGCTATGCATTGGCTGCATAATGCAGATTGTGCTTTGTGATTGCTTGGATTAAATCTAGTTTTAAAATATACTTTCCAAACAAAATACAAATTCTCAAGTTGTTTTTCATTTATAGAAGTAACAAAGTCCTTTTAACTTTTCAGTGCTCTTTAAAAACTGACGCTTCTAAAAATGTAAGAAATTTCTGTGTCTTAAAAGTAGGAAGATGCTTAGAAGCTTTATTAAACAAAATTATTAACTTAAATGGTTCAGAAGAAGGAAAGAAATGACCTGATTATTGACTTGTTTGACTAAGTGGGTGCTGCAACTCCATGCTGGGGCAGCTGATTAGTGACCTGGTTCTGGTACACGGCTTTTACAGCTGTGTTACCCAAGTGGCAGGGATATTATATTGGCGTTCAAAATGCTTCCTGTCCTCTGCCACCAAATGCTGTGTGAATACATGCATGCTACTCAACTCACAGATTTTTCTAGCAAAATTCCATTGGAATAAAGACCTTAAATCAATCTTTTAAAATTTATCCTTGTTTTCCCTAGGTCTCAAATCTGTGCCTATAGCAGAAGCATAGTATTACTATGCACATCAGCCCAAAGCATGGACGACCCAGGGTAGCTTCATGTCACTCAGTCTCATAGGTGAAAAATGTAGACATCTGTGTGGTGCAAACATCTTTCTGTTCAAACAGAGTATTAGGGTGTCTTCAGCCAGTGAGATGTGTGACCTATTTTATATTTATGCTGTCCTGTAACCCCGTTTCCTGTTTTTTTGCTGGGTCATGATGAACCACATTGCTGAAGAAGGGCTCCTCTGGCCTCCTGGGGTGTCGTTAGAGTGAATCCAAGATACAGAGCCTGAGTGTGGCTCTGATAGCTCGTGGCATGTTCAGTCTCCATAGATTTGCAAACCTTGCCCTGCGGAGTGTACTGTCTTCCCTCAACCTCCTGGCAGACCTCAGAGCATCCACCATATCCTCCCACTGTCCGTCTGTGAATACACTGCTTTGTGGGCCACTTCTTTTCAGGTGCTTCAAAGTGAAAGACATGAATACATGGATAGCCCCAGACATTTATCCACAACCACCTTGGGGCTGCAGTCAGAGTGCCAGAAGAGGTCTGTGGTGTGGGAGCTTACTCAGAAGGACAGGGACACAGGTCACTCTTCACTTCTGCCAGCCAGACAGTTTACAGCAGATGATTCTCTCCCATGCCCTCCTTGGGCATACTTGGGTGCTTTATGTAGGAGATTTAGCGATGCTTTAAAATGACAAGTAGGCCAAAGTGTTGGTGGTGTATGCATTTCTGGCTTTAATATCCTGCATCTGTTTACCCAAGTCCTTTCCCCCAAAGCTGCTGTTCACTACAGTGTAATAGTTTTGATCCCTTCATACTGTCGCTGCTTCTTGGTGAAGCTTGAAAATATCACAAGGCTAAATGAGATTTTAGTTTACCTTAAAATAGACTCCAGCAGTTCTAAGACAAATGTAGTTTAAATATGGAGCAGAAAAAGGTCTCTCTGGAAAAAACACTTGGATCTCTGCCGGAGCCACTGCAGAGCTACCATTTCTCCATTAGTTCAATATTCAAATGCTAGACTGAAAATGACTCTTGCTCTTCCTCACAAGGACTACTTAAAAATGGAAATTACTCTAAATTGCCAGGCAATAATTTCTCTCAGGGGGTCTGCTACATTTTAATTCTACTTACTTCTCTCTTCTCTCCTATGTACACCATCCTTCAAATGTTCTATTTCCTTAAGGCTGTTTATAGTACACCATGAAATTTCTGTGCTCTGTCTGCCAGCAAAAATAATCAAAAGTAGGTGATTGCAGAAACCAGAAGGGATGCCTGTCTTAGCTGGTGCACCTGGCTACAGCATTTATATCAGGTTGGGTAGATTGACCATATGTGAAAGTCCTACCATGGAGTAGGCACTATAGAGATTTTTCATGATCAGGATAAATAGTTGATTATTTCTCAGATCATAGGTGATATTTTACAACTGTTCTGAGTGAAACAGTGAGGTAGTGAATTTATAATAACCACTTGAATCTTGGAGAAAAAAAACCTCTATGTCCAGCAATGAAAGAGGCTGGAGAGACAAACACAGGTGAGGAGAGCCTGTGGAACGTGATGCATTGAGAGTTTTCCTCTTGAAGCCCTCTATGACTGTCCTCCATGCAGGAAAGGTAAACCCTTTAATCTCTGTAACTTATGCAGTCTTGCTTTCATTTTGGTCTGCTACTAAATTATCTACCTATACACATATGCAGAACACAAGTGAGCCAAATCCTGTTGAAACTTGTACACCTTCAGGACGTGGTACAAAAGTGCCTTCAGAACTTGATACAAAAGTGCAAAACTTCAGTGGTTCCTTAAATCAAATGACTGGCATGAAAATATCTCTAACAGCTATATACTGGGGCACTAGAATTACTGAGAGTAGGAAGGGCAATTTCTTGTTTTTCTAGTTACTAGAAAACTTCAAGAGGGACGATGACATTTTCCATGAGGGAAGAAGGATCAGATCATCCTTTTCACCACCCCACATGGAAAATGGCCAGTGAACAATTCATTCTGTACTGAACCACAATTTCTTTTGCCACACATTCTGCAATGCTTGAAACCCATAACCTGGAAAGAGCCGCATCCAGCAGAAGCATGTCCTTCATATACTGCATCTCTTTGCATCCTTAAACCTTTCTGGTTTATCTTGATCCACTGAAGTCCAGAGAGTTTCTAGGAGTTGATGCTGAGGTGGATAAATCAAAAAGAGGAAAGGAGTACCAAATTTATGTGGAGCTGTAAGACATAAATCAGTGTCAATCAATATTCTGTGCGTTTGGAGACACTAATCAATAAGAGGGACAGTATTGCCAAGAATGCCTTAGTTTTCATTAATGTATGAAAAAAGTGAAGGGGGAGAAGGGTTTTTTCTGGTTTTTTGTTTGTTTGCTTTAGGTTGGTATGATGCATTGTCTCTCAGGGAGAAAATTGCAAGTTGTAAATTATGCAGAGCCAGGCAGAGGTGGTCTGTTATGCATTTTTTTCAGGGGAAGAACTAATTTCTTTTCCTTTCTGTTTCCTAAATGTCTGATTATTTAAAAACTGTGACAGGAAAACATTGATAGGGATTTTGTGCAGGATAAAAAGGAGTGACAAGAAGTAAAGTTGACTGTATAGAAGGTGCTGAATTTTAAGAATACTGAGATCTATATTTCTTTTCTGCTGTTTCAGGTAGCTGTTTGGCAGTTGTCATCCCTGAGGGTTTACTAGGACTGGCCTTATTCTTTTCTTACACTATGGTTAGATAGAGTAGGCAAAGACAATGTGTCAATTTGCAATTAATGACATTAAAACAAGGCTGGGCCAGACACGAAAGTTGTATTTAGCCTTAAATTTTTGTAAAACTTGTTCAGATAATCTGACTTAAGTGTTGCTATTAGCACAGCTGAATTCATGGAGCGTGTATTCAAAGCAGGCTTTGATATTGCAACTAAATTAAAATTGATTTTGTAATGGGAATATCTGGTATTTTTTCTTACTTAAAAATCTCACTTCAAACTAAGTGGCTTGTGTTTGACAAGTCAAGGAAATCAAATAATTTATATGTGATGGCAGGCGAGATCATAATGAAGATATATATGGACACAAAGTTATCGATAACAATAAAGAAAACATGTAGTACTCACCACATACTGTTCTTTGCTTTGCAGTTGTGCCATTGCTAGGCAACTGAAAATGGATGAATAATAGATTTCAGATGTATATCTGTACACTTATATTAGGCTTCATTTGCAGGCTGATAAAAGGGATTTGTGAAAAACGATCATCTTTCTGATCAGGGTCCAGTATGTCTTTACTGCCAATAAGGACAAGAAAATAGGTTATTTCTAACAGGAACAACTTTTGCTGATAAACAGCACAGTGTACATTTTTTTTTTTTAATGCGGTCTTCTGTTTAGTAACTGAGCATTTTTTCCATTTTTCATGCTTCAATTTTTTAGTCACCATATCGTGACATTGTACAAGCTATGCATCCCATAGTCAATTAAATCATCATTGGTGAATAATCAGTAACTGCATTTAAAAATATTAGTAAAATTTCCTTCAGTAGGGATTATATGTAGTTCTAACAGGTGGAAACTCTTTACTAAAGTAAATAATCTTATGACCTCTGTCATTTAAAATCAAGTTACTCAATTCCAAATGCATTTTCTACATGCTTCAGCAAACACTTAAATTCTTATTTCTAGGTATGTTCAAAAATAAGGACAGAGAGACTGCTATAGGAGTATTAAAAGTAGCTGACAATTCATGTTTTCTCTGCAGCCTTCTGCTCCTTCAAAAAAGGGGAAAAAAGGGAAAAAAAATCTAGTCCCTTGATAATTAGTACCCTTTGTCAAAGCTTCAGTTACAGTTTGATGAAAAAATATTCCTAAATGTCAAGAACCATGCAGTCTGATAAATATGGATGACATTTAAAAAGCAGAGGAGGCTGTTTCTAGAAAAGCAGAAGAGGCAAAAAGAAATGTAATATGTATTTATGTTGAGAAATAATTTTTTTACCATGTATTCTCCTCATATATTGACTATTTTGTACTCCTAGTTCTATTTTTCGTGATGACTGTGATCCCTTTGTCTTACATCAAATGCCTAATCTGCATTTTGCAGTGTTTCTTCAGTGGAAAACTACATTTGAATGACCCAGGCCTTTCCACTTGTAATCACTCAGTATAATTGATTGAAAAGACAGAGTCAGAGAACCCTCCAAATATTTTAATTTTTCAGTGTCGCTTAAATTTAGCAAAAAAATGACACCCTGAGAAAATGAAATGGCATGTACTCATAAATTGCTAACTGTGTGATACAGATCAGTCACAGCCCTCAGTGATTACTTTTTAAACAAGTCTGTCTCACAAGCATATTCAAAGGAATTGACTTGCTGAATGTTAACAAACTGAAGGGGAAGATCTTTTGCTTCTAACAAGTTTGAAAACTTTCTTGTTGGGAAGTGTTTTTCAGCAGGTTGGAGCAGAAATCTGGTTCTCCTGATTACCCGGGCTGGGTGCGACAGTACCTCCTACTACAGTCTTTGTCAGAACAACCCTCAGTAAGCAAGCTGTAACAGAATGGAAGATTGTCGTGGAATAAATAGCTAATTGAAAAGTAATGTGCAATGAGAAAAGATGAAGTTCCCAAGCTTCTCAATGTCAGGGTTAGAAACATGTGTCAGTGTGTTGCAATGACAGAATGAGAGACGGGCTGTAATGAATTCACAATCTTCATTGCCTGGTTTATCATCCTGCCAGAGCCAAGACCATTAAGAATGTAAATGCAGTCAAACAGTAAGGCACCATTTCATCCTGCATTGACAGGATCCAGGTACTGTACCTCTTCTGACTTATTTTTCAAGAGATGGCAGTAGAAACAGCCAACAGGTCCCATCCAGACTCTTAGTGGTAGCATACCTGGACTACGCTGCCTGGTGACTACCTGTCACGGCAGCCCTTACTGCATGAGGCACCTGTGAGCTGCTCAACCAAATCTACTTTTATCAAACTTCAGTAGATACAAACAAAAAAAGTAGCCTACCATATTACAAAAATCTACTGAGAAATTTTATTTCTGGATCAATTTTATAATGTCCAAAACTGTGTTTGACTTATTTATGAATGTCAAATATGTGTCTTTCCTATTTAATTGCAATATATGATAATCTGAAAATAAATATCTCTCAGACTGTCTTAACAAGATCTGTCTTAACAGATCTTGACCCTTATAATATAGAGGTCTTGAGATAGCTTTCAGATGAAGTCAGTAATATAGAGCAAATTCATCTCAGATATCAAATTGCAACTTTCATATATGTTGAAATACCGTGAGTTTACATAGTAATCTGAGAGATTTTGAACAGCTCATTAAAATTGCTGTCCTTTAGCCAGCTCTATGGTTTCCACCTATTAGATTCGTTATCTCAGATATGTCTCCAACACTGACTGCTTGGACTCCATATTACTTTGCACTTCTGAACTAATATGATATAAATTCTACAGTAACGAGGACTGAGAGACCTGCACAAAAATTATGTACGAGATCTGCTATGTGAGCATCTGTATTCCATCCCTAAACCCTTGAGTAGCTCAATCCACTTGGTGCCAATATGCAGATCACAGAGGTTCCCCTTTTCTCAGCTTTTCAAGGCAAATGGATGGTTTTGAGCTTATTGCAAGACTGTATTTGTCCCCAGATTATCCTCACTGATGCATGCTGAAGGGAAAGAAGAGCTGTTGTCATAGTAGTGCTTCTCTTTGGACCGAGGGATACAGTCTGGCCTCAGCTAGAAAGATGATGCCCTACTAACAAACATCCTTTAAAAGAGGGATTAAAATTAAAGGGCACTGAAAAGGTGCACAAAACCCTATAAAATGAAAGATACACACACAGGTTTGTATTTTTTTAACTGACAAATGAGGAGAAAGATGCAGAAAGAGAAAAAATATTGGCACTATTAAGTTTGTGGAAAGACACAAATCCTGAAACCCTCTCACCCAGCAGGTATCCAATAGTGGTTCTGTGTTTCTGAGAAAACACAGATGTTCTGCCAGCAGCCCACTAACGTACAGAGGTGTGACATTTTGCTGCAGTGCATGGCGTTTCATCACCTGCACTATGAGAAGGTCCTGAAATAAGGCCTTCAGCCACCAGTTTCAGCTGTGCTCCTAGTTACTATTCTGTCCTGTTTCTGGTGAAATCAGGGGAGCTATTGCCACTGTTTTCAGGGGTACCAGAATTAGGCCTTTTGTGACCAATGTCCTGCAGTTAAACAATACATCTGTATATTCAGGTCATTTTGTTTTCAGGCTTAGTCACAGTATGGCTAACTTAAATGTCCTGCAGCACAGACAAAATAATTTTAGGCTGTCTATTAAAAGCAGTGATATATCTGCACTCATACACAACTGCTACAGCAGTTGTTCAGAATATATATACTGTATTTTAAGTCACAACCTTGCTTATAAAAATTTTCTATGCCCTTGTGTAGTGTGTTGTGTTAGTTGTGGGCTTTTGTTCTCATTGTTGATTTCTCAAGTGAGCTTTCCTTCTTGCACTGGACTGTTTGATATGCACAGCACAGCAGTAGCTTTAACTGGGATGGTAGTTATACAGAGAGAAATGCGGTGTTGTCATCTCCCTTCCTTCTGGAAGGGCTTTGCAAAAATTGCTTTTCATGAAAAAAACCATGGTATCTTCTTAAGGGTGTTGGAATTCAAGTAGCAAAACACTAGACAGAAGGTTATTTAAAATGTAATCCCTTTGTTTAAATATTCACATCCCTTAAAAAGAAAAATTCATAAAAGCAATGAATGGTTAAAAATTAATAAAATTTAGCTTTTTCAGGTGCCATAGATTCTGTTTCATAAAACTGTGTATTTGAGAATGAAAGCCACCTGATATTTTTAGCATTGTCATTTTTTTCTAAGGCAAATGTAAGAATATCTTTGTCTTCAGGAATAGCACTTCAGCATGAACTTTGAATCCCAACCCCCAGCCATCAGCTTCTTCCTAGATTAGCTGAGTGCATTGGGTCTATTTAACCATTAGCTTTTATTGAAGGATAGATGAATATCAGTCCCTGAAGAATAGTGGATTAGCTACTGCCTTGTAGCAAAGCATTTTCTCTTTTCACTCCACAATAGGTCTGCTATAAGCACAGCTTTTCATGATACAACTAGCAAGTGAAGTGGCAGATCTGGAGAAGAAAATGGAAATCTTTTGGAAAAAAAGAGTCTTAATGTGCAAGGCTTTTGCTTTCATTTTAGTAACCTTAGAATAAGGTGATCTTTCGAGAATAGACTTTTATGATAAAAGGATTTGAATAATGCTTAACCGGTCAAAAGTATGTACTAGTGAGTTTTAAACAACATATGTTTAGTAGCATATAGAAAAGTCATAGCATCTCTTAGGAAAAAAAAGAAGACTCCAAAATCATTGAAATATGAAATATGGCAATATAAACCCTAAAACAAAGAACAGCAAAAATTTAATGGAGAATACTTATGGTAAATGAATTTATAAATTTCTGTTGCTGCATCTTAAGTTTATCCCACTTATTTTCCCTTATTCTTTCTCTCCACAGAAGGCCAACTGAAATTACATCAATTTAAGAAAAAAAGATGAGTCAGAATTACTGGCTTTTTTCCTTTATTTAAAAATATCTGTATTTACACTGAAAGATATTAAGGCCATATTCTCTTCCATGTTAGCTCTCAGCTAAAGTTCACACAGGTCTTGGATTTTTCTTTTAAATTTGAAAGGATATTCTTAAAACAGTGTAAATAACTCTCTATGTTTTCTTCAACAGAGAGCTAACAGAGGGAGGAAGGGAGCTACAGATGCTTATGCCTCAGTCCATGATAACCACAGGACTAAAAACCTTCAACACAGACAACAGATGATGTGCAGGTCAAAAAACCCCAGCTCTCCGGGTATTATAATATCTTTTTCTACCTTTTAAGTATTGTGACCCTTCAAATTAAGTAACTTTGTATTTTAGTTAGAGAAAAAAACCCCACAGGTTCGACAGTTTGCATCAGAGGCAGAGAAACATGAGAGAGCCTCAGGAACACAGTGCAGTGCATTTTCACAGACTCCAGCAATGATCAAGAGAGGTGACTACATCCCAGTGGTGGAAAAAAGGGGTTCAGAGGAAATTTTCAGGAAGGAAAATAGACTGATATCCTGGGTTTGTTTCTCTGGCAGCTTGTCTTCACACATGACAAATTATAATTTTTTCACAATAAAAGTTACCAATGTGCCAGCTTTTTAAAAAGTCAGCATTCAGAAGTGAAAGACGGAAGAGAGCAATGGTTCAGCTGACCAGTTATGTACTCAGGGATGCTGGATGGGCTCTCATATAATATGAGAACTCCTCTGGTCCTGTATGAAATGCCAATTGCTGTGTCATTTTCTTTGCACATTCACAGCACTGGTACCTTTGCTGGTCACTCCATCCTTTTCTTCTTGATGAAAATACTGAAAGTAGAAACCTCTCAAAGAAATAAAGAAGACAAATGTCCAGATCCATACTGGGAAGGGAATTATCTCTCTCTGGATGTAAAGAGAGAATTCCTGTGGCATCCTAAGGTCTTGATCATTTTCTGTAATCAACCTAAAGTCAAAGACCTGGGCCTAATCCACTTGATCCTCATGGCCTTGGAATCTAAAGCCCAGTGTAATAGCACAGTTGCCTTTTAGAAATATCTGGTTTCTGTTTCTATATAAAGACTTGACAAACCAGAGGCTGCTGATCTGGTATCATAGGTTGATTCCAATAGCAGGCTGTCTTTCACAAGGTGAGTTATAAGACATTCAATTAAAATAGGCAGAATCTGTCAATACATTATAAATAAAAACTCAGGCTTACAAATATACTATTTGATCCAATTTCTGTGTAATCTTACCCTTTTTCTTGTGTGCTGTGGATACAAAACCAAAACAAAATGGCCAAACCCTCTTTTTGCTTGCTGCATAAAAATAAACGTAGTAAAGAGGTTACTTTGGTGGTTTAGGGAAATATGATTGACTTAATGTTTGCAGTTTCTTGCTTAGCTTTAGTTAAGTCCATAGTTGAGGAAGTCCAAAGTTCATCTTGCACGGTAAATACTGGACTGTGATTAGGCAAGCCTGCATGTGGCAGAGGAGGAAAACCACATTACAATAATATTTCAAGTGGCAGAACAGTGAAATTCGAGTGCCCACTTTTAAAGCCATTTGCCACAGAGTGTTAAACTACATTTGGAGCAGCAGAGCAGTGTGTCAGAGAGATGGAGACAGAAGTGGGTAGCTACGTCCTGGATGATATTTTCACCTAGAAAGCAATTGAGTCCTGCTCAGAAGCTCTCCCATGACATCTGGCTTCTCACCTTCCGGAGTGTGGCAACCCTCAGCCCAATCCTGAACAGGATCTCTGAAGGAAACCATGTTGGGAGGTAGAAAAACATCTAGATTCAGATGGGCTCAGACCTCTGTTTACCGACCTCAGTCTGACTGATAGTGTAGAAATGTTTGTAAATTCATTCACTGGATCTAACCCACCTGCACATCAGAAGCACAAAAGCTTGCTGAGGTCAAAAGACAAGCCAGAGCTATTATGCAGTATATCAGTATATCAGCCTAGGCTTTACTTTGAACTAGTGTGTAGGACTAATCTGCTTTCCAGGTGAATGAAATTCGAGTTAAACTTACCTATAGTGCTAGAGTGAAGGGTAGCCGTTAAAAACAGAAGGATAAAGAGAGTGTTACTGTCCGTGCAATGAGTATTACAGTATCAGAATGGGGTATCACTGATGAAAAAGAGTTCAATACCTTCCAGAATGTACTTGTGTTGCCTTGTGACTGATTAAAACCCAGACAGTGAATAAAGCAGACCTTCTTTGGACACTGGCGCTGTGGCTTTGGATGTTTCTCAATGCCAGAAAGTGGTAGTAGGGCCTTAATTCCATAAAGGCTCCAAGGCCTACTTATTTCATCCTCATGGACAATCAAAGAGTTACTAATCCATGAGATCAGATCACAACCAGAACAGAGTTTCATTTCATAGTATCAAAGTGGTTTGGGTTGGAGGGGTCCTTAAAGAATATCTAGTTCAAATCTGCTTGCCATGGTTAGGGATGCCTTTCACCAGACCGGATTGCTCCAACCTTGCCTTGAACGCTGCCACTCTCAAACTGTGACACTAAAGGCTGAGAATATACAGCAGTATTGATCAATAATAAACAACAATTTCATTTTTTAAATGCTAGAAACTCCACTTCCTGACACATATAAACATGTTTTAGCTTGGAAGAAAATGCAAAAACATTAAAATATTTACTTCAGAAGGCAAAAGAATTGCAGTAGATTGATGCAGAGACTGCTAGCCTCAGAAAAATAAGGCAATACATTATCCCATTCCTTCTCTTCTTTGGTGGCAGCCACAGGACTCATCAGCTAGTGACAAACATTTCTAGTGACATCTGGCTCCTTGGCTTATTCCTCTGGCAGCTCTGGAGTCGCCTTTAGGCTTGAAACGTAGTTAATTTATTGATGGACTGCCTACTACTCCAAATTACTTGATAAGAATCATTATAAAACACTGGATGCACATGAAAATTTTTACAGTTGTATCATAATCCCTTTGTCCAATACAGCTGACGTTTCTAAGCTTGAATGTTGGAATGTTGGAAAACTTTGTGTACATTATGTCACAGATCTGTGATGAAACATGGCAGATTTTTGTAAGTACATTTCAGCTGTGTGTATCAGTTTCCTCAGCCATGCATTGCTCTGAAGCCAGTATTTTTGTCTAAGAGCTCTACTGCACAAAATACAGTGGAGACAGTATAATGGAAAAGCTTAAAGGGACTACACTGCCAAGCAGCTAGAACAATCAAGTGTCTGTAAAATAACTAGCTGCTATATTAATTTTTGAACTTCAGAAGGCACTGGGTTAATCAAAAAGGCAGGCACTATGGTAACTAACATGACATTTACTGTTATCTCTGTTGTGTTCTTTGGTGAACACAATTTGTGAATTTTCCATCAATTTAGATACCAACACAGGTTATTTGCTCATGCAGGAGCCACACACCCATTTTATCATCTTTTCCCTAAATTTGCATCCTCCTTTGCAAGCTTTGATGAGTTTCATTAATTCCAGGGACTCAGGGGGAAAGAGAGAGACCTTCTTGAAGCATTTGCTGGCAGCGTATATGTCTGAGATTCTCCTGAAGCAATTGTGAACAACTGATTCAACTTCCTTGGTGTTCTCTAAGTCAGTTGTTCAGAATTCTTGATCCTAGCCTTAGGACTGCAAAGATTAAACCTCTCTAGCTTAGAAGGAGCCAGGTAGGAATATTGGCCTGTTATCAGTGCCTCACTGGCTGAGGAGCTTAATCTTTTTTTTTTTTTCCCTTTTTAAATTTTTTTCCTTATTATTCTCCCTAAAAAAATACCTCACTTAATTATCCCTGTGCCATCTGGCAAAATACCACCACACTGATTAACTCAGTCTTTGGCATAATATGTTGAAGCCCCTGAAGCCACTGATCTGGAACAGGAACATTGACATGTTCCATGCTGTACTCCTTGCTGCACCTTGGGTATGTGCTTTTTTAATATGTATGTTTGGAGATAAAGTCTTGTAAATGCACGTTTGAACAACACTCTCAGGCGCACATTGTGATTATTGGGGCTGACCTGTGCAGGGCCAGGAGCTGGACTTTGATGAATCTGGTGGATCCCTTCCAACTCAGAATATTCTGTGATTCTGTATTTATTTTTCCTAGAAAATGATATAGCTTCCATGTAGTGGATGTGCAAACTGCAAAGCCTCTATGCTTTCAAGATATGCAAGGAATTTTTAAATCTACTCAATATAATTAGTTTAACCCTGCAGTCCAACATAAAACAGGTTAAAAGTTGAACACAGTCAGAGCAAGTCAACTAAACGTAGCACTGTGTCTACTAAGGTAAGAATACTGACTTGCTGACAAATCCGTTCTACACAGCAACATCCTCAGGAATTATGATACTCCTCACAACAGTGATATGCATCCCCAGTCCCCTGTCCTGTCGTCCCTGCAGTCCCTAGTATTTCACACTAGCATGGATACTGAGGGCTTGAGCCACTCTGATGGCACCCAGTGAAATACAGGCTGAGAAACTCTTGCTAGGTAACAGAGTTCTAGGTAACATTCTGCCCAGGGAATTAAAGTCTGTAGGAAATGCTACTCAGCTCTTAATTCACAGCACATACTTCCAAAAATAGCATTTAACAGAGAGCCGTATTTGGGATTGTGCTCCAAAATTAACTGATGCAAAGTAAATCCATGCATATATATTATTTTTGATTAAACTGACATAGCCACCAACATTTTCAGTAGTAATAGTTCAAATCTGAAACTTTACCATAGTTTAATTATGTTATATCCGTTTCCTACTCATCCCCAAATCCATGCAAAGCAGCATCATTAATTAGCCTGCCCACTGCAAATGCTAACAAGGTCACTGATTGATAACAGAGCCTTCTCAGTGTAAGCTGTGAAGTCTGAAACATCATTTCAGGTAAGATCAGATGGACTATGTCCCTCACTACTTTCAGAATTGTTCTTTGTCACTGCTCTTTCCCACCACAAAAATTTCAGTAATTTAAGAGATTCAGAAATGTTTCAGTAATATACAAGACACAAATCAAAGAATCACACAATATACTGCATTGGAAGGGACCCACAGTGATCATCAAATCCAACTCCTGACCCTGCATGGGACCATCCCCAAGAGTTACACCATGTGCCTGAGAGTGTTGTCCAAACTCTTCTCTGTCAGGCTTGGTGTTGTGACCACTTCCTTGGGGAGCCTATTCCAGTGCCCAGTCACCCTCTGGGTGAAGAACCTTTTTCTAATACCCAACCTGAACCTCCCCAACACAACTTCAGGCGATTCCCTGAGGTCCTGTCACTCGACACCAGAAAGAAGGGATCAGTGTCTGCCCCACCTCTTTCCCTCACAAGGAAGTTATAACTGCAATGAGGTCTCCCCTCGGTCTCCTCTTCTCCAGGCTGAACAGACCAAGTGCCCTCAGCCCTTCCTCATATGGCTTCCCCTCCAGACCTTTCACCATCCTTGTTGCTTCTCTTCTGGATGGTCTCTAATAGCTTCATGTCTTTTTTATATTGTGGCACCCAAAACTGCCCCCAGCACTCAAGGTGAGGCTGCCCCAGTGCAGAGCAGAGCGGGACAATCCCCTCCCTTGCCCGGCTGGCGATGCTGTGCCTGATGCACCCCAGGACAGGCTTGGCCTTCTGGAAAACAGTTTCATGAGCTCTCTTTCTAAAATGACACTTTTTCATTTTATGCAGTTCAGACTGGTATGTTCTGATCTTTGGAATTTAAATCAGATCTTTTTGAAAACATACATGAAATTTTCATTCAATAAAACACACTAAATGGATGCTAGAAATGTATTATAAATTTAAATTTTCAATTCTAGCATATGAGAATATACTTTACTCATAGAAGACATTGCAGTCACTTCTAAATTTGTGAAAATTGACAATGTGCTTGAATTTGGTACCTTATCAGAATAAAGGGACAGAAGAAAGAAAATGCAACCTGTGAAACAAATGTCCTTCTATCTCTTTATGTAAAAATATAAGATGAGGATTCAGATGAGGATTAACATTAAAATCCTAGCTTGATTCGTACCCCCTGTTTCCCTGATCAAAGGAAAATACCCTCATTAAATAGGCAGCAACCCTGGAGATTTGCTCTTTCCAGCCCCTTGCTCCATGTATTTCTGGCATTGCTGTGACCAGAAGACATGAAAGCATGAAGGCTACTCTAACTGATACTCAACTAGTAATAAGTAGTAAGAGAAGCTGCGATTTTAATTAAAATTTAACTCTCATCAACAATCAGTATCAGGTACTCACAGACAACATCAATCAATCGATCACTCATAATTGGTGTTATTCTCAGCTAATTGCTGTACAGTTCTCAATGTAAAAAATAAGCAGATTCATGAGAAGATGGATGTTGTGGGATGCCAACCAATAATCTTCCAGGGAAATGGTGAAAATATTCAGTGGAGCAGTTCTACAAGTGATGATGGACACAATAATAAGTGGAAACAATAAAATTAAAAGCAGTGGGATAAGATTTGACCATTATCTGTATAGAAACATAGGCGGCTGTTTAGCATGCCATTCTCACTGAGGCTCAGCAGTGACTTCTGACAGCAGAGAGGTTCAGAATGTTACGTTTCTGGTAGGTCTTGACAATTTTAAAGGTATTTATCTACCTTCAAAGGTATCCATTTTATATTAGTTCTATTTAAGTCTTTTCTCCATTGATTGCAGTCTCACTGGCTCACACTAAAGAAGTGTAGTGCTTTGCAATCAAAATATGGAGCCATAAAAAGGTCAAAATTACAAATAATTACAATAATTTGCAAAATTACATTAAAACTTCAAATCCTGATGACCTACTCAGTGAAAAAATAAATTGTAATACTAAATGTAAAATGCACAACAGGATTCCACTCTCTTGACAAGAGGCCCAAAAAGATTTTCCAAAATGATCCCATAATTACAGAGTAAAATGTAGTACAGAGTTTTATGTAAGAGAAAAGTAAACTGGCAAAGTTGTTAATTTAAAAGTCGAGAAATAGAGTTATGTTCCTGCACGACCCTGGAGAAACAAACTGTAATTGACCCTTCCCTGAGAAATTGGAGTGGACTAGGTGACCTCCAGAGGTCTCTTTTAATTTCATCTATTCTGAGATTTCAAATACAGCCCCTCTGCACAAGAATTATATATTTTGAGTTAATTACAAGGTTTCATGCTATTATTTTCCCCAAGAATCCCGACCTGTTCAAGAGACTGATCTAAAGCTCACTGAAGGCCACAGCAGTTTTTCCAATGGACTTCAGTATGCTCTAAATAAAATCCACAATTCATATGATGGATGTTGTCTCTCAAATGAGGAAATAGTCTGACTTTTGTTTTGAAATAATAATTATCACAGCAGTACAGAGCAAGACAGCAAGGAGTACAATTGCTGTCAATGCAAATATTATTTATCAACGGATAGAACATTAAACAAATTCATTAATTTGTAGTTAAACAATATATTAAATACTTTTTAAATTCATTTCTCAGTATGCGAAGCCTTGCATTTATATCTGTATTCAATATATGACATTATCTGATCTTCCCATTGTGAATCAGGGCTTGTTCTGCCTTACTACAGTAACAATTTAAAATAACTTCTTTACCTTCAACTGAACTATTCCCAATTTATTCTGATATGAACTGGGCCATAATCAGGGAGGAATCAGCTGCACTGTTATCTCTGTCATCCTGGTTTAGTGCAGAAAACATGGAAGTTGGTCCTGGGATTTGTTAAAGATTTGCAGTGCTTTGAGCTGCCAACAGAGCATTCAATGCTGAAAAAGCTTTGCTTCTGTGGAAGGCAAAAAGGAATTGCCTCTGTGAAAATAAGGAACAATAAAGTATTTATTCTTTGATAGCTGCTTATTTTTTTACTTTGCCTTTTGATTGTTTTGCTTACATGACAGTTCTTTCTCTGCCCACTGTACTAATGTGACATCTGTTCCATCTTTGGGGATCCACCTCTGTCCAGTGAGTGGCATTTTAAGAAATTATGTTTTTCCATCAGTTTTTGTCTCTATTAAAACACTAGTTTAAATAATATTCAGTTAAAAAAAAACCACACCAAAAAGCCAAGGAATTACGGATTCTAGACTCCAGGAAACTGGGCAACTGGAGAGCAATTACTGAGTCTTGAAAAAAAATTCTTTACTGCAGAATCCACAGTTTACTTTCTGGATTTGAGTGAAATTAATTTGTTTTTATCTTTTGGCTTTGTAGACATTTTGTGGAAAGTCTGAGTGAAGTGTCAAAGGTAGAAGAAAGCACCTTAGCTTGCTTCAGACTCATCTTCTGTTTCCTATGATTCCTTACATTGACTAATTGAGCTTAGCTCAGCTCAGGTGTTCTTTGCAGAGAGACCATTAATCTGCCCTGTAACTTTGTAGTCAAAAGCAACAGACCCTCAAAGCCCGACTATGGTCTCTGGCAGGTATGTGGAGTGGATCTGTAGTAATGGGAGCAGCTGCTACCGAGTGCCACTTTCACAAAAAGCTGGCATTTTCTAAGTTTGTCGACGACTTAATTGACCATTACAAAAGCCTTCGGAAATAAGCTTAATGCTACATAGAAGCACCAAAAGTATGTTAAAGCCTCAACTGAGGCAATTTTTAAAATTTCAATGTGGTGAGGAGGCTGTGCATCTTTTGCTAGAGGATCAAGGCTTTTTTTCTTGGAAAAGAATACAAGTTTTTGTCTTCAGGACATCGTGAATCTAGAAGTAATGAAAGTTTTAAGGCTAATGGTCTTTTGTCTAGAGGGAATATATTGTATTTCTGTCTTGTATAAACAACACTTATATGCCAGTTATATAATAACTAAAAATTTCTGACTAGAAGTGTCAATGCTCGCTAGCTTATCTCACTTCTGGATAAAGAGATTAAGATACTGAAATAGAATTCCCTGAGTAGCAATAAACTAAAATTGCATCACATTTTATTTTGATGACACATTGTATTATTTCAGTTGCCTTTTCACCTTCCTAGTGGAACAGTTGCCTTTGAAAGACTGAATCATATGATGAAAAGCAAGAAACATATGACCTCAGACAGAAGATAGTTCAGAGTCAGAAAAAATAAACAAGAAACCTCATTTTTTATGAATTACAAACAATAAACTATTGCTGGTATTAAATAGTGTAATCTTAACCTTGAACATGTACAGAATTCCAAGAAAACTAAGAGGTAGAAAAACTGGAAAATGTATTCGTATTAACTTTTGAATAAGTAAGTTCACAGGTCCACTGTAGTATTTTAGCTTGCTGTCAAAACTGCAGCCAGAAACAGAGCTGTTAGCCCAGGAGCTACAGGAGCCTGCTAGCTCATCTTTTGATTTTGTTCCTAAATGAAATAACTTCTATTACCAGGAAAATTTAAGTCAAATTTCTTAAAATAGGAAGTGTTAAGTCTACAATAGGAAAAAATCATGAGTTGTTTTCAAAGTGGTCTAGTAATGGGTTATATTACTGGCACTTATGCACTATGTGTGATACTTGCTCTGTGCCTGATTTTGCATCATCATGTCACAGCAACACCTTTGCAGAGACTTTCCATTTGTAGGAAGAAATAGGAGTGGAAATGGCTAGATACTGATCTTCAGCAGCTCCCAACCTGTCCAAAACCTTCCCGATGGATTAAAAAAGTTCGAAGATCGTCTTTACATGGATTGCAGCACAGTCTGTGTAAGGTAAGTCTTCATTTGGTTGAAGATCATAAGTAGAGCTATCCAAGAAAAACTATAATACATATATACATCTGTTTTTATTAGTTTGGTCCTTCCCAACCGCTGTGACAGACCTCAAAGATAGGGCAAAAGTCAGGTGAAAAAAAGGAAATCCTGATCTGTGTTTGCACCATGGACAAGAGCTAATAAGTAGCAGTCTTGGGTTAGTAAAGAAAAGAAGAAAGCAAGAAGTTGGAGACAGTAAGGTCTTCTCCAATCAACCAAGAGCTGTGATGGTTGATATAATTTAATTATTGGTTTAGACAATCACTGGACAGAATTTGATTTAAATTATCAGTAATTTAGAACATACTATTCTGCTGTATCTTCTCTTTCTCATTAACAAATCTGGATGCAGGGATCATTCATAGCTTATTGGCTTGCCCCCAGGAAAGGCATGGTTTTCTGATGATCCATGCTGCTTGAAATTCTCTTTTTCTTCCATGTTATGGTGTGTGGATAAGGTCAGGAAAAGTGTTTTTCGTATAGCAGGCTCCTGCATCTCATTCCTGAATGGGAAACATCTCCTAAAGCATAAATGAGAAACAAGGATCATAGGCTGGCACTGCACAGGACTACCATGTCCCATCACTTCTGCTCCACCACTTTTGCCTGTTGGAAATACCAGAGTCTTAGCAATGTGTATTTCTTTCTCCTGTGAAGGATTTACATGCAGTAGATCTGGTTCTCACAGGTATTTCTTTGGTAGTGCTGACTCTCATGAAAGAGCAAGAGCAGTTATTAGTTATCATGTATACTAGCTCTGCTAATCCATGCTCTCTAGGCATTCCTAAAATTGGTTAAACTAGTAACAATAGGTGTGGTGCTGCTGCCCAGAACCTGAAATTCTTTTCTTTTCTCAGAAGCTCCGTGTCTTCTTTTTAAAATTGTGTGGAAATGTGGGAAGTCTTTAGTACCATTAAGTCATGGATGAGGATGCCTCTGGCTAACACATTATTTATAACTTTTGCTTAACTTTTTGCTTAATAAAATATAAATCAGAAAGGAAGGCAGAGTATGACAAAACCAGCTAAATTCAGTCAGACTTCTTTCATTCTGCCTTTTCTAGAGGAAACTTTGCTAACCAAGTGAAACTGGGAGACAAACTAAGTATTGAGTGGTATGTTTCTCATTTCACCATCCTATGCCATCCCATTATTAATGATTTCCTTATCGAATGAAGGTAAAACCAAATTGGGTATTTCCAACACGCTAAGCTGAACAACTTTAAAAAACAGCAGAGAGGGGGGAAAAGAAAAGAAGAAAGAAAGTATGCTTCAAATGAGATATTTCTATGCTTGCTTTTTCAGTTGCTGAGGCATTTTCACTATTGCCTGCAGCAGGTACCAAGCATATATGTATACTATGGTAAGCACACCTTAACTCCTCCAGACCACTTTTGATTCTTACACTACATATCACAGGAAGTCATGAAGTTCTATTATCATTGCTTTGATTTCCAAAGACCCCTCAATTTTCAAAAAAGTTGTTGGTAAATTAATTTCGTATATAATGTATATATATTATATATGAAATAGACTTATCATTAAGCATTCAGTAAACTTAAAGGAGTATATTTCACTTATATGTTCTGTTTGCCAGCACAATCTAATCCTAACGTTGCACCAAAATATAACTTACAAACTTTTATGGGATTGCTCCTGCTTGAACAAGAACTTGCTATATGAAGAACAATTTTCCAAGGAAAAAATGGTTGCAGGTCTGTTTTATAAAGATGGTGGCATGAATATGAATGTATGTAATCTTTCTTGCTGTAGAATTCAAGGCAATCTATACACCAGGAAAGATAATTATATCTTGAACCTAAAATCTGAGAACTGACAATGATCGTAAACAATACTTTGCTGTCATGTGTCATGTGGCAGGCTCTGAACTACAGACTCATTCAAGCTGGAAGGGATTTCCAGAGGTCACTTTATTCAGCTCCTGCTGCTTCTTCAAAAGTAAGGACAACTTATATCAACTTGCTCAGAGCCACGTCCTGTTGAGTTTTGAATATCTCCAAGGGTAGAGATCATGCAACATCTCTTGACAAGCTGTTCCAGGGGATGATCGGCCTCACTGTGAATTTTTTGTTTCTAGCATCTAATCATAATTTCCCATGTTTCAGCTAGTGTTTCTTTTTATTTTTTTTTTTGTTGTTTTGGCAGCAAAGACATCTAAAATGAGTCAGTCTTTTTTCATGTCAGTTCCTTCAAATGTCAGTCTGCTACTACTTATAGAGAAAATGTTTAACACTGGAGATACTTGGAATTCCCAAAGCTAGAAAGGAAAAGAAAAATTTCTAGGAAAAAAAAGAAACAAGAATGCTATTAAATCCAGCTCTGTATATTCAGAAATGAAATATATATTTTCTGTGAATGAACAGTCTTGAACATTTTTTCAGTGTCTGGACAGAAAGACAAAATATTCAAAATGCTGAAGCATTCCTGAGGGATCCACAGGTATCACAAATGATAATTCAGAACCAGACTGCATCAGGTACATGGCTTTCTTTTTTACCACAGCTGGCTGATTACTCAGCTTTGTCTGTCAGCTAAGAAAAAGGTCACTGAAGATGGTTAACACCATTTTGGTTTGACCAAATAAATTAAGGGTTAGTGTGGTGTTTGGTTTTTTTTTGTTGTTGTTGTTCTTTTTTTTCCAACGAAGTAAAATCAAAAGTACAATTATTTTTGTAGTTCCAATAGAGGAAGCTGACAGCAAATATTTTTTCAAATACTTCATTTTTTCTATGTCTTATTCAAAAGTGGCTTTGATCCAGGTGACTCAGCTACACAAGGGCAAATGTACCATCCAAGCCTAAAGATGCTGCAAAAAACGTTATTTATTTTTGTCTGAGCAAAAATAATTACAGCCTTTTCAGATTAGTAATTTATTCATGTTCATTCAAATGCTTTAATAATGCAAATGTTTTAGTGACATGAATATATTTACCCATGCTTTAACAAAAGAGAAATAAATTACTTCTCCTTTTCCAAACTCAGTGCTTATGGTTGTAAAATTAAAAATTGCAGTACCTGACCTCCAGTCACCCAGGTCTGGCAGAAATCAAGATTTACACTGGCTTTTCTAATGACTCTGCTCAACCTTAACTTTCCATTAGGTTTTTGTGTTGTCACAACAAGATGGCTGGGCACAATAAAACTAAGAATCTAAGTAAACACATCCACTGTGTTATTAACTTCTTTTAAGAAATGAAATGGCCTTTGACAGAGTGCTTTGCAGGTTGAGAAGGACCACTGCTTACTAAGTCTGCCCACTGTAGGATCTAAAGGTGAAGGAGTGACCATCTGCACATCAACCACATAACAGGAAGCTACTTGCTGAGAATAAAAGGACAGTTCCTGACAAACGAGAAAAACTATGAACAGTTATTTTTGAGAGGGATGTAAGATTAATCTCTTATTGATGCATGCTGACTTTTTTTTTTTGCTTCTTTTGTAAAATTAGAAGCTGAGCTGGAAATAAATAAATCATAAACCAAAGGGTTCCATACTGCATGCTGATTTTTTTAGTGAGTTGCCACCAGTTTTGAGGATCATGGTGAATGTAGGTGGATATAAGGGGCATATGCACTATAATAGAAGCCAGAAATGCTGAACTGGTCAATGGGATGTGATAAGCCACAAAATGATTTGGGTTGACCATCCAAAGCTTCTCAATCTTTTATGAACATCTGGAAATGCCTGCTCCAAACAACACTCTCCAAATGTCCATTGACAGGCTGTCTAGTCCAGCTGCAAATATCCTAAGCATAACCTCATAATGTTTTCCAGGATATTTCCTATGGATCTACATGCTATTTGCATGCATGCTCTATCTGCATTGTCTGTTTCTCCACCTAAGATATCTACCTTAGTCTGTAGGGTTCTCCCAGATTAAAAAGAGAAAGCTAAAGGGAAACAGTGTCAAAGCACCACTCAGAGATGCAGTCACTGGTGCAGGGTATGGCTGAGTTCCTGTCTAGACTGCATCTTTGCCCTCCTGGAAAACTCTGGCAACCAAACTGTCAAAGGGACTGGAAATTCTCCACATCCAGCTTCTCTTTATTTCTTGTTTGCTTTCTCTTCTTGTGTGGGAGCAACTCATCTGGCATAAGGCTTTCAAGCAAAATTAACTTAAATAGTTGTCTGAACTCCTGAACTCCCCAATGCACCTCCCAGGAAAGGGCAGGGGGCAAAAGGCACTGCTTTTTCTCTGTTTTGCCTATAGTGCCACCTCTACCTCAGAGAAAAAGAGATTTCCACAGTGAAAATTTCCCTCCCACAGACTGAAGCCCGATCTTAGGATACAGCTAGGAATTAGTCAGCTTTTTGGCCTGAGCTGTTAGTCTAAAAGTTGAAGTTTAAAATTCAAAATTCTCAGAAAAGCACTGTAGACTGGGGAATTGGCAAATCTAATTCTTCCTGCCTGCTAGGAAGAAAAAAGCTTGCAGCATCCTTACAATGTACAAAATTTCCCTCCTGAATGTAGTGACTATGCCTCATATTGCTTTCAGTCTACCAGTAGGTTAAAATACCACTATAATAAACGCAAAGGCCTTAACACAAGGGAAAAATAGATGGATTCCAGCTGAGAGACTTAGATTTCTCAGTTCATTACAGGACTAGCTATTTGCACTTGGCTAGCAAGTGCTAGGTTTTTCTTATATCTGTTTCACCTCCTGTGAGTTCTCTTTAATATTGCGGACTCACATTTTATGTGACAGGGTCCAAACAGCAAATTGATTGAAGCTTTTGCCTATCCAGGTATCTTCATCTGTGTAGAGGTAGAAAGTGATACAGGTCTAACAGAAGAAGACTGTGAGTGCTGGTGATCACTCATTCATATGGAAGCACTGTTGGCAGCTCTGCAGAAGAGGCAGCCTAGGCAAGCATACCTGTAACTAATCCATCAGTCAGCTGGCAAAGCAGAACACGGGGTTGTTTGTCAAGATTTTTTTCAAAGGCCTAAGGCTGGTTGTTCTAGACAGGAAAAAAAGACAGAAAAGAAATAAGATGTGGAAGAAAAATTCTGCCTAAGTAAAACTTGGATGATTTTGATCCGTTCCTTAACAAAGCGCCATAAGAAGCAAATAAAACCACCCTGGGCAGCAGAGGAAGATAGGAAGCTGAAACAGGGAAAGGCATATAGGCATTTTACTTTTCTGTCTTATCTACTGTGAGTTCTTTTCCAAGTTCACGGTTCAGATTTAATAGGATAAGGTCTCTTGTTTGACATGGTGGTCTGGATTGAACTTGCAGACTGGTCAATATATATGACACCATTGACAGCAATTTCCAGTTGTTGCCAAGGCTTCAGCTATACAGCACATGCATCCCACTGCCCCTGAGAGCATTTGTCCCACTTGCCTTCTCAACCCCTTACTAGAGCCCACACTAGCAGCACTCATACTTTCTCTCCCAGAAAAAAATTATAGTGGGTTTTCAGGGCACTCGAAGTAGTTGAAAACACTAGAGAAATCAATAATCCAGAAACATATGCCTTTGTAACATGAATGGTGAGCTCAGCACCCTCTTTGGTCACACACTAAGAACCAAATGTGCCACATACAGCGTACTGAAGTCCTAACCAAGCTCCTTTCCATCCCAAACCAGTGGCAACGGCACAAATGGGAGGCTCAATACAGCTTCTGGAGAATCTACCACATCTCTCTCTACTTTGTCCCCAAAACGGTGAGGCTCTTCATTAGCTGCTACAGTGCAGTGCCAGTAGCATGTGTGGTACCAAAGCCATTAACCTGCAACAAGAGATAGGAAAGAATTGCCTCTTTGCTCCCCCTCTGACATATCTGTGCCTATATATTAAAGTGTCAGAATTGGCTGTCTTACGGGAAAATAAGAACTTGAAGGTTTTGGATTTCTCCCATAATCCATATGACTGGAATATGCTCATCATCCCTATGTTGGTCCTTCTGTTACTTTAGAATCAATCTATTTTCTTTTATGTCCTTTTCAGAAATATGAAAAAATGGGGAAAATAAGCTTTTCAGTGAAAAACTCATTTTTAGCTGCCTGAAAAAGGATTTAGCTGAGCAAACTTCAACTTCTTTCTGGATTCTTTCTGCACTGTATGGGTGCAGAGTTAATACAAGCTGTTTCAAAACCTGACACTGTTTCAGTAAATGTCTACCAGGTATAACATGTTGCATTTATACTATGCTCTGTTTTCCCTACCTATTAAGTATAAACCACAGCTCAATGCAGCTAATACAGACTGAAATTTGGATAGTCCACTGAATTTTTAGTGAATATATTTTAAAAATACATATACTTTCATTAAGATACTTCTTAGACCCCCCCAAAAAGTCCAAAGTGTATCTGGACTGGTAATCGGAGAGAATAATTTCCTCCTGGAGTATCAGTTCAAGTCCAGCCCAGACTGGGAGTAACCTGGTATTTTTATCTTCTAGAAGTTACCTGATCACGTTATGCCCTATAGACAAGTGTGTCCATTAGAAATATGCAACAGCTGGCAGAAAACAGCTTCTTGCTGGCATTCGCAAGAGTGAGGATGGGGTGCGAGTGTGGTTGGAATCTAAATGATTCCTCCCTCGAGGTGGTCTGGCCAGCATGGATAGAAGCACTTTAATTTGAAAGGGAAACTTGAACTTTGTAGTTAATGGATGAATAAATGGAAGGCTTCGGTCTGCAGGACTGTCAGATTGGTAGTTTTCACAAACACTTAAATCAAATACCACATCTGAGTGGAAGAAATTAAGACGTAAATATCCAGGAGACAGTGCCAAGACCAGTGAAATCAGAAAACAGATTTGCCCTATTTTGCTTCTGTGCCTCAAAATATAGCAATACATGAAGACCTTGTTGCCTACAAAGATGGTTTGTCATGTTTTAAAAAAGATAAAAAGGACATAAAATTTTTATCTTGTGATCTGCCAACAAAAAACCCCAAAATAACAACAACAATAACAACAAAAAAGACACTTAAAAATGGCTTTTCTAAAAATTCAGATATTTATGTAGAGAGGGGTTAATTGGACACTACCATTGCCATCAACAGCAATTTCTCTCTGCTGATGATGAGCACTTTCCTGAGAATTATAAGCAGCCCACTCCTGTGTCTACTGTGTATACTTACTGATGAATCATGCCAGTCAGGCAATTTATAGAGCGCTCTGAGTGACCACTGGATGAGTCTGAAAACAAATATTGGACATTCCAGAAGTTTATCCTGAACTATTTTTAAACGCAATAGCCAAGATGTATTTATACCAGTGTAATCTGAACATGCATTGAACCTCCTGAGCTGGTAAGGAAATGAGTCCATTGCTTTCTGGGCTGGCTGTCCAGGGCAGAAGCTGTGACTCCAGCAGGGTCAGCTGCTAGCACAGGCTTCACTGACATCCAGGGCACTTCATGGTTCAGGAAGGCGAGCTGCATTAGTCTACACTGTGGACATGTAGTCTATACTCCTAACTGAATATGGAAAGCACCAGCTGTAAGGAAATATAAATTGTACAGTTGGTTTGGTTTTGCATATCAAATATGTGCAGCATATCATTCACAGATTCCGTTAATTAATCCTGATGAAATCATAATGAGAAGAACATTAACACTAATCGATTTGGATGAGATGAAATTTCAGACCTTCCTGACATTCTCATTTGTGACACATACCATAATGAAAAACAACCAATCAGCTTTCCCCTTGCAATGCAAGCATTAGCTTCCCCAGTGGTAAAACAGAAGGTCAGCATAAAAGTCCCATTTTCTACAATGAACAGCAATGCTTTAAATGTCATAGAAGAGCATGCAAGTATTAGAGCTATTGTTTTCATAAAGCTGTTCTGCTGGTGACTATTCATAGCCACCCTTTGCCTTTCCTGAGCAGCTTTCCAATTTAGGTTTCCATAGGCTACGGTTTGACAGAGTAGCTAGAAGAATTCATGCATGTATATTATGAAGTTTCATTACCCTTTTTTCTTTCATGAACAGCATTCCTTACAGGATATGTTCTATTGGTGCTCTGTGCCAAGGCAGCATTATTTGCGCTTCTTGACTAACGAGGGTTCACCACAGAGAAATAAATCACAGGGTTGTGAAAAGTTCTTTTCAAAGGCTCGACTAAAGGCAACTTTTGAAAGCAAACAGTTTGACCTTCATGAAAGTCCCCCGGCAAGCAGTAGGAGCTACCATGTTTCCTGGGCTGGTCCCAAGCTGGTCACTGAGGCCCCTGGGAGCTCACCACAATTCCCTACTTGCAAGGCCCCTGGGAGCTCACCACAATTCCCTACTTGCAAGGCTTTTGAGCAGCTGCCCATGCCAAGCATCCGGATTGTACAAACAGAAATCATAACCCAAGGCAAAGTCAAGCCCACAAGACGTTATCTCTCAGCCAAGTTGGAAACTATTGTGTAATTCCTCACCCAGATTCTAATAATATTCATTTAATCAATCCTTTCCTTCAGAGTGTTTAGGTAGTGCTGAAGTTAGTGCTGAAGTGTCTTTTATCTCCTCTCTCTCTCAAACAAGATCACATATTTCTATTTAAAATGCAAGTGACAAAATCAAAATGTACCTCTAGCTTTTCATATCTGCAGTTTTGAGTCTCTAATACCTTCAAATGACTAGGTAAAGTGGTGAGCACATCAGAAGAGGTTTTCCGCAGAAAATGTAAAAGATGCAGTTTCATTATGCAGAGGTAACGCACTGGTTATTGCAGGAGGTTCTGTAGTCTTCCAGAAAGGAAAGAAAAGCAGAAAAGTAACCTCAGAATAAATTATCTACCTCCGACTACCCTAGAAGAGAGTCCTCTTTGGTCATTTTTAATGTCTATGAAAAGGTGTCCACTTTACACTTTCCTCAAGTATGCACAAATGGGAGACTTTTATCACAGTTTATCTTTTGTTTTCTTGTATATTTGTACTCATGCCTTGTGAAGGCCTAGAAATGAGTATGTATCATGCCCAAGTTTATATCCATCTGTCACCAGCACTAGAGGCTGCTGCATTTTAAATCACTTCAGCATACTGCTTGCACAGTGACTCAGCCCTGACAAGGGGTGTCCACCCTGAGGATGAGAAAATGATTCAGTATTCATTAGTCTAACTTAATGCAGTCTCTCCTCAGCAGGAGAACAGCCAATCATGCACCTTATCTGTGCCTGCTTCTGTGATTTATCCACTGAGGACTGACCTACAATCAAGAACTTTACTTAAAACCTTTTGATAGGCAGCTAGCTGCCAGTCTGGAGATAAAGCTAAGCTAAATACACCCATGCTAAATTCAGACTTTGCTTTTCTTTCAATCTGAGAGCTCTCCATAAAGTTTTTGAACAAAATAAGTCAGAGATACTGCTTAGGCATGTATATTATTTTCATAAATCAGAGGTGTTCTGCTTCCTAAACTGATCTTGTGGGTTTTTTGTTTGTTTGTTTTTTAATATTGGAAGAGTGACACTGCTCTTAGTATATCGTTCCAGAGAGGTGTGCTCAAAACTGTGCAGGATTTCAAGATGGTGTTGTAATGTAAAATGAAACCACTAAACACCCTGAGCCTTCTGAACTTTTTCATTTGTGAAGGTGGAAAAACAGAGTCTGCTTGGCTAAAGAACAGAGAGGGAGAGAGTGGGTCTCATTCCAGCACATTCTTCTCAAATAAACCTGAAGTTGAAATATTTGGAAACTTCCTGGAACACGAGGCAATCTAAAATTCTTTCCAAGGATGTCTGATTTGATAACAAGATGCAAAGAGGGGGAATAGAGTGACAGACCTGTCAGTCTACCTATATAAAGTGGTCTTATTTCTATTCCCTGTGCTGATTTTTCCTTGTCCAACTTTCCTTGTGTTTGTGAGTAGAAGGGTAGAAGAGCAATAAGCTGGTTTTTGTTTTGCTTTGCTTTGCTTTCAATACACTCCCAAATATGATTTTTTTTCAGCCTAGGTGAAGCTACAGTTGTGGAAATAATACTCCTAACAAACATTCTGAATCTCATTAGATTTTCCCCTGTATCTGTACAGAGCCTTTAATTCAGTCGATATGTGACGCTTAGTTTCAGTTAGAGAAGGTGGGACAGAATGCCTCAGACCACAGTGAAGGGGAAAGCAGAAGCATCAACCCCGAAGAAGGCCCATTTTTGAAGTATTCTTAGGCCTTTTGTAAATTTAAACTCAGAGAGAGGAAAAAATATTACCTTTTTTTCTTGCCTAAGGGTGAAGTTACTGGTCTCCCAAGGAAGCTGGATAGATTGAGAAGATTCAGGTGCTTTCAAACACCTAGTCAATTTATAGATAGCAGCTTTTCATATAATCCCATGATTGAAGAATGAATGAATCTCACAGCCAGCATCTCAGTAAGGTAAGGAATCAGACTAATTTTTTTTCCAGTGTCAAGTCAGTGTCATTGGGGGGTGGGGGAAGAAATAGCCCTATTTGAGATCAGTTTTCTGAGTTACTGCTGGCTTCAAGAGAAAAAGGGAGAGGAAGCAGCCCATAATTAATATAAGCATAAACGTATTTTGATTTGTTTTAGTATGTCTTCCTTCTGTCAACTGCAAGTACTATCAGATGGAGTTAGCATTAGTCATGAGATGGTTCTCATAAATTTTTTTCGTCTGCACATCATGTAAGTTGTGAGATGTTTTTCAATAATCTTTTCTTAAACTTGGCAAAGTTCCCCTGGCTCAAGAGTAATACAGGGGTTTTGTTGTTGTTTTGACTTTGATATTTCTTTGGTGCGTTAGAGTATGAAGGTTAATGATGGAATTGTATGTGCACTCCACCAATTCTCTCTCTTTTTTTATTTTACTGAATTGCTACTAAGTGTCACACATTTGAAGTAATTTAGGATGTTTCCTTTCAACTAATAAAACTTATGTTTTAAGTAGCTATTTTAATTTCCCTGTGTCTCTGTGTGCGTGTGTGTAGAAAGTCATTTTCTGAGTTGTATCAGATGGAGAACTGGTAATTCCCAATGTCCTGATAACTTCTTGAAGCCCTGGTTCTGAAAAAGAGCTTTAAAAATCTTGTTTAGCAAGAGTTTACTTCTCTGTAAAAGCAACGGATGATTTGTATGCACCTGAACGTTACCATTTTTAAGACTGCCAGACAAAGCCTGTAATAATGGTTTGTATGTCTGGTATGTATTGGTATTTTTGAACCTTCTGCTTTTCAGATTAGCAGATGGGAAATGGATGAATGCTGTGAAGCTCTATAGAAGCATATGAAACATAAAGAAACATAAATAAAGTGGTGTAAACCAATGTGTTTAGCTAGTCTCCAATTTTAACTCCTCCAAGCACTACAGCAAAGAGATTGGTAACATAAACTGATTAAGGCTCAAAGGCAACAGTCAATCCATAAACTAAAATGAACTATGTAGGATTGGGATTTTTACTTTAAATTAAAAATACCTCATAGGCAGCAGTTAAAGCCCTAGCAATATTTGAGTCAAAATCCCAAAGTTAAGAAACACCAAAGCAGCTTTGTGCGTTGCTAGGTGGCTTGTCCTTGTTTATATGTAAGTGCAAACAGTACCTTTTATTTTTAAGGTTGGTCAAGAACTGAGACAATTGGGGTTCTTCTTATGCATATTTCACCTTAGGATTGCAGCAAGTTATGGATATTTGATTTTTTAACTCATGAAGTAGCAGAAAATCATGTGTAAAATCATTTATGCAGTACCTTTCACAAATACTTTCTATCACTTATGTCATGTGACAGTTGCTCACAAAACACTGCAGAAAAACATTGAAACTGCCAGTACTGCAAGGTCAGTCTGGATCAAGAAAGAACAACTACATTTTACCTGCTTTACTTTCAGAGTTTTGGAGATTTTTTCTTCTCTTCCTGGGATTTAGTGATTTTTTTTGTTTTTTTAACCTGACAGGAGAAAATCAGACTGTGCTCCTTCTACCAATATGTGAATACTGGAATGGAAAAAAGAATTTCAGTAAGAGTTTTAAAGGGCTCACAAACTTTTACTTTTGTATGTGAAAATTAATTAACCATGTGGGCTTTTTCCCACTTTAATTTTTTTTTTTTTAATTTTTTCCAGAGCTGGAAGTTATTCAGGCTGTTATTTGAGTTTTTATGAACATTGTCTGCTTTCTGAACTTCATCTAATATCCACTCAACTTACCAGAATATCTATGGATGCTCGCTCATCTCAATTAACTTCAAGACACATATTTTATCCACCACACCGGTGAAGTTGTGTGCAGTATTTCTCCTTGCAAATTACTTTTAAGCCATTTAAGCCATTTTTTGGTGCGTTTGGTGCTTCTTCAAAAAAGAAGATATCACTCCAAAATCTATCGAGAAATAAAATGCTGACTGATGTAACACATCTCCTCTCTTCTTGTGAACATTCATATTTAAATCAAAACAATTTCCTTGTCACATTTTACTGAAACTTTCCACTCATCACATGACTTTCTATCCTGTCTGTCTGTATAAAATATTAAGGTCGCCCACAATAACTTAGAAGATCATGCAATTTTGCAGTGCATTATAGAATCAATTTTCATGGGTACTAGTTTAGCAATATTCCACTCTTTACTCTGAACACTTTCATTCCTGCTGCTTAGGAGGATGAGGTTTAATTCTATCAGAAGCAGAAAATGTAAAGGGATTTTGTCATCTAAAAGCTGTGAAGGTCATAAGACGTGTCTGTATTCAAGTCAGTATAAGAATATGATGTTAAAAATTTTCAAATGGTGTTATGTTGAAAGTAAAACCAAAGATGTAGAAATAATGTTACTTTAGCCACTTCTTTTTCTCATAAGAGGAGGATAAAAAGAAATATTACTTGACCCAAACTCCTCTTTTAAATTTTAAAATATTAAATATATATATATATAATATTACGTTAAAAAGATAAACAGAAAAAAACCTAAAAAAATATGCATTCAAAACAGATTGGAAATATATCCTGTGAGTCCTCTGACCTCACTTTGTGAGTTCTGGTAATAGCACCTGCTATCTTGACATCCATGTGAAATATTTTTCTGTGTGAAATCACATTGGCCCTGCCTAGCTGCTTTCTGTAGCATATTCCTGTCTAAAGCGGGGAGGAAGAAAGCCACAGATGCACCAAAACTGCAACTTTACCTTATGAAGTATATTCTGTTTTCATTATGGATGAATTGCTCCTTGGAGTAGGAAGTTCTGGAATGTGCATTAAGTTGCAGATTGAAAAGGATCAGTTCAGAGTGTATTCAGCATTATTACATTTCCCATAGATCTGTATATAAATATCAGTAACTATCAGTGGCTCTCTTAGATGCTTGTAACTTCTTCATGACTATTGATAAAAAAGTCTAGTATTCAAAATTGGACAGATACTTGATAAACTTTTCCATTTTCTTTTTACAAGGATTTAATTTCCTTATTTCAAAACTTTCAAAAACTTTAAAGGGAGACTCCTCTTAAGAATGGATTTGCAAAAGCAATGAAAATCACTTCAGCAAATTTTGCATTAACCTGATGGAATGCAAAGGCACATTTTTCAAGACAAAACCAAAAAATTCTTTGCCTATAGCTATTCTATTTGATATCTAAATGTTAAGAATTCATCTACAGCTGTAGGTCAGATTTACAAGAGTCCATCAGCAGCTGTTTGGTCTTCACAGGACAGGGGAAATTCAAAGTCACCTGATGCAACTTGACAAACTACCATGATGTCATACAAATGGGAGGGATTGTCTCCTTTCCAGTAATAGCAGCTTTTGAGCACTGTGAAGGCTGAAAAGTTTGGATCCACTTGTCTGTGCAAAACAGTTCTTTTGCAGCAATACAGTCTCTTTGCAGAGCAAAGATGTTGTACAAAGAGATAAAAAACATTCTTTACAGTGGATGAGAGTGTTCTGAATACACATAGGTTTTTTGCATTTTTGGGTTACAAATTCTTTATGGTAGTGAACAGAATCTCCTAATAAATGCCAAGAAATCACATGGCTGCCATATAATTTAGTGGTTAACAGCTTATGACAGTCATATAAACATCGTGGTTCTCTTGATTTTCATAGTTATTATTGGTGAAATAGCTGAAACATAACCAAACTGATAATGTCATATTAATAGAGTCAGAACTAATGTTACACTATGTACTTTCACTCTCCATGGTAACCATGAATAGAATGTATAACTTCTAAAAAAATTTTTAATTAATTGGATTAAGAATAAAAATTAAGAACCTGAAGTAATAGTTTATTGATGTATCAATATCTTCTGTGTCATAAAAATGAGTCATTACTTCTGTGATTAGATGAAGGGATGATAGGATGTATTCATGGACATTCTATTTTATTCAATCTATTTTTGATGTGTAACTCATATGCTGAAAAGTCTGATTGACTTTTAAAGGGGGCTTTCGTTTCTATGAATTCAGACTGTGTACAACCTAGATGATAGCCAGCAGAGATACAGAAAAAAAGCAGTGATGGAAACACTTAAAAGGAGTTTGAATTTGTTCTACTGAACTATGTGATCCTTACTGACTCTTTTCTCCAGACTGATTTTTTTTCCTGTAAATTTTGCTACAGCTTATCTACACCAAGAAGATTCAGACTTTCCATTTCCTCATTACCCATTTGCAGAACAAAAGACATGCCATCACACTTATATCATTTTAATTAATGATATATCTAAAATATGTAGGGATAAATAAGGCAAAAATAATTACAGTCTCCAATTCTCTCCTTTCTTCTTGCATGTATGTTCTTCCACAGTTGTCTTTCCAGCTTTGACACCCTTTTCAAGATTTATGTTCTGCTCTTTTGCTGTTATGACTGGCTGTAAATAAACTAGATCACTATATTCCTCTCAGAAAATGACACCTGTCTTGATGACTTATAACTCTCAATTTTTGTTTCCTATAGGACATGTCGTGTTCCGATCTTGTACACACAGACAAACACTTTAGAGGTGACCAGCTAATGTTGGAGCCACAGCCACCACTTCAGAGAGCACAGGGAACATGGAGTTAAACACCTGCTAGTTTGACTGGGCTGGTTTGTGTCTATTTTTCATTTGCTCTGAGTGCCAGTCACCACTGTCTAACCTTGCTATCAGAGTTACTGATGGTGTTCCAGTCTCCTCCTAGGCTGCTGCCTCTGTTGGTCTCAGCCAGGACTCAGTCTGCCAGGAGGAGTGGGAGACATGCAAGCCTCCTCAGCTGTGGCAGGCACTGCCCCACGGTGCCTGCAGGACCCAGACGAGGCAGGCAGGCATCCAGCACTGGCCCCTGTGTTTGCTGCAGGAGCTGTTGCATGACAAGAGTTTGGTATTGAGGGAGCTAGAGGAGTGGCTTCTGTGAGAACCTGCCAAAAGATTCCTCCATGGGCAACAAAGCCATTTTTCAGCCAGCTCCAGGATGGCCTTGCTGCTGGCCAAGGCCGAGCTCATCAGCAATGGTGGTAGTGCCTCTGGGATAACAGATTTAAGAAAGGGAGGGATCTTCTGGCCAACAGCAGCCAGAGAGAGGAGTGAGACTATGCAGGAGAAACAGCTCTGGAGACACCGAGGTCAGTGCAGAAGGAAGGGCAGGAAGCGCTCCAGGCACCAGAGCAGAGCTTCCCCTGCAGCCCGTGGTGCAGCCCGTGGTGAGGCAGGATGTGACCCTCCAGTCTGTGGAGGTCCATGGGGGAACAGAGATCCAGCTGCAGCCTGTGGAGGACCCCACACTGGAGCAGGTGGAGGCCTGAAAGGGGCTGTGATCCTGTGGGAAGCCCAGGCTGGAGCAGGGTCCTGGCAGGACCTGTGGCCCCACGGAGAGAGGAGCTCACACTGAGCAGGTTTGCTGGCAGGACCTGGGACCTCACGGAGTACCCACTCTGGAGCAGTGTGTTCCTGAAGGACTGCATCCTGTGGAGGGACCGACACTGGAGCAGAAGAGCTACAACCCCTGGGAAGGACTTATATTTGAAAAGTTTGTGGAGGACTGTGTCCTGTTGGAGGGACCCCCACACTGGAGCAGAGGCAGAGTGAGGAGTCCTCCCCCTGAAAAGAAAAGAACGGCAGAGACAATGTGTGATGGATTGACCACAGCCCCAATTCCTCATTCCCCTGCTCCACTGGAGAGAAGGCGATAGACAAAATCTGGACTGAAGTTAAACCTGGGAAGAAGGGAGGGGTGGATGGTTTAAGATTTAGTTTTTATTTCTATTCTGATTTGATTGGTAATTTCCCCAAGCTGTTTTGCCCATGACGGTAATGGTGAAAGATCTCTCCCTGTCCTTTTCTCTGTCCAGGAGCCTTTCATTACATTTTCTCTCTTCTTTCACTATATTTCTCTCCTCCTCTCTTCTCTGAGGAGGAAAGGGATAGAGCAGCTTCGGTGGGCACCTGGCACTCGGCTGGAGTAAACCCACCACACACCATTGACACAGAAACCACTTTCAAAGCAGAAGCCCTCCACTGTTAGCAGCCACTAAACCAAGGCAGATCTTCCACTGCTGGATATACAACTGGCTGCATAAACCTCTCACAGAGACCCAGCACACTCATTCCATCTAGCTGAGCTGCCTAAACCCATCCCAGTGAAAGGGGCTGGTTTCCAGCTTGCTGTTTTCAGAGGGACACCCTGGCTTTTCTGGGCACAGGGAAGCCTATCTGTCCCAAGGCATATTCACCTGCTGAAAACCCAGAAATATTCGAACAGGATCTATGGATGGGTGGGAGTAGGTGGTGGCACAGCCAGATGTGCTGGTACAGTGCATGAGAGTGTGCTGGATTCAGGGCCTGGCTATGACCCCTAGCAGAAGGGATTTTATGAGAGGACAAAAACAGTACCTGCTTTCTGGTACAGTGCAAAAATAGCAACCGGCAGTAGTGTTAGCTATCTTGTTCTTCCACATTATTAACACTCTTCATTTTTCTCCTATAGCAGGAGATTGTACAAATGTGAAGTTTGAATAGATTGTCTCACTGACTGAAGTAAGGAAACCACGTTTCCTACAACCCTATTACAGTCCTGCTATGACAATGATCTAGTCCTCTTTCTAGAAAGGGAATGCACCATGCAGTGCTTACACTGTCTTTAAAAAGATAATACCTACTGTTTTTCTGAATTAACACTAAAGAAGAGGATTTATCCAGCTGTGGTCAGTTTCATTTTTTTTCCCCGAGTTCACCTTTACCATTGTCCTAATTCTTCCATTTGCTTTCACTAGCGATCTAAAGTTGTTACATCCAGAGTAAGAAAGGCCCAATAAAATCAGTGAGAAAAATAATGATTAAAAATGTGTTGTGTCCTTGACATTTAGAATTATGTTTCTCCAAAAGCACGTGACGCCTTTTGCTCTTAAAAACCCTTATTATTTTCTTGATGTTTTAAACTTGATTCCTTTATTGACTTCATTCCACTGTATTTTGCTCTAGGATAGAAGGGCTGCACAATTGCATAGAATGGTTTTGATGGCATCTTTGTGTAGAAACAAAGTCTTTGTTCTTATTTTTTCTGATGGAAAAAGAAAAAAAAAGCTTTCAGGCTTCCTGTACTCCAATTGGCATATTATTCATATGTTTACAAAACTTTCCTCTCACGATCTATGAAAATATTTATGTGCCTCACTTCCCTATAGAAAGTATCCTTTAATTCCATCCAGTAGGTATAACTTACAGCACTAGCTGAACAGGAAATTATTCAAAATTTCAATTTTGGATGAGCTAGAAAAGCAAAAATGAAATAATGGTTCCAGGGAAATATTTAAGAGTTTAAAAACTGATTTTGAAGCACCAGATTTTATTCCAAAACTTGATATTCATATGTAAGTGAAATCAATATGCTAGGCTGGAGCCTCACATTATATTGCTATCGTCACCTATTTTTATTACCTGAGACCCCTGGAGTCTCCATTCTACGTTAATCAGTGTATAAAAAACAGATGTTCCCTGCCTCAAAGGATGGATGCAGACGGGATGCTACAAAGAAACAAGAGAATAGTGTTCAGCAGGAGACGTGATGGTATCAGCACAGCACCACCAGATGGATATGATATCAGTAAAAGAACTTGGAGGAGGACAGCAAATTAGATTTGACTCTGCAGAAGATTCACCGAAGTCAAAGGGGGAATACATGGACTAAGCCAGAAGTTTGAAAGCATTTTGTGTAGAAGTTGTGTCAGATGTACAGGAACAGCAGAGCCCAGAAAAAAGTCAGAACAAAGGTACTCTCCAAAGTTTATGAAGCTTAGTAGTGATCCAATATAAATTTAGAATGGAGTTCAGTGCTTCTTGTTTTACTCAAACACTATCAATTCTGATCATCATCAATACTGGGATAATCAGTTAGAAGAGATCACGGAACTACAGAATGATTGAGGTTTGAAAGGACCTTTGGAGGCCATATGGTCCAGCCCCCTTGCTCAAGCAGGAACACTGACAGCTCTTTGCCCAAGAACATCTCCAGATAGTTTTTGTATACCTCCAGGGATGGAGACTCCACAACATCTCTGGACAACCTGTGCCAGTACTTGGTCACCCTCACAATAAAAAGTGTTTCTGATGTTCACAAGGAAACTACTGTGTTTCAGTTTGTTCTCATTGACTCTGGTCCTGTCCCTTGCCACCACTGAAAAGAGCCTGGCTCCTTCTTTTGTATACCTTCCCTTCAGGTATTTACACACATTGAGAAAATCCTTATGAGTTTTCTCTCCTCCAGCCTGAATGGTACATAATATCTCAGCCTTTCCTGGTATGAAAGATGCTCCAGTTTCAGTCTATTAGTCTTCCTAGTGGTGGCACACTTGACTCTTTGCCCTGTGTCCAAGTCTCATTGTATTGGGGAGCCCAGCACTGAGCACAAAACCCCAAGTGCAGATTCCCAGTGCTGATTAGAGGGAAAGGATAATCTCCCTTGACCCACTGGTAACATTTCTAATTCAGCCCAAGATACCACAAGTTGCCATTACAGCGAGGGCACGTTGCTGTCTCATGTTCAATGTTTGACAGTATGGAAAAAAAAAAAGCTTAAGATTTTTACTTTTAAACTTGACTTTTTTAAAGAAAAAAATTATTATTTTTAAGTGAGTTTGTGAGGGGAAGATATTAAATCTGTATCAGACCAAGAGGAATCCGAGGTCCTTAGATATGGGATTATAAACCAGTCTTTTAAAGGGCCATTTGATAGCAAGCTGCCACTCCATAATAGGTTTTTATCAACAGTTAAAATATAGAAAAGTCATAGAATCATAGAATATGCTGAGTTGGAAGGCACCCACAAAGATCATCAAGTCCAAATTCTGGCCCTGCACAGGACACCACAGGAATCAGACCATGTGCCTAAAAAGCGTTATCCAAATGCTTCTTGAACTCTGTCAAGCTGGGTGCTGTGACCTCTTTGCACTGTCGCAAGTGCTCAGCTGCCCTCTTGGTGAAAACCTTTTCCTTATACCCAACCTAAATCTCTCCTGAAACAACTTCTGGCTGTTTCATCGAGTCCTGTCACTGGTCACGAGAGTGAAGAGATCGGTATCTGCCGTTCCACTTCCCTTGTGAGGATGTTGTAAAGTGCAGTGAGGTCTCCCCTCAATCTCCTGCTGAACAATTCAAGTGTCCTCAGCCACTCCTCATACGGCTTCCCCTCCAGACCCTTCACCATCCTCTTGGCTCTCTTTTGATGCTTTCTAAGAGCTTCATGTCTTTTTTATATTGTGGGACCCAAAACTGCCCCCAGCACTTGAGGTGAGGCTGCCCCAGTGCAGAGCAGAGCAGGACAATCCCCTCCCTTGCCCAGCTGGTGATGCTGTGCCTGATGCCCCCCAGGACAGGGTTGGCCCTCCTGGCTGCCAGGGCACTGCTGACTCATGTTCAACTTGCCATCGACCAGGACTCCCAGGTCCCTTTACCTGGCACTGCTTTCCAGCCTCTCATTCCCCAGTCTGTCCGTACATCCAGAGTTTTCCCATCCCAGGTGCAGAATCTGTCACTTTCCCTTGTGGAACTTCATATGATTGGTGATTGCCCATCTCTCTGATTTGTTGAGGTCTGTCTGCAGGCCTCTCTGCTCTCAAGGGAGTTGACAGCTCCTCCCAATTTAGTGTTACTGGCAAACTTACTTAGTATTCTTTTGAATACTAAGTTACATTAAGTGAAAAAGCAAAATTCTGCTTTTGTGATCATCCATGCTGTTCTTATTCTCAACTATACCAGGCATTTATCATTGCATTAATCTCCTGTGAAAGGAACATAGACAGTGTGTTAAAGGGTGAAGCTGATTATTCCTGATACTGAAAAATATTTTCAAGACATTTTTGAAATAATAAGTGCCTTTCACACTTCAATGACCACAGCTTTTGCAAGTAAAACTAGTAGCTCTCAGGTCACATGAATTAATAGTCAGTGGTAGCTTTTAGAAGTCTTTATACTTTGCCATATTTCTCTCTCCAAGATATTTCAAAATGTAACACATTCAGTTGTAAGTGTTAATCTCTGTTTAGTCAGAATGATTAAATGATGGTCATTGTAGCATGACTCATTGCTTCTGAATAGGAACATTTACACAATATTATCTTTGTTATGAAGTGCAGTTATGATTCACATCATTCCAAGCCTTCTTCAAGTGAGGATAGTTATGATTACATTGGAATACTTCATGCTACTTGGTGATTTACTGGTAATGAGCTCAGTACTTACGCTGATACTTTCTAAAAGAGGAAAATAAAAGAAAGGTTGACTGCATTCCTTAGAGATTGGTGCTGCTAAAGCCATATGTTCTCATTAGATGAAAATGAACCTCCTTAGAGGAAAATTCTTCAAAAATTCTGTATTAGAATCTTTTCACAAAGAACAGGAGGTTGCTGACTCATTTGGTCTTGTACAAGGTTCTGACAAAGACATAGGTTAAAGTCATAGGCAGAGCTTCACTCTTCAGTGGAGCTTTGATTTTACATATGTTACTAGCTCTGCAGGAAGATTGCAATAAGAGAGTTACTATAAAACATGTCCCTATTAAGCTGAATTATTTCAACTGGTGTTTGAAATAGAGCAGCTGAGCCCAGCTTGTGTACTAATACTGATATCTGGGGCTGTGTTCTTGCATGTGTATGTGACCTAACCTAGATTTTTGCTATGTTGACCTTGCACGCTACATTCAGGGTTTCAAAGGCAGCTCAGTATCTAATCTGACTATTTCTATCCCCTCAAAATGATCCTAATAATAAAGAGAAAGAAAACCTTTTTAATTACTTGTTTTTTAATCATAGGACTAACTAAAGTATATGTTTCAGACAAACCTAAATAGATTTCTTTTGATTAGTCTATTAAAGTAAGACATAAATGTGAATATATTATCATTTTTAGAGCATACTGATCTACATTTTTTTTTTGCAAAGTAAGAATGTGAGTCTTGAAACAATCAAAACATTCCAGGTGTGCTTGAAAAGGAAAGGTTTTGACCTTACCAAAAAACAACACTTCATCTTTTTCTTCCTCAAAACAAACAGACACATTGACAGACATCAAGGGAACTGCTGAATTTTAAAGATGTCATATTCTCTGAGAGAAAAATAACATTCTTGACTGCAATTTTTTGACCGCTACTCCTTCAGATTTTTTAATGTGCACTTTTTAATGTCAGAGAGATGCCTCTGCTTGCCTTATGTAAGGCATGCCTAATATACAAGTTAGCTATGCATTAGTTCTGCCTTCTACATAATGAGTCAATCAAGAAGGAGTTGTATTTGTCATTTATATGTATCAGAAGGTATGAGCACGGACTGAACTGTCTTTCACAGAATCATGTTCACCCTCTCTTCAGTCCACTTCCATGTCACTTGGGCTGTAACAATTAATTTTTGCAAATTTCATACTGGGCACATCTTACTTAACCTTAGTCAAGTAATAAGGAGCTACCTAATCAGTTTAGCTGCCTCAGACTTCTATGGCAATGAGAATATTATGCTTCTTCAGTTGTTTCTATTAATTAAAAAAAAAAAAAAAACTCACTTTTGAACACACAGAAAGAGACATAGTCATAATGTTGAAGCAATCAAGAAATGCTTTTGCCATGCAGTTTGACAGCAGGAAGTCCACGGCTTTTTTAATAGCATTCAATCTGCAGAAGGTATTTCATCTATGTAGGGCAATAAATACAACTATACCTGCAGCCGCTCTGGACATCTCATTACACGGGCACAGTGACAGATTGAAAGAAATCCAAGGTAGCAAAACAAAAGTGATAATTCACTTGCAAAACAGACTTATGAAAATATTAGAAGGGCTAAATACATACCAGTTAAGCCAAAGAGTAAGTAAACAGAGACAGAATTCCACTGCTATTTGAATAATGCAGAGACAGGAGATGGACACATGACATATTTGTTTGCCTGGTCTTAACCCTGACATAATCACATTGAGTTTAGAGGCACAAATAAAATATTTAAGACAATGCCAGGAAAAGTCCTCAGCTGTATCACTCAAAGTACTAGGCTGTACTAAACTGGGTATACCACATCAAGGTGCAGAGCTACAAAAAATGGACTGCAGTATAACCAACTAACCCCCTCCAACCTTCAAAAAACCCACCACAGCTCAGAAGCAAATCAAGGAACTGCCAGAGTGTACCTACTTAGCTGCACAATGGGGGCAATTTCTTGCTCACACGAATTAATTTCTAGCACCTAAGATTTTGATATAGTTGTTTTCTTAATACATTGCTCAGCACGGAAAGGTATGGTAGTGATCTTTTCTTCTATTGGCTGAATAAAGCTCCCTTCTCAGGAGGGACTGAAAATAAAACAGCAAGTAAGGTTTTGTTTTCTGGAGAGCCCTCAAACTCTCATATACAGAGTAAAAAAACCGCATTGTTGGGACATATACAATAACAGAGCAAATATCACTGCATCCTAAAAGTTTATCACTTCATGTTCCAAAACTTTATTCCTTCCAGTCCAAATGCTAGCTGCACTGAAAAAATTTTCTTAGTACAGAGATGCTGAGAAAAGTTTTGTAATAGGAAGATACTAAAGCTACGCATTATTCCTTATACACAATTTATCGAGGAGTCTTTCTGGATCCTGAAAAATTCAGAATCTTTACCAGGTTCATCTCCAGAGTTCTGGAAAGATCTAATTTTCAAAACTTCATCATATAGAATGTATTTGCTGAAGTATAATCAGTACAACATCAATAAGAATATTTTTTTCTAAAAAATGTTTTAAAATATTTTCTGGTAACAGCCATTACTTGAAAAGAATTCTCTCATCGTGAGGACATGATTAATTCCTTCTATGCTATCTCTCAGGGAATAATTCATAATTTCATGTTTCTTCTCAGGGAGTCAGAAAGAAAAAGACCTAAATCCTTCTGATCTTATTGCAGTCGTGGGACTGGATGCACCAGGAGGGTAAAAATCAGTAGTGGTGCTGATTCCTTTTTCTGCAGGTGGTGTCTCTTTTGTGGGATCTACTGAAGGTAATCAGTAAACATTACAGTGATACTAGATTAGTTTTGTTTATTGAGCTTGCTAGGTGAAGCATAAATACCAATAACAATTAAAACAATGCCCTATTCCAATCACCAGTTTGTAGTGACAGTGGCATTTATTCAAAGTATACAGGAATGTGACTCATTTCTCCTTGCTGAGAAGTTCTGCCGTGATTATTAATGGTTACTATAACATAACAGGAAATTTAGCTTAAAGCAAACATATAAATTAAAGCCCGGATGTCATAAAGGAAGATGTCATAATGATAAGAGAATTGCACTTAAAGGCAGGCAGATGGGAGATGCTCAAGGGGGCTGCTCAGCAGGACAGTGTACCAGTGAGTCCTGCTTGCACAGACTGGACATCTGTGTCTGGCAGCTCAGTTCTGTCTTTCCAGAAAGGAGGCCCTAAGCTAATGAAAACTGCTGCCAACAGCAGCCTACACAAACCCATTTGACTGCCAAAATGCGACAACATCAGGCTGTGAAGTTGTTTTTCCCTGTTGTTGCCAGACTTATGAAGGGACTATCACTTTAATGCCTTTTTTTAAATTTTAATTTTTTGTAATGACAAATTAGCAAATACCTATTTTCTTTTAATTTACCGTGACAAGACCTATGGGGCACTAGTGCCAGCAACACATAGAGCTCTACATCTGCATTTTTATTTTACAGAGGAATAAAACCCAAACAAAAATAATAATCAGTGAATACATATTTTCCTGTTACAAGCTAGGTTGGCAGTGGTCTTGTTTTCTATGACAAGCCTTCATAAACAGTCAGGAGAGACAGCTGTGCTCAGAATTGTGCACCTGTAGCATAAGTCCTTTCCCTCTTCCAGCTGATTTGGGATAAGAAGATTTAAACAAGGAAAAAAAATACTGGCAACAGTTTTTAATTCTGTAGAAAAATAATAGAAACATTAAACATTCTGAGCACTGTCTTGAAGCTTATTAGAAAGAGTTATCAACTTGAAAGCAATTTAGAGGCACACAAGTTATACAGTACACTCACTGACAATGAGCAATCATGCTGCCTCCAGTTGTGAAATCATAGAAGTGGAGAACATCAGGTGAGAAGTGAAGCCAGCTAGAGCCAGGATGAGAAAGGAGGAGAGTTAAAGTCAATTTATAACCCTCTTAACTGAAAATTCAACACCTGCCTTCAGCTGTAAGATGTTTTAATGCAAATGCCATAGGTTGGTAGCCTACATTCTTTTAGGCTATGACTATAGTATCCAAAGAAGCACAAATATGCCTCTGTAGACCTAACTTTATAATGGTCATTATCACTATTAGGTGACTGAAGTGAGATGCATGTGAATTTTTTTCCCAGAAGTTCTATTTTTGTGTCATTTTTAAAGAAGTGTGTATTAAAAACTTGTTCCCCTTTATAGGGCCCCAGTAGAACTACCTGTGGTCTTAGCTTTTCTGGGGAATAGGTAGCCTATTTAAAAAGAAATTTCTCTTGCTTCAATTAATTTCCCATATCCTACAGAGTTTTCTTTATGCCTCTTAAGAACTCACATGATACTTTTAGTCCCTGGACTGCACCAACTTGTCTTTTCTTAAGACTGCCTTAAATCTGGGCTTTCTGTAGGCTGACTATCAGACAAGGCTCTTTTGCATTTTCCATGTGATGCTCGCATATGACCCTAAGTCAGCTGTGAGCCAGACATGAGCAGGCAAAGGCCAGGTGACTATGCTGCTGAGGTGCTGCCACCAAACTCACACAGCCCAGCCAGCTGCTCTGCTCCTGGACTTTTCCTTGGTGCAGCTGCTTTTTGTGAAAGGTTGGCAGTGTGCACTGGCCCCAGATGACAAGCCCTCACTGTTAGCCTATTACCTGACTATGCAGCTTCTCAGACGTGTTGTTCCAACGACTGCTAAACCTCCACAACATTATGCTGTTCCTCACACCAGCTTGGCAAGTCAGAATGCAGCATGTTAGCTTTGATGTAGCAGAAATTCATGGTGCTCAGGTAATGCAAATTGTCACTAATAAGCACAGTGGTACCTTCCAGCTCTGTGTTCAATGACAGGTGAATAAATGCTTTTATGTACATAGTAGAATTTTTAACTGCCACTTCTTGTCACTGGAGTTCTTCTGAGCAGCAATGCTGGAAAACCTTTACAGTGGGATCACACCTCCACGAGTTACTTTCAGCTGTGGCCGCTGCAGAGCTGTGCACCATCTGTCATGAAGGCGGCAGAGAGGAGCATTGGAATTGCAGCCCAGACTCATATGGGAAACACTGGCACTGGCTACGTGACAGAGCAACTGGGAGCTTCATGAGGCAGGCAACAGCTTCCTATTGTAGCTTCCAGAGAAATGCCAGGCAGAGCCATTGCACAAAACAGATCTGGGCTCTCAAGGAACTGAAACAGCAGCACAAGAAAGAAGTTGTGGCAGGCAATTCTCTAGTCTTGTGTGAGACCCCTAATCTGCTCTTGGTAGCAAGGGCAGAGCCTATGCCTTGCAGTGCTTTTTCTCCCAGGACTCTTATACCCTGCCATTAACAAAGATGACAATATGTGGGTGAAAAGTATTTTGGCACAGAGCATATGTTTGTGAGCAACAGTAACACACTCAGATGCTCTAATTATTAATGGAATATGAGAGAAATCAAATGTGCATCAAAAAGATAAACATGAAGGGTTTGTGGTAGCTTTAAGCTCTATCTACTCGGAAATTAAAGAAAATAAACAGTGAATTTACAGCTATTGTCTCAATTTAGTATGCTTCAGAAAGCTGAGATTGAATCTCACGTGCTGTGTTGTATATACATCAGGATTCATTATCTATGCAAAGGGAAATTAGCAGCAGCTACTTAGTGCCCAGCAGGATATTTGGCAGCTGTTTGAATCGGAAGCTGATCATCAAGTTTAGAGAGTGGACTAGAAAGGAGAGAAGACTAGGAAAATCCCATAGGGCCACAATGCAAGCAAAAAGGCTTAGTTCAGAGCCTTGTGAAATCAGTGAAAAAATTTCAATAAATTTCATAGCGAGCTGTATAGACCTTTGGGAAAGGTTCATATGATCTGAATAGGAACTGACCAGGAGAGTGAAGTGGATATGAACTCTACAGGATTGGATAAAATTCTTCTTTCCATAAAGAAAGAAGTCAGCTGGAGAGACTCTGGGGTTTTGTGGGGATTGGAGGAACAGCTGGAATCCTCTCAAGATTCACCAGAGGATGGTAACTTTACAAACAGGATTGATTTTTATAAAGCTTCTTTTAGTGAAAGATAAAAAAAGTACTGGCCAGTCATAGATTGTTGTCTAGGTTTTATCTATAGTCAGGAGCAGCCACATGGCAATTCAGTCCCTCTATTTTCCACCAACAACAAAAGAAGACAAGATGGGTATCTTACACTGCAAGTCTTGAAGGACTAAGTTTATGTACCAAGAATGCAGTTATCAGCTGTTATTAACCAGTGGCACTTGAAAGACTGCTTTGAAGAACTCAAAGATAATCCAGGGTCTACGTCTTGGAACCTGTTGAACATCGTCTTTTTACAGATTGAGTTGCGATTTTGTAATTGTATCTCTTTTAGAGAACCATTTACTTAAAAGAACAAAATTACATTCAATTGCACTTTTATTAGATAAAAGGAAAGCCATTTTCTGCAAAAGTAGCTATTTAGAAAACACTGACACCGTAATCGTCTTTGTGTATCCTGGCTGGGCAGAGCTTGACCAGGTGGAAGCTTCCGAATGCAAATAGCTATGATGAGAATTGCTGAACACTTCAATCTAGGCAGTCCTCATAACTTGTCCCTACTGCTGTAAGAAGGTGTAGTGGGAAAAAAAATCTAATAAATGTAAAGCTGGGCATTTGGAGTGGGGGTAGTGGAAATTACCTATAAGAACTGGTAAGAAATGCAAGGGATTTCTTAACATTATTGAAGTGTCTGCATTGGAGATTTTTGGAAATTACACGTTATTGGCAGCTGATCCTAACTTTGGACAGATGGATGGTTCTTTAAGGATCAGAATTGTCCATCAGAAAGGAGCACTTTGAACTCAGGATAGTGACATGGCACAGAGATGTACAGCCTTGATTTATTTTCCAAGTATCAGCCAAATGTATATTAGACAATTGAGTATACAGATAAACCATTATGATGTGTTACACAGAGCACTTATATTATATCTAGAATTAAGTTGTGACAAGTCTTGGATAAACTAAGATTAACCTTGAGTAGGCAGTTTGAGAGTTTTCTACCACACTTTGGCAGATGGTTACCTTGCTAGCCTCTGCTTGACCAGCTCAGGTTATCAACTATATCCAACACTTTTTTAATCGTCACAACTGGTTGTTTTTTGTCACAGGCACAGACAAATAAAGGGGTTTGACATTCTCCTACTCAGACACTAAGACAACAATAGAAAAAACATGCATCTTGGCCAAAAATTATGTCATCAAAAATGGTGTAAGCATTGAGAGATATTTGATACTTACACTTCTTTCAGATGATCTTCTAAGTATCTTCTTGCATTTATGGTCTTGAATATGCAGGACATCTTGCTGTTAAAAAAGCCCTTTAACAAACATCAGTGTAAGGAGAAAAAAAATACTGTGTCATGTTTAAAGACTTTACTAATTTACATGAATGGGCAAGAAAATGGAAAATATTATTTAACTGTAAAATAAAACAGTGGTGTAATGGTTAATAGTTAAATTATGTTTTAAAAAATTGTATGAAGTTGAATGCCTTGTAAGGCTAAATGACTAAATTTGAGCTACTAAGTGGTTAAAATACTAATATAAAGCAAAAAATGTCTGCTGTAATGAAGGAGGGCAAGGGTTAGGAATTAAAAAGAATCTCATAAAATACAAGCTGTTTCCACATGATATGATGATATTAGGCTCTGTGAGATATAAGGTGCTCTGATAATCCTTGAGGAGTGATTCCACTTAATCCTACTTTATGCCACTTTATTTATATATTTTTTTGCTTCACCTCCTTGTAGCAAACATTAATACTGATAAAAATCAATATTTTTAATGCAGTGCATCATGATCAGAAAAAAGAACACTGCTAATAAAGTTCTGTGATTGAAATAGCTTCTAGCAGATAGTACACTTACTTCTTTTTCCAATGTGACCTGTAGCATATACTACACTTCTCAAATTCAAAGATGCTGCAGTGTCTCTTCCTTACACCTCTTTTTAAAGATATAGTCACTGGAATGATAAGGCTCACTTAAGGATAACATCTTCCAAGAGAGGTAAAAATTCTACATTAAAAACAGCTTCAGAATTCTGAGGACAAAGCTTGTCACAAAGAAAGAAAATTAAAAAATCAGCGTTCATTTTACCTGTGGATCTAATTTGGAAAGAAAGTCACATTTTTTTTCACCAACATAATAAATCTTCATGCAAGTACTTTAGTGTGACCATCAGAAAATTGAGAGCAAATGTATCTGCTACACTGAAAAATGAAGAGCTAACTGGACTAAACTATTGGGAAAGTGAACAGCTGCCAGTTTCAGAGCATCATGCCTACATGTCCTTTTTCACCCTTCCTGTACTCACGGATCTTCAGTCTGTTTATTCCAGACAGCTGATGACAAAACTCAAATTTCACTCCAACAAAGTGTTTCAGGCAGCTGAACATGGCTTGCTGATATCACAAGGGAATAGAAAAATGATATTTTTCAAGCCTCTCTTGGAACAGGTAATTTATTTTCCTTCTTTAATCTGAAATTTAATCAAATCAAACCATATTAATGGGGATATCTTCACCAGTTCAAAAATTGGACATGAAGACAGGTGGTTTTCCTTAGAAGCATAATACCAAAATAGACACTCCTACTCAAAGATTTTAAAAAAGTAGAACTTTTTCCACATGTGATTTTGTTATATAAATCATGCAATATAATTACATTAAATAAGGAAGTCTAAGACATTATTACATTGTTGGAAAACATTGCTAGAGAATTTTAAAAATTTATATCTCTTGCTAAAGCAGAAATTTGATGAAAATTTTGCCTGGTTGTTATATTTCCAACCATTTATTTTTGATAAAAATACCTCCTGAATCCTATCAGTCCTACATCTTTCCATATCTGCATAGATAAACTAAATACTGACATGACCAGGTTGAGCTTGCATGCGTTTAGGCCAGGATTTACAACTCCAAGACAGGTGGTGACCTCATCTTGAACCATGCAGAAGCATAAGTGAGATAAGAGTCCACAGGTTATCCTCCAGGTAGTATTTTTGGTAAATTAAGACATGCCATAGCACAGAAATAAGGGTGAAGTGTGCTAAGCCCACAGTAATTAAATTGGTCCATTTTCTTCTTCTTAAAAATCCTTACATGAAAGGCCTGTTAGATACTGCAGGTACTTTAACAGTGGTGCAGGCCTCTCCCTCCAGGAAATTCTGATCTTTGGGTACAGCCGGACAAATGTGTTACTGCAGGAGTCATCAAGGAGTTAACTTGTAACACGGTAAAAATATATGTGACCTATATTAAAACCTACTCCATGGTAATTTATCATGAAATTTTCTTCTTCACTACCAGTTAGGAGCTCTTCAGTGTGTAAACTGGCAATTAGTGACATGCTGGTCTCATGACGTGTGTCTAAATCAGCTTAGTCTGTGAGACTCCTGTCTCTGTGCCAGTGCCAGGCACATACTGGATGCTGTTTAAGTGCTAAAGAGAGTCTCACAGATGATATTTGGGACAGTGATCTGCTTGCTATTTATATTTCAAACTGAGTCAAACTAAATGGATTTCTGAAAGCCTCTTAAGGAAGATTTAAAGAAAGAAAATGAATAGAAGAAACAAAACAAAAAGAATAGGAAAAAAAAATGCAGAGAGGTGGGAGGGGTTTCATCTGAATAATAGTTATGTGCCACAGTTTACCTCTTTGGTATTACATTGGACAAAAGAACAAAACTTAAGGATAAAAAAGGAAGGAAAGGGAAACTATCTCCACTTGGGTGATTCTCACTTTCCTGATTCCAGCAAGGATAGCATGATTATTTTGCCCTAGGCCTATGCCTCAGGGTTTCCAGCAGTATAGACACGAAGGAAAGATGCTAACTAACAGAAACTGTAAGTGAATTTCTAACAAAGCGCTAGCAGCTCAACACTGTAGGAATAGCCTTATGGCCCCACATCAGATACAGGGTCTGAATTGTGCTAAACTTACCAAAAAACAAGCAAGGAAAGGAAATCTGTGAATTCACATGGCCAAGGACAGCATATACTTCTTTAGCCACTGCAATTCTTTTGACTGTCATATCTTCCTTGTGACAAAGCTGAACAGTGTACATTTTCTGTCCACTAGGTAAATTGCTTCTGTTTATCCGAAAGTGAAGTAATGGACAGCAGGGCTGAAACATTAGTACAGCATTAGCTCCATTTGTTAGGAGAAAGGATGCTCTGAGAGTCTGCAGGAGAGCAAGATGTAGCAAGCTATCTTCCCTTGAAAAGGGCAAACACTAACTGAGAGTTTAAATATTTAACGTGGCCAGCTAACTACAAACTATCTAAGACTCGTTGAAAAGATGCACCAGCTATCAATTTGAAGAAAAAACCAGTGACATGCATATGATTTCACAACCTGAGGCTTTGGTTTAAAACTTCTTAAATAGATATCAAAACAGCATCTCTTGAAAAGTGCTTCTTGAAAAGAATACTGAGAAGGAAAGTAACTTCATTTACAAGTACGATTGCTTGATGTTGTCAAGAATCCTGGATGCTGTACCTGCAGATCTTATGCTTCATAGTAAATAAGGTTCATGTGCTGCTAAATGCATTCTTATTAATTGGTATTCTTATTCTGTGTAATATTAAATGTATCTGGAACATCATTCTGATTTTGCCTACATTTTTTTCCCTGAGTAAATGTATTTAAGTATCATTGTGAGTCAATTCCTGTGAGATATAAAAGAGAAAATGATACTCAAGTAATTGATGTTAATGTACCTGAGTCTTCACCTAGAAATTCCCTAAAAATAAAGATATTGTAAAGCCACAATACCTTATCAATAAGATATTGCAATGGGGTCCTTTTTTGGTTTAAGACTGCATATAACATTCTATTGTCAAGTTGGAAATTATCTTTTCTCGTTACTTATTCCAAATGAGTGTCTGTAAACTTTTCTATCGTTGATTCCTCTGTGTCAATTCCATTTCTTAAAGAGATTCAAGTTTCCTCAGAACACTTAGCTTATTTATATGATGCTTAAATCTCATCCACCCACAAGTCACCTTTTTTCCTAAATCCTTAAGCAAGAGTGATTTTGAGGGTTTTTTTCACTGCTCTGTTTACAGAAGTGGGCAATGTGCATTTAACATTATTGTCACTTAGTCTAAGATTTGCTGAAGCACAGCTTTTGCCTGCTGAAGCGTACACAACCTTTAAAGTTCAACTACCAGCTTTTGGAGACTGTTAAAGAGTTAACCTGCTTAGCAAGAGTATTGCTTAACATCTCACATTCTTCCCCATTTCTTTCCCTGACACTCCTAATTCTGGATTTCATGGAAATAGTTCTGTATATCAGTATTTGAAATAGAGTAATAACCACAGAACCAGCGTTAGAGCTTCAGACAGAAAATAAATAGGTGGAAACTTGTTTTCTTCTGTTAGGAAAGAATGGAAATGTTGTGCATATTGTTCAACCAGGCACTTATGAATACAACATTGATATAAAATCAAATCAAATCAAATCAAATCAGCACCCAGCCATTTCACAAGATATTGCAAAATGCAGTATTTCTACTGTTAAATTAGGATTAAATTTTTGAACAACATCCCCTGTGAACTAACAAACTAGTTCAGCATCTAGCAAACCCAACGGTCTGTCTTTCTACAGGTCAGTGCCCTGTGGGTGATTGTTGTGTTAGAAGGTACAAGAAATACCAAAGCATATGGAGGCTGTTTATTAGACCAAGCATTGCTTGGTGAGCTAACATTAGCCTTTCTTTACTGGGCCTACTACAACAGTGTCACAGCTCCATAAGACTTGGCAAAGTTAATTAATTGTGAGAGCTTCATTTTTCTGCCAAATGTAGTTGAAACTGGTAGCTACTACTACTACTACTACTGCTGCTGCTGCTGCTGCTGCTGCTGCTACCACTGATAATGATAACAAAAAGGTTGAGATTTTTAGTGTGAGAGCAGGTATGAAAGACAAAGCAAAGGACTATATACAGTTTTCTAAAGAAAATGTGATTTAATTCCCCTTTCCTCCATCTTCCCACCAATGTCTTAAACTCCATCCTGAATGATATTACGGTTAATGTCAGTGATTTTAGAACTGTTAACAGGCATGGAGATTTTAGCTACTTTCAACTCGTACTGTTTGATTTCCATTAGCACACTTTATCATCACACTGTACCTAGCAGAAGGTGCTGAAATCTCTTTCAGTAATTCCTCATAATTTTTTCCCTTATGGAAATAAGAATGCATCTCCCAAGTGAAGCAGTGTATCCATTTTCCCATGCATCCTGCTAAATACAGTATTAATTCTCAGCTGGTCTAAATACTGCACCACTTCAACTTACATGCAATTATTTGCAGGTATTCTTGGCAAGTAAGTGCTGCAGACTTTTCTATTTATCTGACTACATGGTATGTACTTTGTCTTCACCAGCTCATATTAAAATATAATCTAAAAATTTATTTCCAGCTCTCAAACTGACATTCCATTAGTTTTCGTAGACACCTGAGCATATATTAAAATCTAACTTCGTGCACAGTGAATAGCATTTTTCAGCATCTCAGTAATTTTAAATTTTATTTGTAGCTTTCCTCTATTAGAGCATGTAATGCCATGGGGGCTACAATGTCTTTGATTGTGAAGCTCTCTTCGTATGTTGTGATCTTTGCTGGTAGTACACAACACACAAAACCTGTTAGCGCCTTGTCTCAGATGAAAACTTGCATTTCTGCCAACAAATACAGGTCATATGTTTAAATAAGCCAGGAATGAAATGACATGGGCATAGATTAGGGTCTCAGGACTCAGAAGTGAAGGAAGAAAGACTCCTAGAAATGTACTTACCCAGACCTCAAGGTAAAAGAGCCACAACATTTGTGCAAGGTCCTTTGCAGGCATCAGGGTGGAAAACCGATGTGTAGACAGAGGGAGATGCAGTGAGAAGCACTGGGGCAGAGGCTGAACAGCCCCATGGGGACAGCGTGTCTGACACCCCTGTGCTGGAGCTCTCTTCTTGCGCATGGAGAGCTGCTCTGGCCTGGCACATGCAGGATGGTGTCACACCTTGTCCAAAAGAAGGCTCTGCCGAGGTTACCAGTTGTGGCTGCTGAGGTGGCCCCAGCTGTGGGTCAGGTGACACCTGAGCAGCTCAGCTTAGCGGTTGTACCTTCCCTTAGCCATGTGAAAAGCTCCGGAAGTGCCGTCTTAAGTGAAAAGAGTTTCTGTTAGAAAAAATAAATTTCCTGACAGGAATAGATATTAGAAGACTAGAGACTAGGTGTCTTCTTGTATCGCTCCTCACTTTACCACCAAACGTTCCCAGACTGGAGGTGAAGGTTTGTGCAGACATTAAGTGCACTTTGTGTGGAGATATACTGGCCACACTCTGATGGTGTCCTTCTGGCTGGCAGGAACAACTGAAGGCATCCAATAAACATCATGTCCAATTTGTTGAGTGTTACAGGTGTGACTTGGTGTTAGGAATCTACAGTGGAGCCAGCAAGACTGAAGCCTTTTGCAGAAAATGACATGTTTGTGGAAAGGCTTGAAAGTAAGCCAGGTGCACTGTATGTGAGGCACTAAATGGAGAGTCAGAGGTAGAAGCTGGGCACAGAGTGGAACAGGGGCTTTTTTCCCTCTCTGTCTCATTATTGCTTCACTAGGAATTGCATATTCTAGTCCACATCATGGGTTTTAGTTTAAAAGCTGGCTCTGAAAGAAAAGTGATATTTGAGAATCTAGGATTCTCAGCTATAATAGATCCTGTACAAAAACTTCATCAACAAGCCTTCCTCTGATATATTTCTGACATTCTCTAGTTTTAAATAGAGATACTTTTTTTAGAGAAACTAAATTAGTGTCTCTAAAATTCAGTAACAATGTTTTGGCAAAGATGCAATGTTAGAATGACAATTCTCCTAAGTTGACTTTATGCCATATGCCCATTAAATTGAGGTGCTGTGCTCTGTGAAGGATCACTTTAGTACTTACTATGGCCATTAAGCTGAGGGAAGAAAAAAAAAAAAAAAAAATCACAATTTGATCTCAGTATTTCATTGGAATATAGAACATTTTTGTGTATGTTTATCTGTGTTTAAAAAGAAATTCAAAGCTTGTTTCTGTAACAAATCACAACTGAAAATACTTTATGTTAAATCATCCTTCTATGAGTGACATCAGCATGGATTTCCTAGAAGTAGACAGCCTCCGACAATAAAGGAAAAAAAGTATTTCATCTTGAGATTTCCAAACTAAGATAGCATGCAGAATAAATGGTCAAAATATTCTGACAAATTCACAAAATTCTAGAGGAAAATCTGCCTAATTTTTAAAAAACAGTCATAAATTGATACGTAGTTTATCTTCCTCTATTTTTTCAAAGTAATCTTGAAAGGAAAAAGAGATTAACTGCAAAATAAATCTCTTTTTTAAAAGATAAAATAAATATTGCTAAGAGCTTCAGCACCTGCATGTCACTCCTGTTTGACCACTGTCTTTTATGACACACTCTAAAAAGAACTTTTGAACATCCATATTTTCAAGGACAGGAAAAGTACTTAAGTGATTTAAAGGTCCATAAATACATACTCAGCACTAAAAACACTCATTTCTACTTTGTTCCCCTAAAAAGTAACCTTTCCTCATTCAGCCAAGGAAATTTGCAGCATTTTTTTTCTCTCTGTGGAGATCAAGAAGATATATGAATTAAAACTAGCTTATGCATGGCTAGAAATTCTGGGTGAAATATTTGAAATGGGCAGTTTTTCTGTTCCTGTCATTTTGATTTTGTTATAAAAATTTTAATAAACCCATCTAAGCTTAAACAAGCCCAAATAAAGTATTAATATTTTCTTCACTGGACTGACATAGAGTTCTCCATAGGTGAGTCAATTGATTGGAAATGTTTGCTTCTCACATTGCAGGACCATAAAATTATTTAGATTGGAAAAGACCTCCAAGATTATCAAGTGCAAACTTTGATGAAAAACTACCATGTCAACTAAACCATGGCACTAAGTCCCATGTCCAGTTTCTTGAACACATCCAGGGATAGTGACTACACCTTCCTGGACAACATAAAGACAACAAGGATTGCCACCACCTCAAAGCTACAATCTTTCACAGTGACCCTCTGTGGACAGGCATATTCCCCAAAGTGAAAGATCCAAAACTGTGCTCTGACATCCTTAGACTGCAGGTTTCTGAGGGTCAGTTTGGTTCCTGGGTCAGCAAAATGCACATACTTTAAAATCCTTCCACATATTTAAGGAAATTTTGCACATATGCGTGCAATCCTGCCAATGCTTTCCTGGTCTCCTGTAACACAAAACAAAATGGGTCAGCAAAGAGCGTAACAGGAAACAGCTGTGACAAGAGGTGTGCATGTGGATCCATCAGATGGACGTAGTCGTCCTGGAAAGGAGAACATGAACACCTATCTACTAGGATGGATATGTTTCCAGGAGGAGTTCTCTTTTCCTTCTGTCCTACATAAATAAAATTTTAAAAAATAAAATTCACTAGGACCATAAATACAAGTTGCTGCTCTCATTTTTGTTGGCAGGAAGAGGAAGAGTTACTTAATCCTTTTTTTTTTTTCCTTTAGAAATCCTGATAGCTCACAGACTTGGAGAAGAAGTGAAAACTGGTTTACTATGAAAGTAAAATATCATTGCAGTACTGCTCTGCCATCTACACAATGACAAGAACAGGACAAAGCTACAAATCTATTCCCAAGGCAATGTGGATTCTAAGCAAGAGCATGTGGGAATCAACCCCTCCAAAAAAAGAGAAAAAATCATAATAGGAAGGTATAGGATACATATGGCTTAAACTACAGTTTTTCATAAAGACACAAAAGCTTTTAATGACATTGTATTATCTGAAATCCTTGCAATACCTGGCTTTGAATTTAAGTCTCAGCAAATACATTAAGGATGATTGTGTACTAGCCAGAAAAATCAAACTGTTCCTTCTTGGCTCTTGATGAATCATGTGAATGATGCAGTAGGACAGATAGTGCAGTAATGGTCAATACTTTGTGGGAGGCTGCCTTGAGATGACAGCTGTACTCCATAATGTGTGTATTAGTGTTCAGAAGATTTTGAGGAAATACAAGGGGTCTCCAAAAAAAACCAGTCCTCAAACTTTAGAGTGGGCCCAAGCAGATATTTCTAACCTCATTCCCAAACAGCTGTAATTTTCAATTAGTGTCTCACAAATGCAGAAATCAACACAGGAAAAGTAAAAGGAGGAAATAATTGCATAAATTCAGGTTAAAATATAAGGAGATGAGGGTGCAAATAGACTCACATAATGAAATCACATGGGTGTTTTGCAAGTGAATGTCATGAATGATAAAGAAGTTAGGGCAGTTGTACCTAAATATAGCTGACTTATCAAAGTATTATTTCAATTATTAAAGACAACATAATAACAGAAATTCTATATAGTGTAATAGAGGACATAACACCTAATGTTATATATTCTATGGCTGTTAACTTAGTGCTGACATTTGTCTCTGTCTACTTTGGGTTACTTTTGTGTACCTGAGTAATGATTTTTTTTAAAACTCATAATCTGAAATTTTACATTATCACATTCAAGAATATTTTATGGAGATTTCTGCTCACCAGAATATTTCAAATTGCATTCATTCCTTCTGTAATTATTTTAAGTGGCTTCTAATCAGGATTTGAGGACCATGCCTATACTCTGGTTTCTAATTATCAACTGGGGTTTGAGGGACTTTAAGTTGACTTATGTATCTCTGATATATGCAGCTCACGACTCATTCATGCTAGCCCACCATTATTCCATTGTGGTGAAGGAAGAGAAACCAACCTCTCTTTTAAAAGAAAAATCACAAAAATATAACACTTTCTAAATGGCGGTATCTTGAAATCTGTATTATATAATGTGATGTTTTTGGAACAAGCCAAAAGAACAAATAATTTCAACTAGGTCTGCAAGTCAATGCATCTGATAGCGACAAGTTTTCATTAACGAGAGACATTTTACTGATTAAAGAAAGATCTCTTTAATTTCCAAGTTAGGCTACCTGGCAGAATTAGTCTTAAATTAAAGCTCTTCAGGAGATGCATGCTATCAGTATTGAATTTGGAGGCCATGAGACTGTGAAAGTTATATATGTTCCAAAGACTAGCTTAGGCCATGGGTAAATATAGACAGAAGAGACTGCTCTTTACATTCAATGTATTTCCCTCTGGGCTCAGGGAGCCAGAGCCTGTCAGACACACCAGAAGGTTTGGTGAAGAGAGGGACTGATGGAAGGCAGGAGGAGCGCACAGCCTTGCCTCCAGAGCACCTCCACGGCCACTGCCAGCCCAGAGATCCCAGGCGCTTTGCCCAGACCCTGCAGGGCAACTCTCTCAGGGCTGGCAGGAGTATTTTGCCTGTCTAGGCAGAGCATGAACACAGCACTTTTCCCACCAATCTGAAGGTCAGAGTATTCAAGATGTTTAAAAGCAACCCAAATTTCTTTTAAAGCAACATTTTGCACACAAGTCAGCTAATAAATTTCCAAAGTGTTTTATCTTTTTCCATGCTCCAAATATATTTTTAAAGTTATACATTTTCTCAAAAAATTATTAATCCATCAAGAAATTCTTGAGTTTGGGGGTAAACCTGATAAAATCTGTGGAACTGACTCAAAGTCGTTACAAAAATTGAGTGATCTTGAATTTTCTTTCACCTCATTATATAACAACCTGAATTAGAAAGTCTGTATAAAGAAGACAGAATTGTTCCAGGACTTGTCTCCTTGTCTGTGAGTGATTAATATGTAAAGGCAGATTAAAAACATTTTTTTCTGGCAGGTGAAAACAGATATCAGGACCAAATTCATCTCCAGTGACAATTCATTAGGCTCAATACAATTACACTAGGACAGCTTTTAACATTGTTTGAAAAACAAGACCTAGCAGAAATCTCTCTGCTTTTCAATGAATAAATATTGAACAGGTACTTCTGTCTTCATTTATCTAGATTCCTTTAAAGAAAGTTATTTGAAAAACTGTGAGACATTTTCTGTTTATTCAAACAAAGAAAGCTTTTATCCTACACACCTGTGTCTTCTAAGCTAGGAAATTAATCAGCTATGTTCTGCTAAAGATAAAGTAGTATGTTTTTAACTAATTATGCTGAATGATCCAGCAAAGTGTCTCTGAATAGGAGAGTAAAGCACTATCCCGTTTAATATGATAATGAACAGAAAAATCATTTACTGTCACTGCAGGAAGACACTGGGATACCTTTATTCTGCAGGGCAGAATGAGGTTGAGGATCAGGACTCAGGGCTTATTTTTTGAGTTCTTTGAAGAAGCTCCTCTCATATCCTGACTGGATAAAAGTGTCTGCTTGAGCTGTCACAAAGCTTAACTAATAAGAACCTTATTTCGATAACCCAGTTGTTTTTGAGCAAACAAAAAACATTTAAAAATGTGGTTTGGATGCTTGCCACTGCTCTAAAATTTTAACACTCTTGCCTATCAATGTGACAGTGAGTTATGTATTTTCCCACTGGTTCAGCTCAGTTTTTGTTTAAGATATTGGGAAGACAGAAGTTCTAGTAAGAGTCTCCGTGAAATTCCCATCCCAGCATCTCAAATGGAGGCACACCATGGTGAGCCAACAAAATTCCATTATTCCCAACAGCACCCAGAGCAGAGGTTCTTTTCAGCCATAACAGAAAAACATCCTCACTCATTCTATGCTCTCACATGGGGTGAACATGGGGTTTATCTTCTTCTTTTAAGCGAACAAATCAATAGTTCAAAAAAATTGATAGCACCTGCAAGTCTCACTTGGTGTAAGCTACCCTTTACCATCTAGACACTCTAATAATGCACTAAGGATTATGCAGTTTAAGTTCATCTACAGCTGAGAATTAGTAGTGAAAATCTATAGCATAAAACTGTAAAACTAGAAAACCATAGCAAAACTATATCCCCACGGCAGGGCATTTGGAATTAGATGATCTTTAAGGTCCCTTCCAACCCAAATCATTCCATGATTCTATAGTGTGTTACAACTGTACTTTCACTAGTTCACTTTAGTTTTCTGAGGAATTCTCTTAACTGTCAGATGGACATTGAGGGGGATTATTTTCACAAAAAACAGTTGACGCTCCCATCCATTCTTATCTGTTATGAAGCATAGAGTATTACCTATAAATTCTTTCTATTCCTACATATGCGTGAAATTATTAGGAGAAGTCTCAAGAGATTATTAGAGTCTCTTAGTTTAAATAGGCTCTTTGATGCTATGAGTAGTCAGGGAAGGCACAGACCTGAGGACTGGCCGAGAAGGGATTTCTGCTGTATCATTGCCTAGTCTCAGAGTCAACATTGGTGTCCTTTTCTCATTTCAAGAGTCATCACACAGATGACTACCCACACAAGTCACAAAAGAAAATAAAAATCTAATGTGCCAAAGGAGAGATAGTAAAGGGGGACTTTTTACCATCTTGTCCTTTTAAAGAATATTTTGCATGTTTAGAATATGCCAGAAAAGTTGAAATTTCAGAATTCCCCTAGTGAAAATGCAGTTATGCAAGTGTTCAAGCCAATATATTAGCTCTGTGAAGCACAGCAAGAATGGTACAAAGAACCAGCACATTTCTGCACTGATTTTCACAACATGATTAAGAGCATATATATATCCTATCAGAATATTTGCCTTGATAAAACTTACCTGGCCTGAAAACTAAAGGATGTCTAAAACCAAAGGCATTGCTATGTTCATTTTTGTGGTGCTGTTGAGCTACAGTAGGTCAATTCGAGCATCGTAAGAATGAAGTAGGGGAGGAAAATTCAATAGACAATGTGGTTGTGTTTGTACCGACCTTTTGGCATAGTCAGTTTTCTTATTGCCTCCACACTAGATTTAAATTTTAAAACCTATTTCTTTGCTAAGTAATGGATATTTACCCCTCTTTTCTAACAACTGGTCAAAGCTGTGTTCTTATTTATATTCAGGTGCTCCATTGCCCTGCTGGAAAAGAGAGGAAGGCAGCAAGCACACTTCTTTTCCTACTTAACTTCTAAAAATATTGAACATTTTGATGTTCATGTCATTGTAAAGCAATAAAAAGGTGCCTCTTAGAACTAAAAAAGAGAAATGAAATTTCAAACTGCTCCAAATTATGTTAATTGTAGAGTATACAATTTTATAAGCAACTACATCAGACACAGAGAGTAAATTTTGGTCCTTTCCAGTTCAGTCTGTAATTAGAAGCAGTAGTTTTCATTGTTGTTGCTGGTGGTGGTTTGTTTGCTTGTTTTCCTGTCTGCTCTGACTCAGCTGAACAATTCCCCTTAGCAGTGAGATGAACCTCTCTGAGGTCATACCATCCACCAACTTACTGAAGCTGGGATACAGAAAGGTGAATTTAATTGCATGACGCTCTGTTCTGTTCCTTCTGTCTTTCAGGGACATATCTGAGCTCAGGACACTTGAATTCAATTAGGATTCTATAGAAGGAAGCTTGTTTAGAGCCCTTCTAGCAGTGTTGCCTTATAAAAGAAAGCAGCACCCCAAGGATAACTGGTTGTCATATAGAAATCATTCTTAAGAAAATGTAATATTTTTTCAAAATCTTGTGTGTGTGTGTGTATGTTTCAGTCACTAATGCTATGGCCAGGAAGTGGAGGAGAAAGACACAAATTATTCCATTTCTTATTCTGAATACATATTTCCCTTTTCAGTCATTTGAAAGACAAAAAATGCCCCATAATTTTTATAATCATTAATTTTTTTCCAAAGTTCTGAAAAATTTCCAATCTGAATAACATACTCTTTTCTCCAGCACACCAAACTCTACAAATTGTTTCTGAGAACCACTTTATTTGATGTAAGAATTTTAATATCTTTGTATACCACTTACTAATCCTCAGTATTTGTATTCCACCACTGTAATCCTTATTGTCACAGTCAGACCCCCTTCAAGCACTGCCCAGTACTTCTTCATGCTCTTAAAATATACATCTACAGCATTAGTTAAACCTAAACATCTCTTAAGACCTGCCTAATTGCAGTCCTAAGACTCCTATCATCATCAACAACCTTGTCTCCTCAAGTTATAAACAGGGTCTCTGGAAAAATTCAGAAAGTTAACTAGTCTAGAGAAACTTCCCCAGTCATGAGGATGCTCTTATTATGCACAGTTAGAAGGAACTGCTACCCAGTGAATAACTGACCTAGGGAAAAGGCAGTGCCCTTATATATTAACTATCTTGTGGTGTTTTGTAGCTGTACATTTCAAAATCCAATCATGAATTTTGCCTTGATCATATAATTAAACATAAGAATTTATGTGTATTTTCTATTATGAGTCAATAGCATAAGCAACACAAACCCAAAAAATGTAAAAGCTGTGTGAAGATTACAGATGAAAAATATGAGAGAAAGGCAGAACAGATATATTACGGAAAAATAATACAGCTGCAGCTTATCTGTACAAGACCTAGCACAGTTTTGCTTTCAGTGCCAAATCCTTCTGGGTGATCAGCAGTAGAAATGTAGTGAAACTCTTCCCCTCTAATCATTTCCTATTCTCTACATTGTTTCATTTCCCCCCACTCCAAATCTTACAGTCTGCATTCATATTCATCTGTATTTATTGATACAGGCTCTGTTAAATGTTTCCATTTATTTAATTGGTTTGGTGTGTTTCAACACTGATTGACTCAAGTCCCAACTTCCATTAATCTTCCCTGCTGACCGTGACAAAGCTCTTATAAATTTATCCCGCAAACACAAGTGACAGATCATTTTTCAAATTCATTTCATGTTACCTTGTGCAGGAGAAGCTTCTTGTTCCCTTGACCAAGGGCAGCACTTGTTAAACAACAAGGCAGCATTTAAGGAGCAACTGCTTCAGGTTTTGTTAGATGAGGTAGCCTCCAAAATAACTTGATATAGAGCAGTCTGAACTACACTGCCAAACAGAATTTGGAATTTTGGAACAATTGCAGAAGTGTGTTTCTTTCTTGCATAGATTTCTTTGTTATCGACTGCAATATTAAAGCAAATTTGCAGAGGGTTTATAGGTATTTTTCTTCTAGATTGAAAAGAAGAAGTGAGCTCTTCAAAACCACACAAGAAGAGTTCTCAGCCTGTCAGTTGAATTCCCTGATAAACACTATTTTGCAATAACAATACTAAATGGTGTTTTGAGGCCTGCAGACTGAGTGGTATCATTCATGGTAAACACATTTTTGGCTGGTCCGTTCAGGGGAAACTATTTCTTGTCCTCCCTTCCAGCTTCAGGAAGCTGAAGAAAAGACAGAGCAGATATATGTACTCATGTACATGGCAGAGAGAAGTTTGAAGACAAAGGCCAGACAACAGTGTGCCTTGGGATGAAGGGACAATGAAACCCACAAGGCAGCTCTTGATGAAGACTGTGGAGAATTTCTAGGACAGAAAGCAATATTATTGCTTCATTAGGTTCATCTTTGTAACACTGCTTTTGTATAGACAAGTTTTTTGCTGTTGTAAGAAGACAGAACACAGCAATGGAGATGTGGTTAGGACAGTTAGACTCATGACTGGTCATTAGCCAAGTAGTAGATACCTAGTCCTAACATGCAGGGTATTTCTCCTTTAATAAAGGAAAAGAATAAATAGTCTGTCTCTATTAAATCAAAGTGATCAAATTTCCATCTCCAGCTTTTCTTCTCAAGTTGTAGAACACTGTTTTCTCCACAACACCATATCCCTCTACATGATCATTAGCAGAGGGCATTGTGAAAGTCTTTAGCTTTCATTAGCTAAGCAGGGTTGAAGAATGACAAGCTTCCTTGCTTGAAGCTTCCATAAAGCTACAAGCACCAGAAAACAGCATCAGAATGATAAGTGTTTTCCAAAAATTAACTGGAGTAGGCATTACACACATTCCTGTAGTTAGGAAATACATTATTTCTAGAACAGGTAATCAAAGAAATCATGTCAAATTTCACAATGCTAGTAGAAATTATTTTTGCCAAGATTATCCCTTGCTGGTTATCCTGTTCATACAGCAACACTTTTTTTCCTTCAGGGAACTCCAGGAATATCAGGAGGACTGAGAACAGTTCATGTATCAGCAGTCCTGCCAACTGGACCAAAATCCAAATGTGCTGAGTTTACAGAGGAAAAAAGGGTCCAGACACATGCTACAGAGGGACTTCACCTGAAGATGGGAAAGAGAGGGAGAAAAGGAAGGGAAGGGAAGGGAAGGGAAGGGAAGGGAAGGGAAGGGAAGGGAAGGGAAGGAGAAAAAAAATCCCAATCATACATCACCATACAAATTGAGATGCTCTCAATTTCACTGCTTAACTCCAAAGACAATGAAAAGGCAGGGTCAAATTTTGGGAAGCCTGATTCTCTCTGACTAACCTGGTTTAGGACATTATTTCTGGAGCTAGTCAATGCACGTTAGCCAAAGGAAGATTTTTCTGTGTGGGATGTTTGGTGCCCCGGGAAAAAAATGCATTTGATTTCAGAAGATAAACATTTACCTTTTTCCTTTCTCCACATCATCTAGAGTTTAGAAGTTAATCCTTAAGCTTTTTACTAAGTGTTACCTTGTCTACACTGATTAACTATTTCTCCACTCCCACTGATACAACCATTTTATTAAAGACTGGGTGATTTTTTTCTCTTTACTGGTCAGATAGTATCTCCATAATCCCTAGTACCATCTGTATTGTACACAGTTGTGCAGATGGTAGCAGAGCTGACTGACTTTCTGCATCAGATGCCTTTTGATCACACAACGCAGGAACTTCAAATGTGATGCTGGGAGAAAGGGAGAGAGACACAGTCCAAATGAAAATTAATTTATCCTGTCTAAGTCCAGTCTTTCCCTGAGGCAGAGCAGCAGGATAACACAGAGAAAAGCTAACTCGCTTTTCCAGAATCACACAAAGCACAAATAGAAAAAGCCCTGTGAAGTCATACGGTCCTCTGACTTATCACTATAGAATTGTCCTTTACATTATATTGTATGCTACAGTTTTAACTTACACAACCACTGAAACAACCAACATTTCCCTTAGGCATGTATTCCAAAAATACTAGGACACATTCTGAGGAAATAAAGGGATAATAATTGTAAAAGCTTGCCATCTGTCAGATTTTAAGTCGTGTTTAAAAAAAATAAATGCAGAGCTACATTAAAAGATCATGAAGTCTAACACTGGCAAATTTAGAAATTAAGAAATTAATACTAGAGTGCTCAATATCATGCACATCTACGAGATGATATATTATGCAATTTAAGAATTATATACTCTTTTTTTTCCCCCTACCTCACTTAGTGAGCTGACTGTGACTGTTTTGCCTTGTCCACATTTTTAGGTTTCTGATTCAGGCACTACACATAAAATAAACTCTTCTGAAGTTTAATCTCCTTAAATGTTTTTCTCTGGTGCTCTTCAAAATACAGTTTGGATGTTTCACACCCACGATGCTCAGGGCAGCCTTGGGCACTGTCAGGAGTGGTGTTAATTCCCTCTGACAGCCAAAGAACCCAGGCATGGAGCCCTCACAATGTTTGGGTGCTCAGTCTGAACCCCCAGAGACTAGATGTTCAAAATAGTCAGACTTATGCACTACTATATCCACCCCAAGTGTAGCTGCTACTGCATCAGATATAGTGAAGTGCATATGGTACTCCTGGAAATCAAAGCACATGTCCCAGGTCAGGCTCTGGAAGCCAAGGGATGAAAGCACTGAGTATCAGTGCAAAGCAAAGCCCTGGTTTAAAGCTGGATAGACCAACACCCCTGACTCCATACACTGGACCCAGTCCATTTGTGGGTTTCTATAGCCTCACATTCCCTGCACAATATCTAAGAGCAGAATTCACAGACTTGCTCATTCACAAATTCTCAGTGGAAACTATTTCCCATTGTGTGAAATAAACAGGTATTTGCTGAAGTAGGGAACCAGAAAAAGCTTCAGACTTAACAGATGGGCATTCATGGACATGAACTTATGGGTAGTAGGTGTAAAACCAAGGGAACAAGTTCTGACACTGCATCAACTGAATGTTTTAACTATTTTAGAGATAATGGAGAAGATTCAGCAGAAATCACTGAATTTTTTCAGCCAAAGAGTGCCATTCATTACAGTCATTACAGTACAGCACCTGGTTTAATAATTTAAGCTGAATTTCCCATATCTAAGGGGATATTCTAGAGACTGGAATTCTGGAAATGTACTTGCGGCAGTGCCTCTGCCAGTGGCATCCTCTGTTGTACAAAGCTTAATCTAACAGTCTCTGAAGCAGCTACCTAATAGAAAAAGACAGGCAAAAGAATGGCAATTTGTGAATCCTGATAATATTTAGTTGTAAGATAGACAGGTAGTTCTTCAGCATTGTCAAGATTTACAAGACTTAGACAGAGTAGGAAAATTACTGTCACAGGCATGGGTGTCTGGGGGCTAAGGTTGAGGTTCATCATCAGGGTGGGGAAAAGAGGCAAAGTTCAACATGGTATTCAGGTTGACACTTGCCCATCCCACCACATCTAGACCCGTTGGACAGCACTCTCCTAATACTTTATTGGAAGAAATATGTTTTTGTGTATGTCATTGTGGTGTTCCCTGTTTTATTGGAATTAAATTCTGTCAACAATCCCAACTGCATATGTGTAATCCAAATCACAACTGGACCAAACTTTTGACTTCTTACATAGAGGTATGGTGATTTTTGGCCTGAGAACTGGTACTATCACAGACTGCAAAAACAGTGTGTATCAAAGACACGGGTGTGGAACACACCGTAGTGTATTTATATACTGTAGTATGTTGTAACACATGAGCTGTCATTTAACCCTAATGTATATCTGGTGTCAGAGGTCTTGGTATGAGTTGAGCCCTTCCTGGGTCTCTGATCAGGTACAATCACACCTAAAGGAGATCAAACTGCCATATTCTCATTACTATCTTGTCTAAATAGAGAAAACTGACATAGGTAACAACTGTTGCAAATTCATGGACACCTGGCCCTTTATGGAAACAGTAGTATGGCAAGAGGCCCTGGATCTGAGGTCCAGGGCCAGGCTCTATAGAAAAGCGTGCGTTACTGGGAACAGACTTTGATGTTTTGCTCCCCAACTTCTCCAAGCGTGATTCAGTGTGCCCATGATCTTCAACTGCCTCTGCTCTACTCCTGGTTGCTCCTAAGACACATCCTCTCACTTCATTAGTCCCAGAGAAGTACTCTAATTTCTCATCCTACTCCTGGTTCTTTTGCATAACCAACCCTCCTCTACTTTTCTGCACTGCTGCCCACTCACTGCCTTCTCTCTCACCCAGTAGTCTTGTTAACTAGTCTCATTTTCCCTTTCTTGTAGCTTGATTATATTTTTCTTGTCTCACTAGGTATTCAGTTGTCTTCTAAACTTCGTATCTGTTCCAGTTGCCTCCTTCAGCTCTGCTCCCCGCTATCACTGCCTAAGAAGTTCCTGCTGTCCTGCTGGCACTGAAGCTTCTTTTCAGACCCATTTCTCCCTTTTTCAAATTTCACAAGTTCCTACATCACTCTGCAAGCTGCTTGAGAGACCAAGAGCATTGGCTACTCTCAGAGGTTCCTGGTCTTGCCAAAAACATTTTAAAGTCTCTGACAAAAGCTGTACGCCAAATTCCCAATTCCTCCCCCCCAAGTCCAACTCACAGTCTAAGTTTCTCACTTTGTTTGCCATGCACCTTTCAAGTGTCTTTGTATCAGTTTTGCCTTGTTCCCTGTGCATAATATCTAGTTAGCTTCATCTTGCAAACTGCTGGCAGGAAGAGAACTGGAAAAGCACACAACTCATCCAGTGTGGGGGTGTAGACCATATACAGTCACAGCAGTACAGAGCTGCAATGGCAGGAAGATCTCTCCCTCCACTCCACATTCAGAGAAAATGACAGGGCATTTATATTCTGGAATTTCAAAATGTGTGATCTGTCTATATTGACTTATCAAGTGTGTGTGGGTTTTCATATATAAAAAAGTTGCTCCTCACTAAATGTAAAATTCGCCTCCAAGCCAAGAACTGCTGGAGTTTCTAGGCAAAAAGATAGTTCTGACAATGTATATTCCCTCCAAACTTTCTCTGCGCTGATCTCCCTCTTTAAAAAAGGGAAGTTAGTGGCTTATAAGAGCCTTAAACATTCTTCTTAGCATTCTTCCAAATTCATCTACAATACAAAAAAATGAGTTACAGGGGAAAAAATTCCGTCAATCTGCTAATTGCTTTCCACAGAGAATAATCATTCAAGGATTGAAACTTGAAGATCAAACTAGAGAACTGGATATAAGAAAAACCTCCCCTAACGTGCCTCAGGAGTAACCTGTTATCAGTTCAATGGACCAGCTGGTAGCTTGGCAGTATGATGAATGCTCGAAACAATGGAAACCAATCCAAAGCACAAATGCTGGAGAAGTAAAAAATCAAGTAGCTACTGTCTTTGATTTGTTTTACCCCATTCATATAAATTTAGCACTCAATGGCAAATATGAAAGTTCTAGTTCAATAGAATGGCCTGTGTGCTGAAGGTGTACATGAGATATCTTACATCCACAGACATGGTTATCTAGCATTGTTTCTACCTCTATAAGGTATATACCAGGCTATTTTAAAACAGTAATTTTGTTTCCCTTGTAACTGGTTTTTTCACAAGTTTTAATTAAATATAACAAGAAAAATAGCGGTTGGATTAAATAATGTGCTGTGAGAGTAAAACTACCCAGTAGTCAAAGATAAATAATAATGTATGACCAAAAATGCTAATGCCATACTATGAGTGCAGCAATCAGCTGATTAACCACTTAATTTCTCATTTGAGATCAAATTTGCATACCTAACTTATCAATTCAGATGTGACAGTAACATTAAAATTAAATATGTGTTTTGGTATTTCAGTAAATGACAGCCATTGGTTAAATAGCAATAATACTAGCCTTTGGGACAAACATGTAGAGCACATTGCCTAATTCATTTCATTTTCAAATGAACAAAGAGTGATTCTGAATGCCCTGCTTCCCTAAAAATATGCCTGGAAGGGTTTGTTGCTAACTCTGGAGACTGAAAGATGGTGGCTGCAAAAAATAAGCCCCATTTATAATGTCAAAGCCCAACCTCTGAAGCAGAAGGGTACTGTTCAGACATCAGCTCCCCAGACAAGATAAGTGTTTCAGATGTGGTTTGGATATAGCTGCTCACCAGACATACTAGGTCTCCATGCAACAACCTTTCTAGCAACTAATATAAACCCTCAAGAAGGAAATCTGGGATTTCTAAGGCTTTTTAACTGAAAAAAAACCCCCAAACATCCCAGACAAATAATAGCTTATGTAATATGTAATTATTCATATTCAGAAAAATGATCACCATAGATCACACATCCATGAAATTTTGGTCAATGTCTGCTTTACTGATGAAGGTATTTGACCAACTTCAGGGACATCAAGAGTAAAATTTTGCAAAAATTGAAGAGATCTCTTCTGATGCATTTTTCAGTACTGATAATTAATGCGCTGTTGATTAGGACCATGTGTCTGAGATAACTATACTTTATAACAAATTTTGCTTTATAAATTCCTATTTATGAATCTGGGAACAAAGACACGTTGCAATCCATTGTGGATGGATTATCACTGCCTTTTAAATATGACTGAAAAACATTAAGGAAAAGTAAAAATTTTTTCTTTTTGACCAAGTGACAAGAATTGAATTTCTCCACATACTGGTTACCTTTTCTTACATTTTCTGTTTCTGACAAAGTTACTTCCCTGGAATGTTAATTCACAGAGGATAGAGAAAAGAAAAAGAAGAACCTGGCAGATTGGAACTCTATCTGCTACTGCACATTTGGAATGATGGCAACACAGCCTAAAGAGATGTAGAAACAAACCATAGCGCAAGCTGTGTGGCAAAACCTGCATGCAGAAATCATAAAACTATAAAGACTGTTATATAGGGCTGTGGATTACCACATGATTATCTCTGCTTACAGCACATATATGTTTATATATATACATGTATATATACATATATATACACACACATATATATATGTACTGCCCAGTCACAGGCAAGGGTGGAGAAAATATTCTTTGCCCTATGATGCTTAAGGCTTTTAGTCACTTCTGTTGTATCATGGTTATTTGTCCCGTCTGCTTAGCAATATTCTGTGTGTCAATTTGTGAAAACTATAGGAGATCACCACCTACATAAATAAGTATATAAATAGAAACATTTATAGATTGAAAAAAAGAGACTGAAATGCTGCATTAGTTTTGTCTTTATTCCTTACTGCATTTCACATACCTTTTTTCCCCAGAATTTACAGGCTTTCAGCACAGAGCACTTTCTGCGTTGTCAGTCTCACAAGCAGCCTGCAGTTTCAGAGACAAGGTTTTTTATAAGCTTATTTCCTTTCATTTCTTAAGTTCTTAGAAAAACCCAACAACTTTTCTATCTGTCAAACATAAAAATTAGTCTGGTGGATGTGGGAATTAAAGTGCTTCAATTTTCTAGCACAAATTTATCTCAAAATGGTCCATTTGCAGTAAAAGACCAAACCTGGCTTTGCACAGGTTTGGAGGATTAAAGGAAACATTTAAGAACAGAAAGTAATGCTGCCCAAAGCATGCTGAATACCCTGCCTTCTGGGCTCTGCACCAGCCTTCTTCTAATAGCAGACCTCTGCTTTTGGCAGCAATTGGGAGGATAATTTCATAAAGAAGAGTACTGTCAGGAAACTGTAAGACTAATGTTTTTTGAACAAGGTGTTGCTCTTGGAGAATATTACACAGGACAGAGTTTGGTCTTCTTGACTACCCCTCTGAACAAAGAGTTTGGAAAGAATTAATATTCTGACCATCAGCTTCTCACCTAACAGCCCTGAAGGGCATTAATTAGTAAATCTAAAGATTATAGTAGAGAGAATGGGTGGCACATATTTCATTACAAAAGAGTGTTAAATTTGGCAGCTAGTCTGTCATTTCTTTGAAGGGTAAAGGAAAAGCATGTGCTTTGTTTTCCAAGAATATTCAAATTTGGAAGTCTGTGGACACAGGCACGTTTGTTAAACCAAAATTCAGTGAGTGCATTTAAACTCTCTCAGATGACAAGCCTCAGTTTCCAGTTTTTACTGGCTTAATAAGCAACCAGCTTGTCACCATGTCATAAAAGATCCATGGTTACTTCTGTGCCATGCCACCCCTCCAAAAGCTAAGCCACCAGAAATTGCTGAAGAGTCACTCCATTCATCTTCTCTCCAGCAGCCCCAGTGGCACTTCTGGAGTAGGCAGACAGCATGAGTGACAGCAGCCCTGAAGCTACTTTAATGTGTTTCACAGACACAGGCTGGCATTTGTTACCTGAGGTTCAGGGATATGCTTCAGTGTCTTAGTGCCTCTTCCTTCTAGTTCAAATTTGCTCTAAGCACTATTCTGCTATCCCAGAAAATCAAGGCCAAACTGCAAGCTATTAGTTACTGCCTGGAGTAGGAGCTAGCCACAAGCAGTGCAGAACGGAAACCTTAGTCTTGGGATTATTTGCGACAGCACTGTACTCAATTGATTTTTGCACTGAAAGGGTTTTTTCCCCACTCCATTTTTTAACAAAACTTTTGCTATTATATATCTGCCAATGCTACCTTTTTAATAAATAAAGAGCCCCTGATGGATTTGAATATAAAATCTGAGATAATTCTATCCAAGGAAACTTGTATCTCTTGCAATGACAAAAAAAATTAGACCTAAATATTTGTTAGTAATACCAGGTAGCATCACCATTCCCACTCAACACTATCAGATGATGTGCAGAGAGATAAACATAACTGTTGATGAATCCTCACAGCAAACAGAGATAGGAACCAGCATCCAGAAGGTGATTGATTTCTTTAAGGTACTGTGATGAATCAATGTCTTTGCTTCTGTTACGTTTCTGGATCCCCGGTACCCAGGCCTAGAACTGAGGAACAGAGCCACACTGTAATCATTACCTTTTGTTCCACAGCAAGATCAGAAGTGTTGAAGTAAACTTGGGTTGAAGGACAGTTTCTTGGTGTATTAACTGAGAAATAGAGGACAGCTACATCCTTTTACAATGCCAAGGATCTTCACACATCCTAAGACAGCCGTGTTTGTAACAGTTAAGCTCCTCATCAAAGTCATAGCACTATCCAAACTCCCTAACCTTTATTTATTTATTCATTTTATATCTTCATTAAAAAACTGGGAGAGTAATAATTTCTTTTTTGGTCACTGATTTTTTTACTTACATATCTCTATGACCACAAGATTCTTGTGTTGCTATTTCCTCTTCTAACCCTATTGCCTTCTATTTTGACAGCATACATCTGGTTGCTCATTTTTTAATTTGTCCTGGGATTTTGGCAATTCTTTGTCTTGTGTCAACACCTTTTGTTGCTGATACGTCACTGATCATGAGTCAGAGGAAAAGGCTCAGAGGAGGGTCTCAGATGGAGGGTCTCAGACTCAGTGCAAGTGGTCAGTGTTGCAATTTTTAAGTAATCTTATAGTACTGACTGAAATGACTTGGAAAGTGATTTTCATGTTTTTTTGCAATGTAACTACATCTGCTGCAGGCTCACAGGAGAAGGAAGCAGCCTAGGAGATAACGCTGATGGATTAGTGGAATGAGAAACTTGTTCCAAATGCAGCTTTGCTTCTGATCTTGTTTGTCTCACTTGCATGAAAAGGAGGTGGGAAAACATTATCCTTCATAATAGCTGCTACAGGTGGGCAAATCATACTCTAGATTTGGGGGTTGTAATAAACTGGTCCCTGATCAAATTTCACTGTAAATCTTTTATCATTATTAGTATGCTTCTCCGTTTCTGTTTCTTCATTTTGCCTAATCCATCTTATTTTTGTATTTTCTCCTAGTTCAGTCCCAGCTCCTCTTTCTGTTTTGCAGCCATTCTCTTCACCATTTAAATGACTTGTCAAATGCAACACTGCAGGAAAAGTGAGGAGCCAAAATGGGAGAGAACTGCTCCTCTCCCCAGCACTCTGCCAGTCCCAGGGTTGGTGGCAGTGCCTACAGCAACTGCCTTCTTCCACTTGCTTGTGACTCATGATTTCTTTTGCATAACCACAGTAAGCAACACCCACATAGAGCCATCAGTCAGTTCAGCAATGGCAGCAGAAGAAATTTCTTTATTTCTTAGGAAATATTACATTTTTGGAAAAAAAAAGAAACCAAAACAACACAAAACCCTAAACTACTACCTGACAAAGGCTTAAACATTCAGTGTTCTGTTTTCAAGGACTATTTAAATTCATTTTTCAGAGAAATTCTCTTGCATAGCTTATTGAGGAGTTTGCAAAACAATTTGATTTTAAGGAATTACTGAGATCTCATAGATTTTAGGGAGTCAACTTCATTGTAACCTGCTAACGGCAGATTTACAAAGAATAAAGAAGATTGAATGTCACCACAGCTAAATAACTGACATATCCTCTATGCCAAACCTTTTTCTGTCTTTCCTAGCATACATTACTCTAACTACTTCAAATGAAATCAAAAAAACAAATTCATAAAAATATAATTACTTGAGGAACTCTGAGAAATATAGATATAAATTACCAAGACAACAGAACATGCCTTGCAGTCAGGCTTCAAAAAAGAAACAACCATGATTGCTGGTTTGAATACTCATGACTAGGTCTTTTGGTGTTCTAACATTAGGATGTATATAAAAATGAAACTCTACCGCATAAAGACCATGAACTCTCAGTGATCAAACGATTGTCTTTTGGAATTGGAAGCACTTTTTTTTTTAACTCTTTACTGAAGTCTCGTACATGGAAGCTAAAAGTTTAGATCACACTTTCATGAACACACTGCTGTATGTTTGTGAAACAAGGACAGTGAGTAAAGCAGAACTTTATCTTCTGGAGTAGCTCAGAGACGTGGGGCAAAGTTACATATTTCCTCCTTCGCCCAGCACTTCACTTTATTTAAAGAGCCGGTAATGTACAATCAAAGCGACAAGCTTTTAAGAAATTGGAATTTCTGATTTTTTTTTTTGCTATTTTGCTTTAGCTTCTAAGCAACTTCATGTAGAAATGGGAAATTGCATGATAAAGCACCTAAAATACAGCATACACAGCATGCATTGCTCCACCTGACTATTTTTTTTAAATAAAATCAATTTTCTTTTCTATTTTTTCTTGAAAAAAGAATTAATGAAATGCATTTATTCTCTGGACTGACTGAGATACCAAAGGTTCCAGTTTAATTTACTTGATAATAAACTTTAGCAGAGCCACAGTATGTATGCTCAAAGAGGAAATTAGCATGTCACTTACTGAACAAGATAATATTCACTAGATGTGTGGGTATCTTTTGTATTCTTCTTATTTCTTGGCTTTTTCACCTCTATTCTCAGCCCTTTATACCAAGAGAGAAACATGAATACTTATCCACAAACACACCTTTGTAGCTCTCATTTCCCATATAAATCAACAACTTGTAACAAGTGACAAGAGCTGGCAATATTTTCATGATCCATGCCCTCAATTAACACCATTCCAGTGGCATCCATGCTGGGATGCATTTTTTCCGGTGTTTCTGTTAACAGGATCCAGAGTCACAAACCTGGGAGGTATGAAGTCGCAAAATGCTTCTCCCAAAGCTTTCAATTGGCCTTTCAGTGACACTCTCCAAAAACCTCCATTAGCATTTAATATTTGGTATCACTTGTAGCAGTATCATCTACGGGGCAGAAGGAAATTCTTAAGGCTGAGGTTTAGAAACAGCTAAATCTGGGGGGAGAGGATTCCTGAGTTTGCTCTGTCAATGTTCCCAGTCTTGAAATGCAGCTTTTCCACAACACAGACTGCTGCTGGTGCTTGTGCTCTCTGTGTAGATATTCCCCATCCTGCCACTTAAGCCAAAGGATCAAGGATGAGCATTCAGTGCCTGCCTGCATTGCAGGAAGCCTCTAGTGGGACAAAAGTTTTTCACAATGCACTAGATGTAAAACTAAAGACCACAACTACTAAGGCACTTCCAAGTACAACTACCTCTAAAACAATCAGTCTTCAAATATTTTCCTAAAATAGTCTTTTAAAAGGCTCTATTAGTTTCAAAACTTTATGGCTCTGTGACTGTTTTCAAGTAGACAGTCGATTATTTTGGATGAAATTTGAATTACCTTCTTTGCCTTAATGCCCAGAAATAATTAGCAAAAGCACCCTTAGCATGTGACCTCACTTACAGAATGGTTTTGCTGGCTTGGTGATTGCTATTCTAAAGAGACAAAACATTTTTCTTAAGACAGCCTTAGCTGCAGAGGTCATGTGCTGATCCATGCAGATGAGGGGATGCAGAAATGTGTTCTTTCTTATTCCCAAGGACCTCTGAAACATTTTCAGGCTAAACTGGCAATTAATTTGTTGAACTGAAATTCATTAAATGCTCAAATTGCAAACATGCAGCTGAGTATTAACAGTATATGAATCATATTTTTCTGTTTTATGCAACAAAATAAATTTCCAGTTGAACTCAGTAGGACAAGTCACACTGCCTAAGGGAGAAATTTCTTAACTCAGGGGACTGATTCAGATTCCTTTATCACCATTATAGCCCCAAGAGGGAAAAACACAGAATGAAGTTGAGCTGAAATGTTGATTAAAATGAGAGTTCTGGATTATTTAGTAGGGGAATTATTGTGTATGTGGTGACTTGTCCTCCTAATTCAGGTGTCTAAGTGAGAAGCCAAAAACTGGTATGACTGCACACAAATTACAGTCAGCTGGGATAAATACCTCTGCACATATGGGCATGGCCTGGCATGAGATTTACACTATCTCCTCCAAATTGTCAAGGAGCAGCAAGAGCTCACTGTATGCTGCCATGATCATGGTGCTTTCCCAGGCTCAGGCCCTTCTGTCACAGCAAAACAATTCCAGGATACCCTGCCCTTCACAGAGAAAACACACAGTTCCCTGGATGGTTTGCACAGTGGCACTGGGTGCCATTTCTAAAAACAGCAAGAGCAAGGGTCTGGGGACTTACAGGTCAGCCAGGCTCACCTCAGACCTTGGAAACATCACACAGACTGTCTTTTTGGGATGCATTTGCAAGCATGTGAAGAACAAAAACTTCACAGTTTTAATCAGCAATCCCCAGATTTACCACGGACAAATGATGTTCAGCAAACCCAGGTGCCTCCTACAACAAAGTGAGGTTTGTGGATGTCATGCATCTCAGCATTAGGAAAGCTTTTGACTCCATACTCTGCCAGATGGCAGCTGAGGAATTGTGGACTGGAAGAAATGATGCTTAGATGGACTAAAAATTAATAGTACCTCTTGGCTTAAAATTTATCAGTGAGTAGCTCAGCATCTGCTTGGTGGCCAGGAGTGAGCAGAGCAGTGTTATGGCTGCTCTTTCTCACTGTTTAGTATCTTAATCAATGACCTAGGTAAGCACCTTGGATGTATAACCTGCAGATTTATCAATGATGCTAAATTAGAGGGAATTACTTGCACAATGAGTGTCATAGCTTGAATCCACAGGGATTTTGATAAACTAGAGAACTGGGACAACAGAAACTTCATGATGTCCAACAAGGAGACAAGCAAACTTCTGCTCTTGGGGTAGTTTAAGCTCATATGTGATTAAAGAGTTAGCAGTAGTCTTGCTGAAAAGAAGATTATTGTTGGACTCTAGCTTGAATACTCTCTATTCCTGTGAATAAGGTAAAATGAAGATCAGCCTGTGTTGAAAGGTGTTGCCTAAAAGATATGAGGAAGTTGTTTTTCCCATTGGCCTGGAGCTTGGGGGGGGCTTCACATGAAAAAAGTGAATCAAGTTTTGGACAGCCTACTGGGCCACAAGGAAATACTGAGAGATCCTTAGACTGTTGAAGAGTCTTAGGCTTGGTCTAAAAGCAGGCAACAACCACTTCAAGGGCAGTAAAAGAAAAAGGACTTAACGAGAAACTTTTCACTAGGAGTAAAACCTTTGCAGTGTAGCCCTGTCAAGCTGTGCAGGTAAACTCTGAAATTTCCATCTATTTTTTGAGGTTTTCAAGATGCAGCTACACACAGTCATGGCTAATCTGACCTGGTATTGGCAAGAGTCCTGCCTTTTTGAGTGAGCTGCCTCAGAAGTCCTTTTGAAATCCTTCTGTGATGAGCAGCTTTTTGTTTACCCTCCATTATTCCATACTGCTTAAGGATTTCTGCATCTACACCAGAAATCCTGGCTGTTCCACAGGATTTGAAGATTAATAGCTTGGAAAATACCTTTTCCATGGTTGTCCAGAAATCCTTAGCATTCTCTCCTTTGCGTACAGAATGTATTTTTACCAAGACCTGGCTCCTGTGATGAGAGCTCTATGAACTGTAGCTGTCCATACAAATTTGTATGTAAATTAAGATTACACAGACAAGATAATTACAGGAACATCCTATATTTCAGAACTTTGGCCTTTCAATTTAAGTATGGCATACCTTTTCATAGCAAACCCAGCATTTAGTATGAGGACCGCATACCTCCAGAGAAGACATCTTACAGCATAGCTGCTCACAAGCAGCTGATAAAGGAAAAGTCTGTTGTTCCAAGGTGTTATGCTCCAGTTTTAAGGTTCTTAGAAATGCCTTTGCCCAAATTAAGGTGCAAACAAGACCATATGCCAGTGACAATAGTAAGGGGTTTATTTGATGGTAAATATGAGAGAGTAAGGAAGAAAGAAGATAGGTGGGGAGGACAGAAAGAGTGACAGGGACAGAATAAGGAAAATATCACCACTCTGTGGATCCCAATGATGTTCACTGATCCTCTCCAGCTGGTCTCTTGGTGGTGAAGGTTCCCCCAGAAGGCACAGAGTCCCATGGGTTTATATGCTCAGGCCATGTCCCCCTGAGGTGGGGGGTCAGTCTCTCACAGCAGACTGTGCACCACGTGCAGTCCTGTGGGGCCAAGCCTCTCATGTGAATGTCCCATGGATGTGACCTGTGGGGTTGGGGGTTCCACAGCTGGGCCAGTTTGTGTAATCAGAGGATGGGTGTTCATTGCCTCTCACCAGAGGTTGCACCATGCACCCAAAACCTCCTCCTCCCCCCTCGGCTGGGGGGAGTCTGTGTAAACCTGGCTTGTGTGAGCTGTGCTCTCCCCCACCCCAAACTCAGCTGGGGATAGTTGCAGCTGGTGGCTTTGGCCTTTTGTGGATGTATTCCTTTCCCTCAGCCTGAGAGGATTGAACAATGCTTTTCCCTTTATCTAATCAACAGTTTGACTTTCAGTTCAAAGTCCCACTCTTCAGGGAAGCTTCTTCAGCTGTAGCTTCTTTATAATGAGCAAAACTTTATATCAATGTTTGAGGCATGAACTATTTTCAGTCTCTGACACAAGGGATGGTGCCAAAGAATCAAGTCCAACAAATAGTCATTTGGGACTTCTCCTGCACTTAACACTTATACACAGAGGAGAAGTGAGGAATCTGGAAACTCCCCATGGTGACTTTCCTCATCATCTCACCTCAGGAGTGGGGCTGGTCCCAACTGTAATCCCAGAGAGCTCTGTGTATTTTTCTCCACCCAGCAGATATGAGGGAGTGGGAAGGATGACCCATGCAAAGTGAGACAGTGGCACTGGTGATATATTGAGTCCAGGGATATTTTAGGATGCAGTAGGTGATGCAACTAGTGCTAGAGATAGTGTTCAAGCTAGTGAGCAATCCTCTGTAGAACATTCTTAGACATTAGTTTTAACACACTGAAGAATCTTCCAAATCAACACATTACTGAAGGAAATTAATTATTATAAATAATTCTCACATGAGTCAAAACTGAATGCAATTTCACTGTTCAAGCACAAAATATAACCCTAGGTAAGGATTTTCTACCTTCAAGTTCCAAAAGCCCCTGGGAAGGAAAACATCCTCAAATAAACAAACCCCAAAATTCATTTCTTGATCCAGGTTGTCAATTGATAAAGGAAAACAACACATGATAGAGAGATGCCTTACTGTCTGAAGGCTTTATTTAAGACAAGAATTTTCAGATTTTTGAAGGAGATGCAGGTGCTCCCTTTTTGTGTTAATGCCAGGCAAATGGCAGAATTTGGCACAAGACTAACAGAAAGACAGTCAAAGTGAAAACACACTTTAATAATCGTTCTACCTTAAAAGCTGTATTTCTAAGCCACCCCAAGAAGCTCTACTTACAGATTTGTTTGTTTTTCTTTCATTTGCTTTCACCCATTGTGTTTTATTATTCTTGCTCCTTAGACCCATGTCTAAAAAGTAGGGAATTTATTGCCTCCATGTTGGTAGGTTCTCGTGCAACTTGTTTCATTCTGCACTTCTCAGTGTTGCAGAGACAATCTTAAAAGTACATATTCAGGCTGCAAAATAAGCACAAATAAAATTAGAGGAAAGTAGCACTAATAATTTAACTAGAGAAACTGTCAAGCTATGTGTGCAAGCAGCAAAGGCAACAGGGAGAGGTGGGGGGTTTGAAAGGCTACAGGTATTAGCCCAGTGCATATCTTTTTCACTCTTTCTTCTCCCAGGCCCCACCACCCCATGTCTATCTCTAGATTGCTGTTCACATTTCCTGTTCTCTTGCCCAGACCACACTCTTTGTTAATCTCTTTGCCTGTGTCGTGTAGTGGAGAATATTTGTCTAAACTATTGGTACTTCAAGATGAGGTTATTTGTAAATGGCTGTTACCAGCTGTGAGTTTTGGATTGTGGCTCACCTAAAGGCACTTTTCTAGTGTCATTGGGTTGGGCTTACCTTGTGGGTGCAGGGTAAGGTACCCTGTTGGGCTGTGGATGGTGGTAGCTGCACTTCTCATCGTTAGCCAAGGCATGGGCAGAGGAGCAGACACCTGCCCATCTCTTCCTCTGTCTGTTCTACCATACGCCCTTGACACGTTATCAGACCTCAGTTTGCCCTGTTTCCCACTTCCCCTATTCCCTGATTTATCCTGAAGAACAGGTAAGAGGTGAGTTGCTTGTACTCAGCTGAATCTCAGTGGTTCCCTTTACCTACCCCTCTGATCTTGAAGGCCCCAGACCTTCCTTAGAATCTTGTTGAACTGGGGAAGGTACAGGACTTGTCTCATACTCTCCATCATTGTAATTCCCAACACAAATCTTCAAAGATACATCTGGAAGATGACAAGCAGAGGCATTGCTGGGATAACAGCTTTATGAGGGTTAATATCACCGTGTAACTGTTGCCAGTTATTTATACATATTCAATCTATACTGTTTGAGAACTAGTCTGAACTTCAAAATTTACATGCCTCAAAGCATTTGCCTTAAATAGATATTTCATTTCCCCAAGTAATGGGCAAGATGATGCTTGCTTGTTATGTCCCACTCTCTTCAGTGAATCCTGCAGCACAAATTACAAATCTTCACTTGCTTCTTTAAACAAAGCAGTTACAATGTCATTTATAGAGTGAAGCTCTGAATAGAACTACAGCTTATAGCTAATATGTTTTCAACACCCCACAAAATTGTGTCAGACTCCTCAGAGATGAAATTTCCACTTTCTGATGCTTTTTGGAAGAGCTGGGGGTTTTGTGCTGTAAAAATTACAAGCCTAATTTCACTATTAGTCACTCTAACAATGAAATTTCTATATACAACCACGTTGTTCTGGAAATTACACAAGTATCCTCTCCTAGCTCATCATCCAAATTGTAATGCCAATCAGAATGGTTGAAATCTTAATTTGGTGCTTTCTGAGGAAAATATATACAGTGACACAATGCATGTACAGTCCTTTCCAAGCACACATTTTTTGAACTTGTTTACAGCTCACTGACGTGTGTAGAGCCCAAGCAGTTCTGCTGGGCAAAGTTCTAGCTCTCCTCTATAATTTCCATTAACAGCTGGACTCTCTGCCCTCTCCTACCTTATAAGAGAAAGAGCTTAGGAAAATCTGGCAGGCTCCTTGACATGCAGCGAGAGTTTAATTCTTCATTACAGTTTAAAAATCCCTACTGGGGAATGGATTTTCTGATCATTCAAACTCATGCAAGTCAGGGAGTCTATTCTATTAATGGCATATTTCATTGCTTTAAAATTCAAAAGGGACGATCTATGACACCAGTTAGGAATAACAGAGAGGGAATAAGCCCAACAGCCAAGGTAGTGAATGACATACACCTCTGCAGAGAGCCCATTTCAGTCCTTGAGCACTGCAACTTCCTATGTCTGAAAGTATTGCCACGATAGAAAATTCATTGCCTTAGAAGGAAAAGACTTTTTCTTGTCCATAACTGTCAGTATCTCCCCAATACAATAAATTGTAGATTCTGGGGATATCTTCTTACAATTATTTTGTCACTGTTGTGCCACTACAGAGTCTAGGTAAATCCTCCAGGAACCAGAAAGAAATGATTTGGAGGAATTCCCAAGGAGAAAAAAGGTGAATGACATTATTAGGAGACCTCTCCTCTCTGAAAACAAATGCTCTCAACAGCAGTGATAATGTCTTTCAGTAAGGTAAGCTACATCGGAAAGAGTTGAAACTATATTTATAATGACTGCAATAAATCCATGAATACCATCTGAAATGATTCATAGAAACTGCAATAATTTATGTGTTGTCTAAATTGTGTAGACATATAGTAGTACTAAAAAACCCAAACCCAATGTACTAGTTTGAAAACAAACCACTGGGAGGCACCAAGTCAGAATAACAATTTAATAGGGATATCAAGGAAAATAAAGGCAGAAAGCACTGGGTTAAACTGACAGAGTTAGGATACAACCTGACACCGTGTTGGTTGGGGTGGTGGTAGCAGTCTGATAAAATGGTGGCTGCAGTCCTCTGAAGTGGTGCATGTGGTTCTGTTGAAGCAGTGATCCTGTAGAAAGGGGCTGCTCTTCCTCAGAAGGTCCAGTGGTGGCTGTGTAGCTCCGGTCCTCTGGGAACCCAGTGGAAAGGGTTGTCTGGGGTGTTTGGAATCTCAGATTATATCCAGGATGGAATGCGTGGTTCCTCCCTCTGGGTGGAGCATCTCACAATGGATGATGAGTCGCAAAGCCAAGTGTTGATTAGGCTCATTAACAGAAGATGGTCCTGAGGGAGTTATCTCTGAGTCATGCGGCAGGACAATGATGGGCCATTAACAGAAAGATAGTCTGGGGGGAGGAGGCAAGGAAACACTGCCCCACCTGATTGCAACAGCTCATGAGGATGGTAATAGAACACACTGCAACCCAGGACACCCAAAAACCCTCAAACCTAAATTCAAAAACGTATACAGAAAAATCTCTAAACTATCAGTGAATTTTACTGCACTAGAAACTTATGAGGAATCTGATGATACAATCTTAATTAATTTTGTTTGATTTTATGAACTCTATTTATTACTATGACCTCTGCTTTGCTTTAAAACTTTCTTTTTAATGGTAGAAAAAGGTAATATCTTTGAATCTTAAACAGGAACATCAAAGACTATCATCAAACAGACAGGCTCTTCAAGTAGAACAAAAAGAGACGAATCACCAACCACATCAGAGGGCTGAGCTGAGCAAGTGAAGGACTGGAAAGACATGTTCTCCCTAAGGATGCTGCAAGGTATCCCAGCAATGGTGATGATACAAGAGGGAGGAATTTGCTGTCAGATATTGTTTTTTGTACACATCTGTAAATCCCCTCAGTCGTCTACAAGCCAAGCTACTGCAAATTTAAGAAGGGCTTTAGCAAAGCAGACTAGTTTACACCTTTTATTTGGTCAAAAAAAGAAACCAAGGATCCTACTTCTGCAACTTCCCAGTAGTGCATGCAAGGGGATTGCAGTTATCCTGCAGTAGTGTCAGGTCCACTGGTGTCAAGAGTCTGGGAAGTGGCCTGTAATCTTCCAGGTAGGGGTCATTGGAAAGCAACATAATTTTTCCCCTGGAAGGTGTCCCCAGTGTGCTAAAACTTTGTGTGGTGTCTATACTTCTGCTCTCACCACATGGGATTCACAATGTCCCAGCTGTCAGCAATAAAACTTATATTCCATACCTATGGAGTTTGTTTTCAGAGCTCTTTTTTTCTGTCAAAACAAGAAAGTTATACTTTGCTTTCTATCAAGACTTGAATCATTTCATATGCCAGAAGATGACTATCACTTTCAATCTTTATTGGACTGGGCTCAGTTGTGACCAACAATACAGTTCAGAAAAGGCTCCAAAATCTTGCACCCATTCCAACTGATGTCCCCCTCCTTTGATCCTTCTTTTTCAGCTTCTCCCTTTAATTTTGAATAGCTATAGATTTACTTCTCCCCCCCTAGAAAACTGCCCAGATTTAATATAAGCCATCCATTGCAACATAAGAAAAAAAATGTCCAAACCTGATAAAATCTGACAGAAACAGCCACTGTTGATTCTGTCATTTCCTAAAATCAGAGTTCATATCTTAGCTGTCTTACGAAGCTTTGAGCAAAGCCTTACTTGTGCAAGTTTGAGGGGGAGAAAAACCCTTAAAATCTAAGGGATCGTTTTCTACTGAAATCTGTATCAAGAGTTGCCATTTCAGGAAGTTTTGTTACACTAATGTTCATCTCCCCTGTTCTTGAATCTTGCCTACCTCTTTTCATCCTTTATCTCCACTGCGTACTTCTATCATCATGCCTAAGATGCTTCCCATTCTACTGCCACCGAAAAAAAAGCTGTCTTATTTTTCATTCCTTAATTCCTCTCCTTTTAAAGTAACTCCCCACTCTCTTGTTTTCTTTCCCTTACAGATCTTCTGTTCGAATTAATTGTTCCCAGTTCTAGCTCTCACTATTGTCCTATGCTCTGTCTTCTCTTCTGTACCTCTCCTATCTCCAGTTCCTCACTCGTCTGTGTTTTGGTCCAACCTCTTCCCACTGAAGAGAAAAAGAACTGTTTTCTAGAGAGGGGCCAGCAGAAGAAAGTTGTTCCTTGGACAAGGAGACAGGCTGTCAAATCCAGGCCATTTGCTGGAACATGTCAGAATTTTGCCATCAAATTTATGTTACTACTTACAGTAATATAAACATGTAGTTTTGGCTGTCTGTAACTGATTTGTACAAAAATAGCAAGGTATTCTATCTTTCAAAACAATAGTCCATGAGGTGGCAGTGGTGGTGACTGAGGTAATTCTGGAGTGAGTGTTAGATCCAGTTGTACAAGGGGCTCCCGAGCTCAGGGACACCTGAGCATCACCCCTGAGCCTTGTCAGGACCTGGCAGCTGGAAACCCTCGTCAGACAACCAGGCAAGGAGGTACAGGTGCTGGGACCATCCACAGGAGATTTAAACAGCTCTAGGGAGCAGAAGTGTATATGTGTAGTAAAGGCCGTACTAGAGGAAAAAGATACTAAAAAGAATAAAAATATGGACTAATTATTACTAGATGTGAGAAATCAATAACAACTAGAGAATAGGATACAACAGAGAGTTTCTCAGTCAAACACCTTACCTTTTAATAGGGAAAAAATGTTGTTGGTAATACCAATCCTGGAAACATCTTAAACATTAAAAAACAAATAAATGATGCACCTGAGCAGAAAAACTCCATTATTCTGAACCATTCAAGCTGTTTAATGTTATAAGCAGTCAATAAGAGGATCTCACAGTAATGTGTGCAGGTTCTTCTTAGTCTTATAGGTGCACCGCTTACCATGGTAATGACTGCCCAGTATAGCAGTGAGTTGAATATAGTCCTTGTAAATTTAGTACAATATTTTAAATGTGTTTCCTGAAAGCACAAGTCCTTGGTGGTTGTAGGCTGTACATCTCACCACTTTGTGTTCTCATCATGTCAAATCCTTCAAGTGAAGTGACATTACACTCAGTCTGCACTAAACAGTGATGGTGATTCACTAGACTGCAGTCTTCCTTTTAAGACTGCATGGAGTCAATACCCTGATAGGGGTTTATTAAAGAGCACCCTGGTGTTGCAGGTCTAATCCTTTGATGGGGCCTATTGTTGGGATATGCCCTCTTTTGATCACGTAACACAGTAATTTTTCTGAAAGTCAGAGTTTGCCTGGATATCTTGGATAAATTCCAGCTCAGAAACAACATGCTGAAAACTCAAATCCCTTGATAGTTTCAGTAATAGAACCAACTTACTGCTTGAACTTGTTTATTATTGATGAAGACTTTAACTAACGGTGGTCCTTGGCACTGGAGGTGATCACCCCTGGGGATTCCATCCTTTGCCGAGTACTCATTGTGCAGCTGTTCTTTGCATCTTAGAGGTGTTACGAAAAATAATCATTTCAGTCATTGTGAAGGCACTGCAGAGTTTTATGCAAGAGCTGCCATGTAAGGGTTAAGTGTTATTATGTTGCTTGCAATGTTATCACTGCACTGATTTTTTTTTCAGTAGTGTCCAGCTATCTCCACACAAGCTTAAAAATACAGTTCACAGGCACCTAGGAAGCAATTCTTTCCATAGTCTTGGAAAACAGGGTATTAAATTTTTTAATTTAGAAATGTGGTATATAAATTCATAATCACTTGAATAGCTAGGAAATAAAATTAAAAGAAGCTTGTTATGCTTCCTATTTTGTATTAAATAAACACTGTCTATAGATCGTATTTAGAAAATGAAGATGTAAAATGTCTTTTGTGAAAAAAAAGTAATAAAGAAAATAGAGCTTTCTAGAATCTTTAAAGGAGGCTGGTCTTCCAGAATGGGAATGAGTCATCTATAATCACACATCACATCTAAGCAGTTCTTTGTCAGGTGTACAGGTTTAATTTCCTGCTGGATTTTTAATTCTGTCAGATAACATGTGGGGTAAAACAGAAAGTTGTTTGAGCAATGAGAATTTTTTTGCTGTCTTTCCTTCCCTCCCCCTTCTCTAAAACTGTCATTTGGATGGCTCAAATTTTGGTCTGTTACAGTGCCAAACGCTGAGAAACAGCAATAGTATTTTTTACAGTATTTTTCTTTTCCTCTGCCAAAATTCTAGCACAATTAATTTTTTTTTTTAACATTGTCCTAAAAGCAATAGAAAAAGTAATTTTTCAGGGATCCAGTGGAAGCCATACGTCTGCTAGGATCTCTGGCCATTTTAAATCTCTGAACCAGAGTGCAGGGAACAACTGTAAACAAGTGTGTGACTGCACAAAATATGACACTTCTCCAGCTGTTAGGAAGGCTTGGTGGAGACAAAAGTTTGGAGGGACTCTGGTTAAAGCCTCTGCTCAAAAACCAGCTAGGGAAAAGTAAAGAAAGGTGAGTTGTCTCCCTTCCTCAGGCTGAAGTAAAATTTATATACTAATAAGTGTTATGTTCCTCTTAGAACTTCTGCATCTTTTACTTAAGAATAACAACCTCTCTAAAAAAAAGGAATAAAATCAGGCATTGGTGCTGCTAATATAGCTTCCTTTGATACTGAAAAGATTTAGGATTTTCTAAACCGTCAGAAAAAATTGTCTTAATGAAGAGTTGATCTTTAAGTCACTCAGACCTGGATCATGACTGGAGTTTTCCATATTCCCTGTCTGAACATCAAGGAGTCAGACTCTAGCTGCTGGGGCAGCCCTGAAGAGAGAATATTTTCTGTGTAACAACATTTTCAATACCTTCAATTATGACCTACAAATAGAGGTATTTCTGAATTGCTCCATGTTCTTTGCCCTCAATTTAAATTTTATAGCTCCAAAAGTGATGGCTAGAATCTGGATCTGTCTCTCACAATGCACAAATGTGAAAACACTCAGCAGCCTGCATGGATTTAAATATTTTCTAAATACTCCCAAGGCATCCATTTTCCCTCTATGTAATTGAAAAGGAGCTTCTCAGAACATTAGGGTGTATAATCCTCTGGTAAGTGCTAAGTAGGCTGCTATTTTTCAAGCAGAAGGAGGTATTCTTTTCCCTCCCCCACATTGCCCTCCAAGAAACGTGGTTTTCATAAGAGCAAAATGGAGACTCTATTTGAAGTCTCTATAAAAGAACACACAGAGACTGAAAAAAAGAAAAATCAATACAAGCCCCTTTGGTAGCTGAAATTAGATGTTTCATAATGCTGTGCCAATCTCCCTGAGCATCATGTATTTTACCTTCAGTGCCGTTTCACTTCTTTTGTCCCTAACCTGTGGGAATAAAATTCAGTTTTAGGGTGTTTTTTTGGTTTGGGGTGTTATTTGTGTCAACTTTTCACATGCCTTGGGAGTTTTTTATTAATTATTAGAAAAAATGTCACATCCCAGATCGATGATTGGCGTGCTTTTTAAAAGAAATGCTCCCACATTAGGTGTTACAAGTTCAATCAGGTTGTCAGAGAGCATGTTTTGGTTATATCCTAAACCAACCAAATCAGTAGCTTTTATGAAAGCTCATGGCTGAGGAAGACACACAGAGGAGGCAGAAATACTATGAGTGATAGGCTGCTCTGAGACTGGCTGAGGGAAACTGATTTTGAGATATTCCTCAATATATTAACATTGTACTGATCCCTCCAAAAGGACTACTGAATTTTGCAGTGGCTGCCCCAAAGTGATTTTGGATGGTCGGCTGGAAAGAGCAATATCAAGCCCGACTTAGGATACATTTCTTAACTAAGAGAGTGGTCACACACTGGAACAGGCTTCCTAGAGAGGTGGCTGACACCCCAAGCCTATCAATATTTGGGAGGCATTTGGACAATGCCCTTAAAACCATGCTTGAACTGTTGGGAAGCCTGAGGTGGTCAGGCAGCTGGACTACTTGTAGGTCCCCTCCGACTCAAATAGCAGATCTGTTCTATTTGATTCTATTTCTTAGAATACGCTGTTTAAAACATTCTATCTAGCAGTTCTTCAGAGGTTCAAGCCAACTACAGCTTTTTTTTTCTAGCAATACCCATCAAAAGGCAATGATGTTGAGCACTGCTATGAGAGAAATGTGTTTTAGTGGTAATCCATGCCCTTTATTGACCTTCACAATCCCGATTAAGTCAAGAGGCCATGTACTCCATCTTGTTCAATATGCTGCCTGACTGAAGCAGCAAGAAGCAGTAGGAGAAACACACTGAAGAACACCCCAAGGTTTTTCTGCTAGTTTGGGGAAAACAGCAGGGAAATCCAGTTCAGCCCTTCATTAGCAGACCAGCTTCTACAGGACAAGGCAGGGGGAAGAAAACTGGGCATTCTCTCCATTCCATTATTAATATGCAAAAAACTTCTTCTCTGACTGAAGAAAAATTTAACTGTTTTATGTACAGAAACACCTGGCCATTGCCTTAACTTAATATTACCAGGTTCAGTAAAGAAGGATGTAGCGGTCCTGCTTACTAGGGATAACAAAGAAAAACCTATAAAGAAGTTGATGCCAGTATGTTAGCATTCTTCTTTATTAAACTCAGCACTTTAAACTGTTTGATAACATCTAAGTTTATTAACTGATGTTATCTACAGTAATGCAAGCTAAATTTCAATCCCTGTGTTTCAATCAGTTGATGGGTGACGGTGTACTGAACTGCAGGCAGGACAACAGGTGTACTCCCTGCATAACCTGTACCCCTGCCAAGGGTTACAAAATGTTGAATTCTGCATCTGTGACCTTTATGTAATGAAGAAGGTCATTTTAATGCTAGGACAGCTGCACTAAGCCATATGGTGAGCTAGAAATGGTGTGATCACCACTCAAAATATGTTGCAAAGATATTATTCTGGTGCTGCATGCCCTCTGGTATCCTCAGGCAGAGTCTTATTTATCACACAGTAAAAGCATAATCATTTGAAGAAAAATGATCTGGAGTACTTAAAAAAGTATTAAGTACTTAAAAAAAAAAATCCAATGCTGGATCTGAAGATCATCTCATGGACATTGCCCTTACATGCCCCCGCCTTTGGCTTGGGATGCACACTGCATTTGCCGCAATCCATCATAGGACCAAGTGAAGCCAGGAGCTCTCACAAGTAATGAATTAATGAGGCTAATTAGAGAACTGTGGTTTATTTCTGCTTCTGTTTATATGGCATCATGATTGAAGCCCACAATACAGCCCAGATGCCAGTCAACTGGATGAGAAGACCCCAAGTGGTGAGCACCCAGAATAGGAATGTTCCTTCAAATGGTTGCTGTCCAGCACACTGATCACTGCTCAAAAGCAAAGGAACTGGCCTACATTTTAGATTTGTCCATGAATGTCTCTCTTCATACAACTTAGATATGCAAGAAGGCCCCCTATGTGGATAGAGATTTTTTTAGGTGAAATGAATGTTGGAAAAGGTATTCAAATCCCAAATAAATAATGCTTGTGTAAGAATGCAGTACAAAATAACCAGGAGAGCCAGTCTGCTTGTTCTCAAAAGCTGCCCTACTATTGTTAAGAGTATTAAGATTAGAATCAGGATGTGCTGGACACAAGTGAAACACCTGTGATAAATGCTCCGAAAATAACTCAGCAGTAGAGAGCTCTTACTGGGTCACAAATTACTTGATTAAAGCCGGAAAAGCCAAGGTTGTTTTTGTTTTTCTTTATCAAGGCCATGAAAATTTTTCTTCCAGCAAACAATGCTTTAATGTTGACTTTTAATGGGATTCTTATCAATGGGATTCAATTAATTCTTATTAATGGGATTCAAATGCAGAATAAAACATTTTAGTGATTGTCATGGGGTTTTTTTCTGATGTTATTCCACTGTTGCATTTGAAAATCTTGATGAAAGGATAAAAGGAAAAAAATATTAGAGTATTTCACATAAACAAAAAAAGGCCATGTTCAAGAGGATTCCTTGATTTTAGGAAAATTGCCCTTTCTTGTTATATAAAAAAAGAAAGCTCTGGATTGATCTGCAGTTTCTTCAGATTAAGAGATTGATAGCTTTGTCTCAGTAAGGTAATTTAAAATCAGCTCTGAAATAGGCCAGCAAAACTATCACACCTTTTTTTTTGAAAGAATCAGATGTAATGAAGGAGATTATGTGGTTATGATGGGTGTCTTTCCTTTTCCCAAAAAGTTAATGGCCTGGAAGGTAATCAATAATTAAAAGAAATTTGGGCTTGATGCACAAAAATACTACTTTCAATATCATAAGGGACGATCACAAATGGAATGTTTTTAGAGGAATAATTTATAAACACGATAAATTGACTACTGAAACTTCTACTCTACTACTAAGATTCCCACTGAGCTCTCCAAAGCTTTACCTCTTAGCTAGGAACAGGGTTTTGTCCTAAGACGTTGCACATCTGAGGGTAATAACCATATCTGCAGTCTTTCTGCTTGTGTTGTGTGCCCTTACAGTGGAGGTATGAGGAAGTAAACCTGTGCACTCCCCAGGCAGGCCAGGTTCAAAAACTGGGTTATTACAATTCTGCCTGAGCCTACCAAAAAAAAAAAAAAAAAAGCCAACCCACTCCCTGTGGTTATTTTTTTCAAATGAAAAATCAATCTAGAATGTCCTGCAGCTGCAATGTGAACCCAGTGGCCACAGAAGGAAAGGGGGAAGGTTGTTACTTCCACCAGCTCCTTCCTTTGCAGAGTGCTTTTTCTCAGAAAATGCTAATAATCTCCTGGCAACACCTGTCTACTTTTGGACAATAAAAGTGTACTATGGGGAATCTGCACTCTGATATTTCTCCTGAACTCTAGGGGAAGCCTCCCCACACACCAGTTTAACTACAGGATTTTGTTTTCAGCATCTGTGCAGTTAGTCTCTAGTGAAATACTGTGTTTGAGACACTCAGTAATTTATTTCTGCTCTTGCCAACTGATTTACCCTGCATATTAATATTAACAATCATGTTTGTACAAATGGGTCCATTAATTCTAACTTCATTTCCTTTTCAATTGGTAATATATGTAAAGAACAATAACCAATGCAGCATAATTTTACCCATGGCTATTATAAGTGAGTACACAACATCACATTTATTTCCTTCTAAAAGCATTGCTTTTAAATGAGGAAAAGGATAATGCAATAGTGTTAGCTTTTTCCTTCCTTCAATGCATTGCAAAGATGTAGGAGGGTTGAGGAAAGAGAAGCCATTTAAAACGAAAATGGGGTTTGAGAGCTTGATCCAAAGTCAGATTCCTCCAAGGGGAATGTTTCCTTTTACTTTGTTAGAGTTTGGTACAGACCCTTAATGAGCATTAACAAAGATGACCCAGTAGATATAGAAAGAGAAAATGCTCTGGGAACTTTACCATGATAAACAGTATTTAACTGAGTCATTATGGAAAAAGGAAGAAATGTATTACAAAGCATGGCTGAAAACATACTGTGAATTTCACCCAGAAAAACCTGAGTTCACAATCCAAGTCATGCAAGCCAAGAAAAATTAGTAAACATTCTTTCATAAATTAAATTAGGATTATTTTTCAGATTAGGAGCACAGAAAAAGGTCAAGTGATAATTTCTATCATAGCCTTCAGTGCTAGGTTGTACAGGAGGGAACACAGTCAAGAAAGTTAAAACAATCTTTGGAACACACAACGAGTAACAAGGTAAAGAGAGTTGTACTAACTCCTGAGTTTGTAACAGGCAAGACCCTGAATAATCAGGAAAGAGACAATTACATCCTCCATTACAGAAAAATACTAAGAGGATCAGATGATCTTGTTTCTGTGCGAAAAAGGGGTGGTTTACGGAGGAATTCTTGGTAGTATGTCTAGAGCTTCAAAGCTCATATAGATTCTCACATGGAAGACTCCAAGGAAAGCACTTCAGTTCAACATCAATATTGTCATCTTGCATGGTCAATACCTGTACACCAAACCCAGTGCCTACATCCCACTGCAGCAGCTTCCATGAATCTGATGGAGAAATACTATTTTTCAATTGAATTTTCTGAAGACTGTCTATATTTTAAAAACTTTCGTAAGAGGGGCAAAACTCATGAGTTTCTAAAAAGAAGTTTTGCCACTTTCTCTGGGAAGTATTTTTACTATCTCCTATCAACTCTATCCTAAATTCTTCTTACCAGAATGGGCTAAAGCATCAGTGTACATCAAAATAAATTTCCCAGTAGAATAAGTATCTTCAAACAATTGAGCTGGCCTTAGTCAGTTGAAATATCCATTGCCACCAACAGATCTCTCCGACACCTACTCCAGAAAGAAGCATTGCAAAGGTAATAGAAACAAGCTGACTGATTGTTTTCTAGAGCATTTTCTGTGTTTTACTTTTCCATGTTGCTTAGTGATGATTTATTAGATAATTTCTGAGACACACCTGTCATGTAGGTCATAGCCCACCACAATATTTAGTAATCAGTATCAAATTGTGATTATCTTTCAAGTTATCCTGGATTTTTTTCCCTTTGGACTCTGGGAAATTATGATTGAACATTAACTCTTAATGAAGTGTACTGGATGGCAGCTGATTTAGCCTGTTTACTTTCATAAAATTTAGGATTGGATGCAAACACCTGACAAGATTGCATGGTACAAAGACCTGGGGGTAGAAGTTCTGCCCTAGGGAGGTGCTTCACAGGGAGCAGGCTACATGCTGGCAGGTGATTTCATGGCAAAATTTTCTCTGTGTGATGGTATCAGGTGCCATTAGGTGGTTCTTTCCTCCAACAGGTTTATCTCCCTCACTGGCATAGGCAAACACAATAAAAATTATTTCAGAAAGGTCTATAGGACTACATAAACCCCGAATACCCTCAGTGTACAGTTAAACAGTAAAAACACAGTATTACAATGTGTCACAAATGCAGAGTGATGCCATGAAGATTTTTTGCCTTTTCTTTATACCCCTGTTATAACTTTTTTGCAACTTCTGTATTCTTAGTGCTTTTTGCCTACAGTCTTAGACTTGTTTGTCAAGCTAAGAGACTAAACATTTTAGAATGTTAGCTAGAGATCAGTGTGCCCCAGACCCCAAGGTTCTCTCCAGAACACATTCTGTAAACTAAGATAGAAACACCCAGGGGAAGGTTCCTTGGGGAGGGGGGCTCACTTGAGCCTCTCATTGGGGAATCTTTGATAGATACTCTAATTAGTAAAACCTATAAGGTCATACCCTATCTTTGGGGGTAGACTCGGCGGGGTGCATCTCGATACATATGACCTGGACGTGTGCACCTAAGGATCCTTAAAATAAACACAAAGGCAAAATCCCTTTTCCCCTTCTAACCATGTATGACTCTTGATTTTAAGACCAGGAAAAGGCATCAAGAGTAGAAGAGATCAAGATTCCTGGATTGTCTGTGGTAATGCCCCGTGAAATTAGGCAAGAAAAAGTAGAAATAGAACAATCTTCGAATGTCCATCCCATGGAAATATTCCTTCATTCCCATAAAGCCATCAGTCTCTTTAAACCTGAGCAAGTTACAGTAATCAAGCCCCTGAGAAATTTTAGAAGCAGTAGGAGTGCTTCTGTGCTACTCCCAGCAACCTGTCTCCAGATCCCAGTGCATAAAAAGAAAAGACAACTTCTTCTCTTTTTGTTTCCCCATCTTCTGTTTCCCTCAAACAAAATTATGCATCCAGAGAAAAATTTTCCAAGCAGCTTTTTCTTATTCTCCCTGCTTCATCTTCCCTTTCAGTATCCCTTCATAATAATTCTTTTTGGAAATACCGTCTGTATTTTGATTTAATTTCCCAAATCAAAAACCCACTCTGCGTAAAAACTCTCTTTAGCATAAAGTTGGCAGACTTTCTCCCTTGCTGATAACAGGCATTTAGGTTTTTTCAATACAGTTACTTCAATAATAGTCTCACTGTCTTACTGACAATTAATGTAGGCTTCCTTCTTAGACTGGTAATTAGGCCTTCAAAATGTCAGAATCTGGTCCAGGTCGAATATTCTGGATAGTGATTGTGAATAAATAAATAAAAATTTAAAAGTGAATAGAAATTGACAATATCCAACTGAAAAGCAATCCGGATTGCAGTGTGATCCTGCTTCCTGGTATGGGCAGCCAGGCTGGCTCAGTCTTGAGAATTCTAGTGGATGGCCCCCTCCAGCTCACTCAGCCACATCAGTGTGTTTGCTCACCAGCTGAATCGGGTACTTCCACGAGAGAAAAGAAAACAAAATCTGTCAGTCTGCAAGACAGAGAAAGATCTCTCTGAAACACAAAGTGCCACTGCAATGGGTCATATTTATTACTAGTCTTAACAAATCCTGCAATTAAAATGTCTGGAATGAAACTCACGCTCCAGCTGCAGAGTAAGTGATGACAGAAAGACAAAACCAGGAGCGAAAGGGTTCCCAGTTATGCCAAGTTATGAAAGAGGACCTGCAACAAATTCCTGTCTACTCAAACCAGGAAAACTGGGTGAGGGGCATCCTCTATTGCCTTTTGTCCTAATAGTATGCATATTTACAAGACATGCCACAGAATCAAAATAAATGTTCCTTGTAAGTTTACCTTCCCTGGGAGGATTTGGAGAGTTGAGTGGCTGCCAGGTGAGATGCACAGCCTTTCTGTCCCACATCTCTCTGAGTCACTTTTGTTTTTAAAAACACTGATTTGTCAGAAGACAGACATTTAACCAAGTTCTGCCAGCTAAGCTCTATAACACGGCTGCCCTTTTTGACCCAGGCAGTTAGACAGAAGATTTTGGTTCAAAGGAAAATCCAAGATTAGACTGACATCTCTCCTATGCAACCTGTGTATTTCTAACCAGGGTTCCATAGGCAAAGTAAGAAAACAATTTGTGTACGAGGAAATTCACAGCCCCCTTTTATTTAGGCCTTTCTCCTTAATCCCATAATGTTTAGTTTTCTTCAAAGTACTTTTTTTCTTAGACTCTCCAATGCCTTTTTTTCACACATATTTCCCTGCAAAAGAAGGAGAAACCCTTAACCATATCCCTTTATCCACATGTGCCCTGCAAGTATGCTAGGGATGGCTGTATCCCAGAAAGTGTTGCACCATCTTGGTCTTAAGAAGATACCAAATGTTCTTACTTTTTTTACATTGTTTTTTAATAGTGAAAGATATGTAATATTAATGTCAGGGTGATTTAATCCAACCATAGCAACAAGTTTTGCTATAGTCTTCCAATTTAATACGTTGGAAAAAAAGGCAGATTCTACTTCCAAGTTGTGTCAAACGTAATTTTTCAGTACATATATAAAGGAAATTATAAAAAGTGGTTACAAATTTTCTCTTCAATTTAGAGGGAAGAAGGCTGTTCTGGGTTTTTTAATTTCAGATAAAATATCTCTGTTTTCAGTAAACTTTATGTATTTAACATTTAAATGAAAAATATGTTCTAGCTGTGGAAAAATCATCGATTTGGCAGCAAACTTATTCTAGAAAATGGAAAAATCTTTATTCTGAAGCAGCAGTAATATTGTTTATATTTTGTGTTGATTTTCTTTTGAACTGAGAAATCTGGTCGTTTAAAAAATAAACCAATATTATATTTCAGTCTGCCATATTCTGCAGGCAAAAACCATCAGACTTGCAAAGTGCTGTAATCACTGGAAATAAGAAACTGGAGTTGATAAGCTTGGCTTCCCATATAATCATTTCAGGTGAATTGGTGACAGCTGAAATCAAATTCTGGGGATGAGCAGATGTGTCTTTAAATGTCTGAGATTACTGAGTTCCTTTTCCCTCTTTTCTGTGTATGCAGACTTTAGGAGGAAAAAAATATATTTTAGGGGTTTGATAATACAGCTTTTAAAACAAACTGTCTTTTTCATCTCTGCTAATGTTTTCGAGAAGGAGAGGGCTTTTGATTGAGATAATAACACGAAATCCAGCCCCCATTTTGAAGGATAGCTCCTTTCCTTCTGTTTCAAATGCTATGTCTACTGCATTTTATTTACAGATATGTTTATTTGTTGGCCTATGTGTGTGGTGTGGTGATAAGGAGGTCCTGGTCTTCTCAATAAGCTAGAGGGCTGAGTGCTTCCACTAGAAAAAAAAAATTGCTTATGGGTTTGATTTTAAGGTTTTTCTAGTTTTAACATTTAGATTTTTCTCCAAGCACCCCACAGCTAGCAGAGAAAAATAGAGAAATTACAGCTGTGGCAGAGCTGAGAATGCAAAATTTATGTTTGATATCTCTTCATTTTAGGTAGGGTGGTTTATTAATTTCTGAGGTCAGTGAAAGAGATGGGCATGGGGGTTATGGGTTGGAAAACATGGCTCTGGACATAGCAGGAATTTGGGGTGAAGAAAGGATAAATTAGAGAAACCTGGAAAGGGAAAATAAATATTTCCTTCTGGGAGAAGGATTTTTTTTTTCCTATGTAGAAAATCAAAGGGAATAAAAGAGGATAAAAGAGGGCTTGAGGATGGAAACTGTGACCCAAGCACCATTAGCAAAGCAGAAGCTGCTCTGAACTAAATCTGCATTTCTTTTATCCTATTAACTGGGAAGGCCAGGTTATATTTACTGCTTGCTCCAATTAAAGAGCAGCAGAGAGCAGCACCACCTCCAGATGAAGCCTCTGTGGCAGATTCTTCGTGTGGTTACTGCTGTCCTCTCCTTCTTCCTCCCTGCTCAACTATGACCCGGGGAGCCCCCTTGTCCTCCTCTGCCCTGGGCTTGTCAGGGGAAGGGCAATGCATATTCCAGATCTGCTTGCATTTAATCTTTCCTTACTGGCTCTGTGAGCATGTTGTCAGGGAAAGGTGGGAAAAAGCCTCTCCTCACTGAATTGTAAACCACAAACAGGGTGGCTGGGGGAGGGGGTCAGAGCATTATCTTGAAGTGTATTTTAATGCCACCTGGGATTTAGGATATTCACAAAGTAGCAGAAATTTTTATAGAGAGCTTGACACACACAAATGTCTCCAGTGAAGGAAAAGAACAAGTCATTTTTCAGCTTCCTGCCAGCTACCCAAAAAAGAGCTGCAGTGGGAGTGAAGATCTTTGAAAAGATCATACCCTCCCAACCCGGAAGGACGTTGCTCATCATTTCAAAATACAAGAGAACAACATGCTAGAGCATTCAGCTGGATTTTCAATTGCTAAAGAGCTGCACTTTCCATGAGAACAGGACTGACTCTCCTGGGTTCTCTAGAGGGGCTGAGACATCCTTATAATCTTTTCAATACACCACTGGAGCTGGCAGCCATCCCTATGCACCAGGTTTCTTTTACTCCGAGACACATTTATTTTATGTTTAGGAGAAAGTAATGAACATCCCAGATTGCCCAGCAAAGGTGTGCTGTTACACCTCAGCAGGGGTAGCCCAGGGTGGAATAACAGCTCAGTTCTTGTGCCAGGTAACTGAAGGGGACCATGCAATTGTGCAGAGAAAGGCACAGTGCAACCAAGCCAGTATCTCAGCCTGCAAGCCAGTGGGAGATTTAACAGCCTAATGTAGTACCTACAATGCTGCTCAGTGCCTGCCCTGTTGAGGATGGCAAGGGTTGTGCTGGTGAGGAAAGTGGAAGCAGGATTAGGCCAGATGCCAAAGGCTTGTGAACCAGGATTAGTATGCACAGTCTTCTTCTACAGCACCTTTAAGAGCCATAACGACCATCATGCTTATTTCTTCTCTAGTCCACCTAGAAGATAATAGAAACTGCACAGTTAAAGTTCAGCAGAATTTCTGACTCGCAGTCACAGACTTCATTTCTCATGAATAGGCTGCGATCTGGTGAGTGCCTCTAACAGAAGATGGCTGCTGTGTCAGACTTGGATGAGAAAGCCCATCTTGATTACCCTATTCTTGTTACGTGAGAATTTGTAGCATATTTCCCTTGAAACAAAGAAACATGGCACATAAGACAGCCAGAGACCGGCAGCATTTCTCTCCCAGAGCTACCGAGTGTTATTATCTTGGAAGGCAGCACTGCCATCTGGGGATGGAAAAACAATATTTCAGTCACAGTTCAGCTACTGTCTCGGGAGGGGGGTGGTGGTGGAAACACGTAAAAATAAATAGGAGCCGGCAGTAGCTCACAGTGATTTTCTTACAGGATACATGAATCAACAATCCCCTCTTGGATTATTGCTCTCAAATCGGTTTGCATTATTTTCCCCTTTAAAACAAAGGTTCTACCCTTCCAGAAGCATAAGTGGGGTCTTGCCTTTCTAATGTTTATATCATTTAACAACTGGCTACATTGTGCAAATTCTCTGCAATGAATTCCCTGTAATTCCTTGAATTACAGTATTATTCCCTTTTTGCTCACTTATACCAGTAAACAAGGGAAGAAGTGATTTGCTGAGCCCAGCTAATACACTGTTCCAGAGGCCAGTCTGCAGTCTTTGAAATTCACAACAAATAATAATGCAGACATTACCATGCCCATATCTTTTGACGTCCTACTGAGTCTACTGTCATTTTCTTTACACACAGCATTTATTCTGAAACACATGTCTTATTCCTGGGAAAACTGCTGTCCTTTCTTCCATCTCATCTAGGTCTGTCAGGATTTCCTTCTGTTTCACTAAGAGAGAAATTTCTGCACATACTTACATAGCTAATTATTTCTCTGATCTTGCCTAAAATCCATGTAGAATATAGAGCTGGCAGTCTTAAAGAAACCCCACAACCTCAAAAACACACAACCCCTGCTAGATCCAATAGCCAGCAATGTGATTTATCAAGAATTATTATATGCTGGCATGTAGCCAGCTGCTTCTGATATCCTGAATTGCCTGTATGTTTTCTGTATATGTGTGTTCATATCAAGTGTGATGACATTAGAGGCATAAGCTGAGACCACATAGGGGCCAGAAGGGTGATTCCTGTTCCCTCTCTGCCCTCAACCTTGTGCTTCCATCCTTTCATTGAGTTGGCTCAGCCAAGCAAATTGATTTTGCTGAAAACTTTGTGCTCGTATTTTATTTTTAATTTTCTGAAATGCAGGTTAATCTTCAGCCGGATCTGATCCCTGTGAACACTGGCACAAGGGAAAGTTGAGTTCCTGCAGTTAAAATTGCTATTTTGAGAGGTGGTACAAGACATGTATCTGCTTACACTGAGCACAGAACCACATCCTCACACATGCAGTTTACAAATCTAATAACTGAGTCATATCTGAGGTATCACTTTTAAGTCCAGAAATCTATTGCACGAAAATTCTGACAGTTCATGAATTTTCTCAAAATCCATTTTTTGCTGTGAAACATACAGAAGGAACCTTTGTTATAAGTCCAAAACAACATAAAACTGAACAGCTGAGTACAGAGATTTTTATGTAGATTCTCATAAATAGATTAGATAAACACACCCAAATAGATTACCCCAAACAATATTATTTGAACTGGTTGACTACTTACTTTTTATTTGCCATTTAAGTGCAAATAACTGCCCTCTGCATGAAGCCACTTTCTTTTTGTATCGTTTGCTATTTTAGTGAGCCCATCTATCTTAGCTCTGCTGAAAGGATTCTCCTGCAGTAGATAGAAAACATTTTAAATTCTGCCTTAGAAATCTTTATTTTCACACAATTTTCATGGAGAAATGCTTCATAATAAATGCCAAAGACCCTCTTATGCAGATGTTTACGAAATACACCTGCCATCAGACAGGCTTTACTTACTCACAGGATAGAAATAGTTTGGTGCAGCATTTATGCTGTCAATCTATTTGGCAGTTTGCTTAAGAATGAAGTGACCAGAGTCAATGTTCACACAACTGGTTCCAGATGTTCCAGCTGTGGGAGCCTCCAAGCCATCAGATGCCAGAAATGATGAAGAAGGGACAATTAAGGTCTGCCCTCCCAGCTGAAATCCAGTCTACAAGATGACTAGGAGCAACTGCCTGCCCTTTTTCCTTATCTCTTCTGTAAATATGGAAAGGCTTTTGTTGACTGGGATCATATGAAGTTTTTGGAACCTGACTTTAAGGCTGGCCACCCTTTGTGCATAGCATTTTGAAGCAAATTTTTACGTATTTATTATACCACAGATAGCTGCTGCTACTGAAGTTTGCCAGAATTTTATGTACTTTTATGAGTACCAAATATTTCTCTAATGTAGGACATTAAAAATGTTGCTTTTATACGGAAAACAAAAAAAAATATCTTTCTGGCCTTCAGGTCAATATTACCGGAATAAGAATTAAATGTACTTGATAAGGTCCTCAAGAGGTTTGTTCATTCTTAACCAAGCCAACAACACTGCCTCTCAGGTACAACAGAGCAAGCTTTGGCCACTTTACACAGAAACTAGTATTGAGCATTAAGACTGCATAGCATCCTATCATCTCAGGTCAGCTTAATGGCTTTTCAGTCTGAAAGTCTCAAAGCACTTCTGAACCCCAAAAGATGCAGGTTGATGTATTCAAAACTGCCCAGGGGTTTTGGACACCCAAATCTCATTAATTATAATGGAAAAAAATGGTCTTTCAACCCCCAGAGGCAAGTCTGAAAAAGTCAGCCAGATGGTATTGTTATTAAAACACAGAGCTGGGAGTTAAAAGCTGCTGTGAAGAGCTTCACAAAGAAAACAGCGATGTGCACTAGAACAATTAGCATTACTGGATTTACAAAAGAACCCCAAACAAAACAGGTCCATGGGTACATAATACAGTCTGTTCTACACTTGGCAACACCTAAAAGCATGGGCATACAAGTCCTTAGAGCTTTTAATTTTCTTGTGTCCTGTAAAATCCCTCTAAGATAATTCCTTACTGTCCGTTGAACTTATTTTGCTTCTGCAGTAGCACCTATGGAAGTGGTTGATACATGGCTGAGTTTTATATTTGTACTTTAAAACAATTCTAACCATCATTATGTACCAAGGGCAATCCAAATGGAAGGAGATTATACATTTTTACCCCCACTGGTGAAGTTATTGTTTCAACTCAGTGAGTGCAAATTATTATGAAAGCTCCATGATAGAATCTCTTTAGGATGGACTACAAGCCAGTGTGTGTGGAATACAGGCCATCAAGGCTTTTAACACCTGAGAAGAAATAAGAAAAAACAACAGAAAAACCCCAAACCAAAACAAAATGACCAACCACTAACCTATTTGATAACATAAAACAACCTTGTGTCCTCTGCTTTATGAGAATCAAGGAATCCAAAGGAATAAAAATACTGCATGTTGAAAAAGAAAAATTTGGAGAAGGAGAAAATTAGAACATGCATTCAAATCTGGATTTTCCTTTAAATTACACAGGCCTTCCACAAAATATGGTGGAGTGGCCAGCCAGACACAGGTCTAATCAGGCCATGGCTCAGCAGGTCATGAACTGCTTCCTCCTGGACTGCAATGGGGCTATTCTGCTGCCTGTCCCCATCTAACAGATCAGAAGGCTGGTTGTCCTGAGATCAACCTGTCTTATTGTTAAAAACTGAGGCAAAGAAGGTGTTAAGCACCTCAGCCTGACAGAACACAGCATTCATTTTCATTTGACTATGTTTTGACCCTTTAACTGGAATGAAAGCTTGCTAACAGTCAATGGTAGCACAGATCTTGAGCTGCTGCACTGCAGAGTGGGAGGGTATTTCCTCCTGGAGACCAGAAGCAAACTCTGGGAGTATCAGGGCTTGTGTTATTCATAATCCATACAACTGTTGCTCCCCTATAACCACTACAAGGGAATAACCCAAGCCATGGCTCAAGGATTTGTTACATGTCTACTTCCTAATTGTTTTATAGCAGAGAACTTGTTCTCTTATCTCCTTTGCTCCATGTTACAGAATATTGCTGGACACTCAAAACTCACAGCAAGAGGAAGATATCTATTTTTTTAAAAAAAGGTATTACATTTTAGAAAATTTCTGGTCTGGATTGTGGTCAAAGCATTAATAGTCTATTCTTCTGTTTGTCTTCCACACACCTATGCTTTTGCATCTGAGTCCCAGTCTTGGCAAAATAGCATCTTGTAGGACACAGTGACTCCCAGGGTCTTTGAAGAGACACTTTCTTGCTGAGAGTCACATTTATTCTGAAAATGAGGGACCAGTGAAGGTGGCAAATTGCAGGTGGGGTGTGATATTTCCTCTGCATTACATGAGCATCGAGCCCTTTATTGGGAAAATATAAAAGGAGTATGTGCAGGGTATTCCTTCAGAGGTAAATTGAGTATCCAGCTCATGGTGTACCTTTTCTGAGGAAGATGACTGGTTGTGGAATGTGTTCAAAACTCTCTGTAGAATAGTGAAACCAAGCCACAGCTGCAAACAGCTGCACCTACAAAGCATGCCCATGGGACCTAAGTTAAAGCATTGTCAATTTTACACAGTTGCAGTAAAGGAGCTGTTAAAGGGCTTTGGGAAATGGAAGCAGAAAGTATCACAGAGAAGCAAAACTATTTCCAGAGAAGCAGCCATCTGAAGGGGAAGTGAGAAGACAGACTTTTGTCCCTGTCCCAGGAGTGGTGAGCAAATGGGGGGAGAGTGGAGAGCAGAAGAGCATGAAGACAGGTATCAGCATCTCACAAATGTCAGGGTCAGCATATGGGGCTGTACAGGTCTTTGGCCAGACACTCTACCTGTGCTCTTTTGTCATTTGTTGCTGTGTCAAGATCTGCATATTTGTATTAGCAAGAGCGAAGAGGATGACTATGCATCCATCTACTGGTATCTTGGTGGGTCTTTAAAGAATTCAGGAACACCAGTGCTCTGAATAATATAGAACTCTTTAAAAATATGAAATGAAGGGTTAGTTCCTGAGAAACAAGGAAACTCAAGGGTTTTCTTATGAAAGATTTATTGAGGGTTACCTTTAGGCCTGTCCCAGTAAGTATAACAGTTTGGTCATGAAAGGAGCCAATCCTGCAGGCTGTTCAGACCAAACAAGACTCAAGACCTGATGAGGCCAGAGCAGTGGTGACCCAGTAATTAGATTAATAGGGGATGTGCAACTGATATCAGCGGGACACAATATGGAAGGAAATGTTACAGCTTCTCTGTTTGCTTTTTTTTTGGTGTAGGATACTATTTTTTTCAACCCAAAAGTTTTTCCATGTCCCCATTTATAAATTATACGTGGTTTGCTTTTAAGAAACCATATAAAATAGATGGGATGTTTCACAAAAACAGGTTTGTAATGGACATACTAATGCTGGCTGAACTGTAAGAGGGGATATCTCTATAAAAGGAAAAAACCCAACTCTCAGAGGAAAAAATGACCTCCCACCCTTGCCTTATCTTGAAAGGTGGCAAGAAAAAGTTTTTTCCCTATTCCGATAAGCAGCCTTGCCTGAGGCCATTGTTCCATCTACACTGCAGGGGAAGAGCCTGGAGGAGCCATCACATGTCCCAGCCTGCCCTTTCTAATATGTACCCTTTTTGTCAAGGAGGCAGCTTTAATTGAGAATATGTCTGCTTGAGAAAGAACAAGGGTCATGATCTTACTCCACAATGGGAGCCTGCAGGAAAGAACTGGCCTAGCTTTGTTAAAATGCCTTTCTCCACAAGCTGGATGCTGTCTCTGCAATGTCCAGTCCTGCTCATACACACATCACCCCTCCACCTCCTGCTCCCAGTGGCTCAGTTGTTTTGTGTCTGTCCCAGCAGAAGTAAGTTCAGCCAGGATACCTCTTAAAGACAGCTTCCTGTTGAAGGTGAAGCAAGGCACAAGGAAGGGCACCGGCATGCACGCAGGGATGCCCATTATGCTCAGTGTGCACCCCAGTCCACTGAGTTCAACCACTCTGAACATGCTACATCTACTGTTTGTAACACTGTCCGGGCTTATGCTATCCTAGCAGTTTTCAGTTGCATGGTGGCATTTTGCCCAAACAACAGCAATAAAGTGGCAAATCAAGCTAAGGATTAAGCTTCCTTAGATTGTGAAGTTTACAAAAGCTGTGGAAAAAAGGAATAGAATTCATGGTCCCACTACCAAATCTAGTGCTAATTATTATTTAAGCTGTAACCCAACTAAACAAGGCATTTAAAGAATTTTATCCTGAAATCGAAAGGACACTTTCTTTTGAAAACCTAACCTTTTGAAGACCTTGAAGTGGACCACTGCCTTGTTAAATGGGTACAATGCAGAGCCCCACTGACACTGTGGACAGACTCACCTGCCACAGAGCTGCCTGCAGGAGGCCTTTTAAAATAGATCTGTACTCTTCAACCAGCCAGGGAAAGCAGCAAGAGGATTAGTGACACCTCATTTCTCCTGTCCGCTACAATCAACTAAGGACTTGGAAAGGACAGCTTTATTCTTTTGAAGCCTAAGTTGTGTGGGGTAAATTGATTCTTTTACCTTAAATCTTTCTCTGGTGGCAGGAGCTGAACTGATTTCCTCCAGGTATCCAGGAGTGTCATACCAGGTTGTCTTTGTTCCATTACACTGCTCCCCACACCTCTTGCTGAAGGCAGAGGCAGCACCATTTACCTGGGTTTTTTTTTCCTGAAAGAGAAATCACAACAAATACAAGTCAATCACTTTCCTTTGGAGGGTAGCTGGAAGACAGGAACATTGCTTCTGAATTAAAGCTATTCTGAAGAATTTTATTGTCCCCTTGGGCTAATATTGGAGGACCAGCTTGTTAAATGGTGTAAATCAGCACAGTCACAATTTCATCTAAGATTCTAAACAAAAGGTTTAATTGCCACTCTGAAGAGATACCTAACCTCTGTCATGAGAATATTTCTACATGTCACTCTAGTAAAGCATTGACAGTTGAGAGTGCAGTATAAATTTTGATGATGAAAAGATTCATGTAAACAGAGTGACTGACAACACGGCATCTACTTTGCTCAATTGAAAGAAAGTGTGATGCATCCAGCATAACCCAAAGTTACTGTGAAAAGCAAACACATTTGTAATTCATCTGTTGGAACAGCAGTAGAAGCAAATTAACTGACTGCTACCATCTGAGAAATAGGATAGAAGCATTTTAGTTTAAAGCAAAGTTTGTGAGATTTATCTTTTATTCTGCTTATTTAGTTTTATTGTCTAATCTGAGAGGTTCTACTTCAACAATAAATTCAAGTGCATTTTCAGACTTTGGTAAAGCAAACAGAACACTTGTAAAGCCTTTGGGTTGTCAATCCATGACCCAGTAAGGCAGCCTTTCCATTAAAATTCAGTGGATATATCTACCCTGACCTTTGAGGGCCTTTCTGCTTGCCTCTAAAGTTTAGGCACAGTCTATCCTGACTGTGAATTTGCTCCCTTTGAAGCATCTGACACTGCAAATGCCTGAGAGTGTCTCAAAATTAGGTGTTTTAGGATGCTGGCAATGAATTCAGATGTTTCCAGAGAGCCTCCCCATGCCTTGAGCTTGGGGGGAGATAACAGCACTCACTGAAAGCTGGGAGAGGCAGAGGGGGCAGACAGAACTGCCCTTAGTGGTACCTACGGAGGGCTGCGCAGACAAAACCAGCCTCAGAACAGACCCCTCTTAAAAAGGGCTGGACCATAATAATTTAAGCATAAATTAGAGAAGTAGCTATCAAATTAAATAAAGCCATAATTCTAGTTAACCAGATCTTTGGCTGGTTAAATTCAAGGCAGCATTTTCACCCTATAGTTTTGCAATCTAATTTGAAAGACATTTATTCCCTCCCTGCTCTACTTCACCCAACCGTGACGATCATCAAACAGAAGTTGTTCAGCCTCGTTGCATGAGATGAGCTGTCTGGCTCACAAGCAGTCAAACCTTCTCCTCCCCTCCAAACTCATTTGTAACTGAACTATTGATCACCCTTTTTATTACAACAGTTTAAAGGTGTAGAAAAGTAAAATATCAGTGTGTAACCTGCAACCTTTTGGTGACTTTGCCACAGGAGTAGGGGGAAGAGGGAGGGAAATGACAAAGGATGGAGGAACACAGATTTTGAAATGCAGATTAATCACAATTGTTATTCTTACAGAAAATTTCCATCTGTGCTTGTGTCTAGTTCTCATTTTATGTCACTGTTATTATCACTCCCTTCAGCTAGGGAAGGAGGAGCTCTGGGTTTTGATTCAGACTTCTAATGAGAGAAGAACAGAAAAGAGCTGAAAAGAGCAGAAGGTACCCATATGGGTGAGATCAGTACCCAGAGAGAGAGTGGTGTAAATTAAATGGCTATATTCAATTCTTCAATCAAACTGGGTCTTGGAGGACTCCCAGGATAATATTGCAAGGAGCAACTCTAGCCACTGATTTAGAATATAAAAAATGGTGTTGCAGAGGTAAATAAAACTTAGGGGAAGAGAAGGAGGTGAGCCAAAGGACACAACCTCTTTTGGAAATAAAGAAATGTAGGTAAAAGTGCATTATATAACCTGCATTAATGATATAATGAGACATGAGGTAAAATAAAGTATAACACAGACAAAGCATATTTTTGAGCCACCACCATTTCATTGAGAAGCCTCTGTCAAAGAATGTTTTTGGTCCTAGGAAAAAATGTTGTAGACTCCTAGAAGGAGTGGAAGTGAAAGCATCAGATTTGAGGTAGAAACAAGGCACCTGAATTAATCATTCTGCAATGATGAGTTGCAAACAAGGCAAAAAAAGACAAATATGACACAACGTATCAACAAAATGGTGTGCTGGCCCTCAAAGTGTCCTCCAGTAGCTTTATAACTATAGAGATGTAAGAAAAATGATGCAAGAAAATTTTAACCTGCAATTAACACAGACACAGAAAACAAGATATCCTGCTAAAAAAAAATCAGCAGGAGAGAGGTAAGTTAGAGACTTCAGTTTTTCTCTATGCTTCACATACATTTTCCTACCAGGGTCTCATCTGCAAGACAGATGCTTTCATTTCCATATGTTCAAAATACCTGACTCACAATGGAAATGCTGCAGATCAAGCAGATGCAGTATACTTTTCCTAGACTGGCAGAGGCATCAAAAACTTGAGCTGTTGGAATACACTAGCAGAACTTGGCCTGCTAAACTAAACTGTAAGAATTACAAGGATGGATAAGACTCCTATCTAATAATATATAGGGTGGGGGAAGAAAGAATAAACACAGAGACACTGGAATTTTTTAACTCAGAGGCAGTACTAGCACAAGAATAAATGATTATAAAGCAGTCATTTAGACTTGAAATGAGAAAAGATTTCTAACCATCACAGGAGAGAAGCAGCTTTATAATGGGAAAAAGTAGTGTTGAAGATAGAGCTTAAGAGATATTGTTTAATGAATGGGATTGAACATGACAACGTTGAGAAGTGAATAAAAATATGAATGATTCCTTCTAGTTCACTTTTTGCTGTGAAATCCCTTTGATTTTTTCTAGAGTGCTAGATAAAAGCTGAATAAATACATTTTCTTTAATTATCACCTGTAAGTTATTTTCTAAATTGCATTAATAGGAACACTAAAGAACACTAATTATCCACTAATTAAAATGCAAATGTAATGCTAATAGTCACCTTTCATTTGCCACATCTCACAATTGGAATATCTGAAACCAATTTAATATAATGAGAGTCTATGAAAGATCCAACAATTTTATTTGCTTATTATTTGCTGGATAGTAACAGAGGGTTCCAGGAGGAGATAAATTACATTGCTCGATGAAGAAGGGATAGAACTTAATTTCAAGACATGCCGCATTGTAAAGATCATTGTCCTTGGATAAGTGATGAATAAGAATTAATGTGCTCCTTTATTTTCCCCCTCCCCATCTTTCCCTTAATGAATTACAGCATGGGATACCACAATGACCCTTATTGTAACAAAAGAGCTCTCAAAAGAGGATAAAACCAGACAGGGATTTGCCTTAGGTACTTTATGCATAGCTCTACTAACACAGCTATCTATCAGCTTTGGCATCTACACACACAGAAAAACGTTAACCCATTTTTAGATGCCCCTGCACATCCCTGTCACTGGATTCCGAGTATGAAACACCTGTAGCAGGAAAGCACTTGTAGGAGGAATCTTCTCTTGATAGGCCTGGGCTGTTTCATGCAATCTTCTCTTCACACAGGAGGGATCACAGGGTGATACAGAGGCTTCCCTTAGAGTGGAAACATACACACCTGGGCATAACATGCAAACTTTTAGAGCCACTGAAAATATATCCTCTTCCCTCTAAAATAAATGGGTTTTTTTAACTCTTCTACAATAGTAGAGTCCACCAAGAACTAATGGAACATAGTTGTTTTCAGGTAGAAAATATATGCTTAAATAACACTGAAATCAAGTCAATGTCTCTGTCTTTAGAAACTCAATTGTCTTATCTTGTTCTGCACAGTTAAGTAAGTGTTTGTGTTATACAGCACATTATGCAATTATATGGTTATAATTGCAATAGTCAAACTATTTTAAATTATATTGAGAACATATTTATTCTGCTTTATGCAAAAAGCTGGTAACTGTATAAAATGAGGTTTTGAATAAGCTCTTTGAAATCCTAGGAGGCATATTAAAGTGTTAAAAGTAGAGCCTAAAAAAAAATAACATTGCAAGAAAAACAATCACTTCATCCATAATGTCTATATTACTTTCCTAATGCTTAGTTTAAGTGCTTCAACAACTTTTGTTATTACCTTCTCGGTGTAATATAATCTCAATGTTCACTAGACCATTTTTGTAACATTTCAGTGGAACCACCAATACAAGAGTTGTATCCATCATTAATAAATTGTGAGTCTCAAGCAAATGGAAAATTCTGGAATAAGAAAATTAAGAAAAATTAATGGAGACTTTCACCCTTTAGAAAGAAGTATGACAAAGTCATGATCTCCAGGAAACTAAAGGACTCCTACACGAAAGGTTATATAAGAACAGGGAAATTCGAAACCTGGTGTTACTTACCAAATGTTAAAGGTATGCAGAAAAGAGAAAGACTTCAAAAAAGAAGCATTGCAGGACCCAGAGCAATTGATTTAAACAAATCAATGGCTAGCCTTTTCCTTTTCCTTCCTTCCTGCAGCAGAAAGTGACTGAAGGAAAGCCTGAAAGCAGGAATTCCTGAAAGATCAATATGTAGATGTTGGAGAAAAGTGTCAGTGAACTTAGTCGAGAAGACAGTATTACACAGTTGATGAATGAAGAAGGGGTTTAAGAAACTGTTGACTCTAATGGGAGCTGGAGAAGTCCCTCAGACTCCAAGTTACTAGTAAATTTTCCCTTGAGGGTAGTGGGGAGGAGGTAAGTCAGAGCCCACTTCAGGCATATGGCTAGAACAAAGAGCGGGCACTGCTACAACCACCCTGGGTAGTGCTTTGGGCAGAGGTTCCACAAAGATGGTTGCTGTAGCTGAGACAAGAACCTAGAATAGGTTATACTGGGACTCAGAGGTTAACAAGATTGCATCAGGCCACATTAAGCTCCCTCTTCTGGAGAGCAGAATGTTCAGTGCTACACGTTTATGGAAATACTAACCTTTATTCTCACTGCCAGGGCCTTCACTGCTGCTACTACATAAAAATGGGGCTAATGGGATGAGCTCGGCTTATCTGATCTGTGGGGAGCACCCAATCCATTTTGTCTGTATGTTACAGCTCTGCTGCCTGTTACCTCCTCTTTGGTTAATGTCTTCTCAAATAATGCCATTGACTCACTGACTGAAGTTCTCAGCTCTTTTCTTCACTCAGACGGTTTTGCTTGTGTTTTACCCTCCTGTTCTGCTCCAGATTCTTAAAAACTAAGTCAGTGTGTTTGGCTTAATTTTTAATTTGCCTCTTGCATCCACTCCTTAAGAGCAATGTTTTGAATGAGCTGCCCACTAGCTATCTGAGTCCCTTACGATACAGAGGGTCACACACAGAAGTGGGTCATCTGGTCCAACCTCCCTGCTCAAGCTGGGTCATTCAAGAGCACACGGCACAGGACTGGGTCCAGATGACCCTTGAATATCTCCAGTGAGGGAGACTCTACAATCCCTCTGGGCAATTTGTTCCAGTGCTCACTCAGCCGTACAGGAAGGGAGTTCTTCATCATGTTCAGGAGGAACTTAGCGTGCTTCAGTTTCTGCCAGTGCAGGATCTCCACTTTGATTTGTATACAGCAGATTTTGTGTATTTCTTTGATAGAGGGGGCAAAAATCAAGCAACTACTTTGAAGCTGATTAGGTAAACAGCCAAAAGATTTTTCCAGGACATCCACATAAGCACTTTTGTATGCTGATAGTAGAAATTACTTTCTCCTGCTAGACACCTTCTATACTGTGCAAGACCAATAACAGAGTACTTTTGTACTGAAGAGACAATGTAATTCAAGTTAAACCTGAACCACAACCATGACAGAAAGCTATTGTCCTGAAGTAACACTTCCCAGAAATACAACTGAAAACTGCATACTGCAAAGGGATAAAGAAACAAAATTAGATAGCAATTTATCGGGTTTTGCTAAGCCACTTTACTGAAGGAAAGAACAATTCACACAAATGAAACCTTGGCAGTTCTCCGTGGGCCAATAAATTTCTTGATGAGACAAAATACAAATGAAGAGATGCATTAGAATTTTCTGAAAGAAGTAGACATGATCGTTTCATTTGGCCTTCCTTCTAAATGACATGTATTAATAATATCACACTGATGTTTTAAAAATAAGCCTTGCCATGAGGGAAGAACCACAACCTAAAAATTGCTTCACAACTCTTCAAGCATTAAAACCACACAGGCTTCCTAATGAGCAGCTTCTTAGGAAATGAATTGCATTCTGTGTTAACTCCAAAGTTTTCCTCTGTCTACCGGTGCATTCTTCTATTTTTTGCTTCTGTGTCTGTACTCCAGTTCTCTGAAGTATTGCCCTCAAACGCCCCATCCTCACAACGTGTTTATCATCACACAAAAGTACTAGCTTGAAAAACAGAAAATGTTTCACCAGGCAAGGATTGTTTTTTAACAAGGTTAAAACCAGTAGAGTACAATTAAACAAAAAAAACCCACTAATAAGTCAATCAGACCCAAAGTCAATAAGCCTCCTGTAAAGATGAATTAATAGGCTTTGAAATGCATTTTATTATGAGTAAATAATTATTTAGTTGCCTTTATGCTTAATCTATGCACTTTTATGGGGGTATCTCTTCTACAGTCCCCTTTGCATCTGCAGGAAAAAATCTCCTACAATACCTTCCCCTCTGCAAGAAACATGGACTTGTTGCATATTTAGAAAATATTGTCTTTCTACATAGGAAAACTGATTCTCAATCTAAATAATAATATAGCAGAATAAAGATATGACCTCATTCTCAGTGACTCTCAGCAAAGCATCCAGTTGAAATTCCATCTCCCAGACTGATGAGTAGCTAACTATGTAAAATTTTGGGCATATCACTTTCAGTCTGTCCTGATGCAAAGCATATTTATACCTCTTATCAAATGAGGTGGAGAACATGAGCTTGTCGGGATATCTGTCTTCTATTTAAAACATAGCTTTTTAGTATTAGATAAAGACCAAAGAGGAAGGAGTAGAAGCCTAGCCTGTTCCCAATATGAATATTCTAATTGTTAGACTACAGATTAGACTGGCTTTTAATTGTTTGTATCTTGATTCTTAAAATTTTCAAGCTTGGTTGAAGAGCAACACCATCCCAATATGGGTTTCAACATATAGGAAGATAATTCCCCTACCCCAGTACTCTGCAGCCTCTGCCCACAGAAGAACTCCCACGGCAGTAGGAGCAAATTCTCTACATCTGTGCTGCTTCCAACTTAGGACAAGCTGCTGGTTATAATCAGGATTTGGGCAGGGTACAAGTGTTTCAGATTCCTAGGGAAAAAGGGATACCTTCTAGATCCATGCAGTATAACAGTATTTATTCTTTACTCTAGCTATGACATTTTAGGGCTTTTCTGATGTAGTGGAAATATCTACTTGAAAAAACCTGCAATATTCCTTCTATATCTTGAATGGTGACTAAATGCTCCTAGAGGAACAGTGTGGACATATAGGGTGGGTCCAATCCAGTTCTCTCTGAAAGTCTAGGCATGACGCATGAGAAATAGAGAAATAAGGAAATGGGCCAGGAAGGGAAGAAGGAGGAAAGAAAGAGAATAGGCTACCACTGGAAATACGCTCGTGAGTGATATTAAGAAAAATATCTCCCGCAAGTGAAAAAGAGTCATATTACTGTAGAGGAAACCAGCACTGCGCCAAGAGAATCCTCTCTACAGAGCGTCTCTGCTTCAATGAGAAACTGGACCAGCAGAAAGCCTCATTAATGAAAGCAAGGAGGAGGGAGTGCTCCTGCAAAAAGGTTCAGCTGCTCCTTCCCCAAGTCCAAATGTTACTTACTAATAATTTTAATGAAATGTTTTAAAACAAAAAAAATATTGTAGATGGAGCTTTATTTAACTGAGAATAATTTTGATGTTGACAACATGATCTTTATGGGGAAGCCATGGCACAGCACTAATATTCAAAGTGCTCTCCCACCTTGATGCAGTGACAGGATGTCCTTGTGCATGTCAGTTGTTTTTTCACACCTGATAGCTTAGAATTATAGATCTGCAGGAACACAGTGACTTTTGTCATCCAGTGAAGGCTTCACATTGAGCTTCTTGCTAAAAATAATGCAATGAAATGGTGACAAGTGAGAGGATTCAAACTCAGCACCTCCTCACAAGAATGTCAGTCGAATCTCTTTTGTCACAGCAGTGTGATTTATGTGTTTCAGTTTTCCATCTTTACCTTCCTTCATTCCTGTATCTTGTTTTTAATTATGATTATATGTATCTTGGAAGATTAAATAGGAGAAAGGACTACAATGGCTGTACTGTTTGTCTCTTCATCCCCATTTCTTTGCATGCTCCAGGTGCCTGGAGCTTTGTCTTTCAAAAGTGCTACACAACGCAGAGCTCCGCAAGCATTTCCTCATTTATGCTATAAGACATTAATTATAGTATTTATTTAAATTAAACCATTTGTATGCACAAAGGGTACTTTCAAACCAATTTTGTTCACAAAATTGCTCCTACTATTTATTACTACATGAATATTAATTGTTTTAATTAAATTGCAGTTACAAGCCATAAGGAATAATACACAATGTATTTATCAGAAAATTTGGGAGGGAGGTGGAGGGGAACATCAAAACTTTGTTATAACCAGTGGGAAGACACTTATTCAGTATGTTAAGGTCTGTGCGTTCCCATCAGATATGTGAACATCTCATATCTTCAACAGACCACGTAAGTCTGGTTCAATTTGACAAATATACACTCAGGACTGTATACTATTGTACTAGTATTTTAATTATTTAAAAGAAATAAATCAGGATTTCCAAACAAGCAGTGTTAAGGAGCATTCAAACCCAGAACAAAGGAAAAAAATGTCCCCATTCTAAGCAGGCCATAGCTCTCTGGTGACAAAATGCCTGAAGCAGGACAAGCAGGCAGCTCCTGACTGGGCTCAAAGCTCCCTGAAATTCCTTGGGAGCAGTATTTTAAGCCTTGACATTTCAAACAGATGAATGTTTCCCTCCACAGCCCATCCTTTTCTCCTTTTCCCCAGTGCTCTCATATCTTCTTTTTAAATACTCATTACTTGGATGCTGTGGTCACACAGAATCGATTTCAAAGCTTTGCTTCCACGCACAGAAGTGAGCAGCCACAGGAACAGGGCTTTGAAGGAGCAGAAGAAACAAGCAGCCGAGTTCACACAGCTTGAAACACTGAGCTGCAAAAAAGGACAAGCGAAGGGGAAACTCGAGTCTCACATCAGAACCAGTGGTACTGACATTCGTTCTACACCATATGACGCTCCTGCTTTTCATCAGGAAGTAAGGTACAGAATCTGGGATCTTGGTCCAGTCCTTGGTCCAGTTGTGCTTAAATTTTGCAGAAAGCTTTTCTTCAGAGAGGGGGGAATGACCAGGCATCCCCTGTGAGCAGCAGGGTACTTAGCCAGACACAAGTATCTTAAGCTTTGCTGCAATGTACCCATGTGGGATTTTTTTCAACAGGTTTCAGAAGTGAGTTACTGATAGACCACTTGTTTCTTAACCAATGTGACAGCATTGTTCAGTTCACTGAAATCATTCTACAAAGTGAAATCACCACAGTCCCCTTCATTCCAGCATCAATTTGGCATTCAGGGTTCCTCAGCAATCATTATGACACAGACACTCTGTAGTTCCTATAATAGCTCCTTGTTCAGAAGTAAAGCAATTTTAATCAATCTTTTCATCTGATTATCAGGGCTACTGGGATGGTTAGGGACTGAAGCACTTGCTCTGTGAGGAGCAGCTGAAGGAAGGGGGCATGTTCAGCGTGGAGAAAATACGGCTTCAGGTGGACCTAATGGCTTCCCCCTGGGACCTATGAGGTGGTTACCAGAAAGACAGAAACAAATCCTTTTCTGTGGTGCATGATGAAAGAATGATAACAGTGGTCATAAAATGGGAGTTTCTGACTTGAAATATAGAAAAATAAAAATTTCAATAAGGAAAACTAAGCACGGGAATAAGTGGCCCAGGGCTGTGGAAAAAGCCAACTCTGAATTCAGTGTTGACCCCACTTCACCCAGGAAGTTTGTCTAGGAGACCTCCAGCATAATTTTCAGCCCAAATGAGTTTGTGGCTCTGTGTGGATCTTATGACTAGAGCTATGCCAAGGGACCAAAGCCTCAGGATGTGTGTACTAATGCAAACCTCCGTCTAGCTCTGAGAAAGCCCTGGAGTCTCAAGAGTGAATTTATAACTTTTCACAGCACTGTGAAACGAGTAAAACAAACTCAAGCCATGTCTGTTCTGTATTCTCTATGTGCTGTTCTAGATAAGAACTTAAAATGATAAAGCCCTATCTATCCTCTAGTCAGTAACCATCCTATAGCAATACTTATTATTTCAGTTTTACTGTGAGTCCTTGCTAAGACTTTTAGTTTTGCAAACATAGGTATAGCCTTCTAACTCTGCCTTACCTCTAAGAAATACAAAATCATTATTTTTTAACATATACAGTTCTTTAAGGTGACATGATTCTGTGCATATGTGATCCAGTTTGAACAGAGCCACAAATGGATTTTATTCATATTTGGAATAATCTATGGTCCATAAATATTTAGAGGCTTATTTTCAGACAACCATGTCAGAATAGTCCTCCAGTGAACCTTACTTTCATCTTAAGGTCTATACTATGCCATATTGTGATTTCAAGGCAAATGACCATTTCATGTTATTAACATCTCATGTGATGCACTGCATAGTCTGTATAAGGATTTTCTTGTTAGTACCTATTGACTAAAATGGGGCCACAACTTCTGCTACCATTTTTTAGGAGTTTTGTTATTAGTAAGATTCATTTGTTTTTGTTTCCACACATAATGACACTTCAATGTAAGAAACCAAATCCGAAGAGGTGATAAAGATATACCCACGTAAGAAGGTAATCCCACTTTGTGATGTATAGAAGAAAACCATATTTGGGAACAGAGTCAGTCTGGAGATTTTATGCAAGTTCTGCCATGTGGACCCATTGTGGCACTGGTTGTCCTGTGAAATGCAGTGGTCTGCCTTCCCTGCTGTTCAGTACAGCTGAATTCAAAAGGAAAGAAGTGCAGAAAAGAACCACCAGGGCAAGCAAGGAGCTCAGCTTTCAACATGAAGGTTGAGAAAAGATATGATTTTTCTTTCTAAATACATTAGAGGCTGACAGCAGGAGGAGAGAAGGCCTATTAAATCTAAGGAACAACACTAACACAAGAACAAATGGCTATGTGGTATGACTCAGTTTCGGCTGGAAGTCAGGAATATTTACAGGAATGGCCTTTCACTATGAGTAATCAAGAGGAAAACAACTTGCGTAGCATTAAGATAAAGCTTCATTAACTGTACGATACAATTTCTTCTGATGGCATGTACCCAGGAATTCCCTTCAGTCTCATGAAATGTGTTAACAAGGTACATCTACTCAGATAAAGGTCCTCCTCCGTGATTGCTGTCTAAGGATAAATTTAGGATGGGGAGACATTCTCTTCCATGTGACTAAGCAAAGCAATCTTGCATCTTAGATCAGGAGAGACATTACATAATTTGTTCATGCCTCCTTTCCTCAGAACAGAATATCCTTTTACTTTAAAATCCTGGTTCCCCAGAAGAGTAGAGGAATTTTGTAACTGATCACAGTAAAAGACAACATATTGAAGTCCATATATTATATGTCTAATGCTATTGCTACTCAACATTAAATAAAAGCAAACAGTGGGAGAGTCAAGCTTCTGAAATCACAGGGTAAGTGTTAGAGGAAAAAAAACCCAAAAACCTCATTGCTCCTTGTTACTCCTTGTTATTCCTTGCTTACTTCTTACCAATCTTTGGAGGATAAAGAAACCCTAAACCAACACCAGAAGCTATGTAGCAATCAGCAGAGCTTGGAGTAAAGGGTATTTCACTAAAAGGAGCATTGCCTAGGTACATAGAATTATAAGATAATACACATTGAATTAAAAAAAAAATACTCCTGACACAAAATAACATGCCACTTAAAAGAAGAATTAAATTTGCTATTATGAAATAAATATGTGGCCAAACCCCCAGACTTCTCATAAAAGCAGATTATAAACTAGCATGAAATCAGATTAATAAAAACTTCACAGTTAAATGAAAGACAAACAAATCCTTTAAGAGAAGAACATCACACACACAAACGAGGCTTAAAGACCATGAAAAGAAGGACAAATTAAAAAAATATAGATATATACAGCTTGTGAAGTAGCCAGCAACAGTATATTGTGTCTACTATGGCTGCAGCTGCCATATAAAACCCCTTTGCTCTCTCAAAATAATCTTTTCAAATTATGGATTTGCAACCCTAAGATTTCCTGTTGCCATGACAGCATGAAACTGTTGTTGCCATCATTGTGGATCATGTGTTTTAGAAATTTGATTATATTGCTGTAGTATTTAGGTTGCTTGGAAAACACCCTGCTGCTTTTCAATGTATTTCATTTTTAGGGAGATGGGGCTTATTAATTCTTTCAAAAGGCACTCTCATAAAGGGTGACATATCAGAAACATAGTGTGTTCTGTTCCAAACAAAATGAGTCTTTCTATGAGCACAAATATTTTACTGGATATTTAAGTAACACAGACCATAGTGCTGTGAAATTCTGTAAGTCTACACTAGAGATAAGACTCTCATAATCTGGAAGGATGGTTCTGTGAATAATGGAAATGTACATCTTCAGCTCAAATAACACTTTCTAGTCCTGCATTCTCTAGGACTAATTGCTAAGTGTACCACATTTGTTATACAACACTTACTTAAGGTGGCAGTTACGCTTGGACAAGGATGGGCTTATAGTTGTATCAGGATATCCCCTGCTGTAAAAGTTTTTGGTTTAGTTTATTTTGGTGGGGATTTTTTTTCTTCCTAACTTTTATGTATGGCAAAGGGCAAGGAGATGTGAGCCTTATTGAATTCCTTGCTGGCTGCAGAGATTCAGGCCTCCAAGCCCCAGGTACAGTAAATCAGAAGTGACAACAACTCTGGCAAGTGGATAGACAGACAGAACCTCTGCTCACATTACTGGAGCAAATTCTGATTTATCTCTTAAAATGTATTTATATATATAAAAAGTATAGGGGCTTTATTCTTGGATAATACTAGCAAATACATCCTCTGCTTTGTTGCGGATTACCATTAGCAGCACTCACACACAGGCTGAAGCACAGGAAAGGTTTCCAAGAGCAGGAAGCCACTGGAGCACTGCTGGGAGGAAAGAAGCCGCATAACTCTGACAGGGGCAAGTCTGCTCTCCTGCTGTCTCCTACAAAAAACCCCCTTTTTCTTTGTCTTTCCTCCATCCCATACAGCACATCAAATGATACCACCATTTTGAGAGGCACCACAACAATGTAACCTATATTTTGTAAAACAAATTTTTGTGATTTGCCATTTGCCAAACAGGAAAATTAATATGAAATTCTTCATTAGGGTACCATCAGTGGGATAATTAACTTGGGCAAATACATCATGATCTAGTGACACAGCATCAGCTAACAGGATTAACTGGCTGATTTTATCCCCTTTGGTCTTACTTCAAATTTCTACACGTGGTGATTGTAAATAGCTCAGTGGTGTTTTAAGTAGAGAGAAAAAGATATATCTGTGTACATGTAAGACTCAATCTCTCTATCTTACAAGGAATGCACAAGCTCTTTTTCAAGCAACAAAGATGTTTTGGTACTGAAGAGGAGTAGTGGAGAAGAAAATGTAAAAAACATTTGTTCTACAACTTTTTTCTATCATTAAACATGGCATACAACTAAAAGGGTACTAAAACTGATAATGGATTTGAAAAAAACAAGAAATTATCTCTAAATTCAAGGTGAATTGCTGAATTAACTTGAAAAAGTGAACAGTGTATTCATATACTATATAGAACCTAACTGCCTCTGTAAAAGGTTGTAAAATATGTTTATGATGTGTGAAAAGCAAAGTTAAGCCCCCCAGTAAAAGCAGCTGAAGGTATACCAGTACATCAAAGTATTCAGGAAAATGCAGAAAGTCAGTAGTTTACATTAATAAAACTGTTATAATGTTTCCTTGTACTATTTCGGCCTGTAGCAATTATCACTATTCCCAGCAATTCCCAAGCCTGTCTTGGATGCTGTATGCTCCAGGGAACACTCCCACAGGCAGCAGGCTCACAGACAATTTCCCAGGTCTGGGCACAGGGTGTGCTGTGCCTCCCAGCCCAGAAATGTTCCTGGGCACATTTAATTGACCTGTATACGGAGCCTGCAGCATCTGAGACATACAGGCTAAGACAGGGATTATAAATAATGATGCTGTGAGGGCAAACTAGAAGCTAGCCTCAAAAATATGTTCTGGCTTATGTCAAGTGCTAGGTCCTACTATCAGTTGATAGAATTTGGATGATTTAAAGATGATTATATTCCTAAATATCTCTGCATAGGTTTTTGCCATTTATTATACGTACATTTTACAGCTCATTGTATCTGCTCCATTTAAAGGGTCTTTTATTCTACCTGCTGTATGATTACAGCCTGCATTCTTGTGAGCTCACTCAGTGACACAATCACAATCAAGTGATAGAAAAGAAACCATGCAGTAGTAAAAGCTGATTCTTTCAATGCTTTTAAGCAGTATTAGCAACATTAGACTGTTCCAGTGGCTCAGTTCCACCTTACAACTGCTGCCAGGAGCTGTATTCACATCAGCATGCAGGCAAAAACACCATTTCTGCAGGTCTGGTATGTTCAGCTATCACAATTCAAATGTCTGCAACTGTCCTGTCAGTCAGTAGAAGCCACATCTCAAAGCCAGATGTAATGCCAACCTCACCTCCCTGGGTATTCTGACCTTCCTACGCACTTTTGTGAGAATCAGCGTGTATCTGCAAGTTTACAAACATGCAGATATGCTTAAAAGTGAGAAGGTTTTCTGGGGGAATGGGTATTGAAAAGGGATTTTTATGCTTTGTTAAGCTGAACTCTATTTCAGCATGTTCCTTCCCTTCTCTTCTAACACAGAGATGCTTTGTGACTAACCCTGTGAAGCTCGTATGAAGCAGAGTTCCAAGAAGTTGTGGAAAGAGGTAGGGAGCCTCTTCAGATATATGAAGAACACAAGGCTGGGTCACAAATGATTAGGAGAAACTACAAATGCTGTTGGCCATGGAATGGGTCAACTTAGTTCTTTAGACTGAGGGAAAATATGTCAAGGCTACTGATGATGGTTTGCCAGGCTGCCCTGTGTACTGGCATCAGAAGACAATCTTCTCTAGAAAAATAATTTATCTCCTGGTGATCCACCATAAAGCATCCCAGAAAACTTCTTACATAGTGATTAATATCTGGCAAACCACTGGTTTGCCTGAACCAAACATCTAGGGTTGGACAGCAAGGTACCGACATAAACGAGTGTGTAACTGCCTGAGGAATGTAGCCCCCTCTCCTAACAAGCTGACTCTAAAACACTACCTGTGCCTCCTACCTTTCATTAAACTTGCCAATTTGCTAATGTTCAGAAAGCAGCATTTCCTCAGTCCCCTCTTTCACTTCAGGATGATAATGCAGCTGCAATCTTGTGGTCCAGTTTTTCATACTGTAGTAGCATTAGATTTTCTTTGCATTAACAAGTCTGTGTTATGCTTAAAGCAAATACATTTCTTAGCTTTCCCAGAACTCTTAATAGAGTTTACAATAAACATGATGGGACTTGCTGACAGAAAAAGCTATTCAGAGGGCACGCTCAGAGCAAATGCATGCAGCACAACATCTAGTTCATCCAAAAGGAATTATATCACAGAGGGCACCTCAGCATGCTTATGCTTTCATGGAGTGCTAGTAATTTGTTTTTTCTTACTTCAGTACTCTACTAGTTCATTGCAAGTATGCAGGGAGAAGCCAGATTTCTATTATGTGGTAAATATAATTCATAAGAAATGTAAAAAGAAAAGAAAAAAAAAAAAGAAGAAAGAGAAAGTATGACAACTCAGGCCTGTCTCTCCCAAGTGATGGAGCTGTCAGAAAAACATGTGTACAAGCCCGTTTGGGGTGAAGACCAAGAAGGTCTATGAACAAGAATGCTTCGCCCCCCACCTCGCAAAGAACCAAACCTTAGGTAACACCCCAGATTGCTTGTCAATCAGAACATCTGAACGAAGGTCACAGTTTGGCCTACAGCTTGGCAGAGTTATTCTCATAACTCAAAGATGCCTCTAAATTTACCAGCCTTTGTAACACGAGATCAAATAAAAAAAGCCCCATTCACTCAATCAGGAGGTTCGGTACATTTTCCAATGAAATTCAAACTCCTGAAGTTTTGTCTCTTCAAATTCATCAATCTCTCTATACAGTGTAGGAATTAAGGATTTTCAATCTTTCAGTGGAGTCATGTGCTTTCGCTTTTTTTCCTGTCCAGAGTCTTATAAATTTATCCATGTAATGAACCTCCCAAACTGATTCCTGTTTAGTACAGTATATACATAAATCAGAAAGCCACCTTTACAACAATTTCTTTTCCTAGGTATCAACCATCTCACTAGTGTCTGTCTGCTAGCAAACGAGGATGCAAAACTTGCAGTCTGTGGTGGATCCTGGGTGTTTTATGCAGGATTTTAAAGGAGTGTTTTCCCATCCCATCCCACCCCAGAACTGACGCCAGTCCTATGCTTAAGGAAATAGGTCAGCAAGAGCTGCATTTCCTATGGTCCTTATTATCCTTCTGCTGCAGTGAAACAGAAGCTGTCTTTGAAAGACAACAAAGAAGGAAGAAAATTCTCTTCAAATAGATCTATATTTAAAAGCTAACATTTCAGACCTTGGTACAGCACAGACAAGAAGCTGATACTCAGCCAACCTCAGTCCCAGGCTTCCCCTTACTCTGGGAATTTTGGTATTGATGTAAGTACAAACTAACCTGGAAAATCACAGGCAGAGGCAGAGAAATTTGAAGAAGTTGTCAAGAAGTTCAAACAATTGGCCTATTTCCTAGGGAATAGCAGCAGTCTGGTGCATACAGATACTCTTTTGCGTTACTGTGCTCTGGGCTTTTCCACCCATCCATCTGTAAGTTTTGAGTCCTGATAGGATTATATATATATATATATATATATTTTTTTTTTTTTTTTTTTTTTTTTGGCTTGAATAGCACTGGTGTAAATTCAGGAGTGAGTTGTCAGGCAGAAAAATATGACAGTAAGTCATGAGGTAAAGTCTTCTTAGAAAGGTCTCAGGCATGAAACAGGCGGGCAAGGGGTAATTCTGCTAGAGCAGTGTCCTAAGCAGAAGGAGAAGATGGAAGAAGAGTTGTTGTGACTAGTGGGAGCAGAGAGAGAAAGCCAACAACAAGCAGTCTGCTATTTCCCAGCTCGTTGAGCAACACATCTGTAAGGTGTTAAACAAAGAGCAGGACATTATGGCATTGAGAGGAACTCACTCTGAGGGTTTATAAAGTTGATAAAGCTTCTGGAACACAAACCTAGACAGGTGCTGTCTGTTCAAATTCCACACTACTGCATAAATTGCAGAGGTAAAAGTCAGGGTTGAGAAACTAAATGTAAAATCCAACTCTCAAGGTCCAGAACAAATGTAATATACTTTATACTTTAGCATACTTTTGCCTACTTTGGGCATTAAAGTAATGAATTCTTGTCACTGCTTGTTGTGTTGAACTAGGTGACAGGCCACTTCTCTCATTTGCATCACTGGCAGGGCTAGAGATGGATGGAGTTTATGAAGACAGATATCTCTTTTCTTGGCTATAAAATTTACAGGCTCTTACTCCTAACCATACCCCAGAAAAGCATGACAGAATGACCTATAAAACAAACAAACAAATGAACAAGCAAACAAGATATAGAACAAGTTACAGATGTTGTTGTAAAGGCTAGGGAGAAAAACTAACCCCAAAACAAATCACCACCACAACAAAAAACCTCAGAAAAGGCAAAGAGGTTTTCCCACAGAGGTAACCTTCAGCTGTCTATACAGGAAAACCCTGGTGTGGTTCTGCAATTTCTGGTTTCACCTGAATGTAAAAAAGGAGCACGTTTATTTCTCAGCTCTTACGTGACCTAAACTCTCAACTGGACTTCAAAATTCACAGTACAGACAACAAACAAAAAGAATTTGATGTTTGAATAATTCAGGTAGTTGTCCACTCAGATTCAGTGGTATCCTGTGTGCATTTCCCCACTTTTCACTCGGTTATTGAAGATAGTCATCTGGATACAGAGGGGTGAGGCTCTGAGCAGTACTCCAGAGACTCCATTTCTACACAGGGTATGGACACAGTGATTTCTTGGAAAGACAGCACTTCTGTCTCTCATATGTCACATCTAGTAGAACAATGCTTCCATTGATTTATAGTAACCAAGTCACTGCTTTTTCAGAGCATGACATTTACTATTATCTCTTTGCAAAGCACGACAATCTCAGGGCAAAGGAAAGAAGACTTGGCTATCGATTAAAACAAACTTGATTCATTAAAAGTACTGCTGACATTTCCACTGATCTGTGGTATTCTTTTCCTTCACATTAAACAATGTAGTCATTTAAAGCTCTTAAGGTCACTGGTCTATAAATGTGCTGTGTTTAAGGTACATGCCATTTAACCATTCCTAAAGAAAAGAAAAAAGAAGAAGAAGAAGAATAAAGGGAAGAGGAAGCAAATAGGGGCTGGGTGTCATGACTTGCATTGCTTCCCCTGCTCCAGAGCAGCTTCCCTCAGAGGAGCAGAAAAAGATTTACTGGTTAAACATGTGCAGGTACTTCTCATGCACACTCTCTCATTAAGCACAATAATGGCAAGAATTCATACTGTAGGACTCCTTCTTTATTCGTCCCTGATGTCACTTTAAAATTGTCATTACAGAAGAGGGTCCAGCAAAGCTCAGCCAGCACCCACACACTTCCAACAAAATCTTAAGGCAGAGCTCCTGTGAGTCCAGTTCCTGAACCCCATCAGCAGCTTAATCTGCCAGCAGTTCAGTCTCCTAGCAGCCCATGACTGTACCCTGTTCCCTGCTGAAAGTAAGATTTTTATGATTTAAACAGTACAGTTCCTACAATTTCACTACACAGCATGAAACTGTTTAATTCACTCTTTGTTTTACAATTAAAGGGGGAGAACATACTTGTAGAGAATTTCCCATATCCAATAGGGTTACTGCCTCAGGAAAAGCTACTAACGGCCCACATGTGGCAACCATACCCATTAAGATTACTCACACACTAAAATGCCAAGCCTGTATCAATTGTTTGACTTCACTTCTAAAGGAGTGATGGTATTCTCTCCCCAGAGGAAGACAAAAACCTCCATTAGAGGAGGTGGAGAGTCCTGGAGAGTGAGAGAAGCCAGTCTCCCACTAAGGAAGTTGCCTTAAAACTCACCAGTCTTCTCTCACAGAGGGCTGAAAGGCAGGTATATGCTTGTAACTACCTAATGGAAACATATTTTCTGGATATTTTTTGCTCTGGGAAAGTCAGTAGTTAAGGACTCAATTGTCTGGAGAAGAACTGTGTCATTTTATCAGCCCAAAACTTTTTCTTGACTTCTTTCTTTTTTTTTTTTTTCAATGCAGGGTTTTCCTTCATATAGGCTTTAATGTTTGTATCACTGAGACAACAGGGGTTTAATCTCAACACATATCCCTGCTTTTGTGCTGGAATTTGTCCCTGAGCCTTCATTTGACTTTTTGGGGACAACTGGATATTCTAAATCCTTCTTGAAGGTCGGGGAAAAGTTATTAAAATCCCCTGCTTTTTCATTTGTCTGTATATTGACTAAATCTCCTGCACAGTGAGACAAAATGCTCTTAAAATGACCTTAACTAGGTGAGAATGAAGTAAGTCTTGTCTTGAGCATTCTCCAAACAAGAGGCCAGTTTCTAATTTCATTTTAAGCTTTTGCTAAATAATAAAGCTTGAAAGACTAGGAACATTACTTTTATACTGTAACAGGCTGATAAAAGGCTAAAATCAGGAAGAAAAGAGAAAATCTAACCAAGGTGGAATTTGTTCTGATGACACCAACTGATGTTTGTCTTCTGATAAGTGTACATGATCTTCATTTACTTGTTGGCCAAACCCTCATGTGCCCAAATGTATATTTTGGAAGCAGACCCAGTCACTAGATTTTAACATCCAACCCAGGATATTTCTGAGTGTTTGTATGGCCTATCTCAAAAACATGTGATGAATTGGTACTGTGAAAACTCCTGTGAGCAACTCCAGAATTTACAAAATGTGAGGGGAAGGGGAACTGCTGCACATACAGTTTAGCAGACCTTTCCATGCAGAAATAGTCATCCAGGGGTTGATACCTGAGAAGCAAAATGACAATGAAGGAGCACAGAACTTATGAGGGGATGATTTTTTTTTTACCATTATAACTGGAACTTTTAAGGGGATAATTTTTTGTTATTATTGTTATTAAAATCATCCACTAACTATTCTATTCCTGGATCTTCTGATAAGGAATTCTTTCCTAACATCACTTATCAGTGATTTTTTGCTATAATCCCACTGTTGCAGACAAATAATACAGCATGTTAATGACTGTGGTTACCATCCAAGCATAAATTCAAAGCAGTAATGTCCAGACAGAGTTGATAATTCTAATGATGATTTGAATGATCTGGAAAATAAGTAAATAAATGGGATAGTACCTATCTGCGTGAAATACTTCTGAGATAGAGAATTGATCCTCCTAGGGGCATTTTAGACAGTCTGCAAGAATACAGGAAATACAAATGCAGTCCAACAGCATTTTATATTGAAATTGGGAATGAAATTGGAATGATTTTGGAAATCTGAGAGTATTCAGAGCAATTCCAAATCCAGGGGAACGGCAAGATTTTCTTAGCATACTTCACAAAATCTGTTCCCAGCCAGACTTCTCTCCTCTTCCTGTTTTGCACATGGGTTAGGACCTGCTGCTCTAAGGCACTAGAGCTAGATCAAATGTGAGGTTAAGGTGTACCACAATTCCCAGAAGTAAAGCAAGATTTTTTTCCTTCCTTTAAGATGAAAAATATATCCAATCTAAGGAAACTCAAGATTTGGTAATTTGATTTTAGGACTGTAGGGGTTTTTATCTTATATTTATCTCTTTCCTATGGTATGATATTGCAAAACGCATTCATTTTGTAAGAATATGCTGATATTTCTGGAAATACTCTCAGAGACTGATGATTGAAGATACCAGAGAAAAAAGTTGTTGAATGGAAATATAAATGGGCTATTGGCCTATTGCTAGGAAGTAAAAAGTCACATTTTTAAATGCTTAAACATACACCTGTATTTCTAGAAGTGAAAAATTTGCGTATATTGAAGCAGGACAATTAATCGCAGTTCAAAAGTATGCATCACCTTAAATTCCTAAAAATATCTAAGAATGAAACAAACCTTCTTCTGCAGAGATCAGAAAAGAAATCAGTTTAATTTCTGAAGCTTTTTCAAGCAGGAAATACATGACTTCTGGATTCTACAGCATCAGATAAAATAAATATTGATCTACAGACAAAGCAAAAATCAAAATTTGGTTTTGCAGCAATTCCAGTTTTGAAGATATCTGTCTGGGTGATTCAGTTAATTATGTACTAACAGCATCCTTCCTTCACTTGCTTGCTGCCATATATGTCCTGCTGTGTCAAAACCTAAAATTAAGATGCTTGCTCTACAGCCAAGAAATCTGCCTTTCCTTTGAAGCACTAACATCAGTAGGTGTTATACCCCAGTAAATAAAAATTCCATAAAGAACTGCCTGCTACCAAAAATTCTGTTGAGAAGCACAGGCTTTTATACACAATCCTGCTAAAATCCTCTAATGATAGAAAAAACAAAAAGATTCTCCAGAGCCATATTTTACATATAAAAGAACTGATTTGTTACCAGTACATTGTCCCCCGAAACACAGTTCAGTTTTGAATGCATTACTGTAAGAAGGTAATCTATATGCAAACTGGGCTTGGGTAACTTTGTAAGGAAGGCCAGTTTGAAAATGTCACAGGGTACAGAACACGTTTGGACAGATCACGTTGAATATGACTTCTAGCTGAGATGCAAAATCATGGAGCTGCAGTTCAGTTAGTTCACTCATGCTTCTTTGCCACCTTAAAACTGTTTTGACCTTAGTTTTCTTGTATATGAGGTATCACATTTCCTTTGTGACCTTCTGGTTCATCAAATAGATAATAGCAAATATGTTTTGCAATGCTGATTCTTATACTTGCTTGTTATTTCTTTCAGAACATTGCTGGACTACTAGATACTAATCTCTTGAGCCCAGGACCTCAATAATTTGGCTCTCAGAAACATGCAGAGTATAAGTCTGTAGGTTAATGATGAGGAAAATGGGTAGCAGGAAAGTCGAATATGTGAATTATGTTAGTTATTGAAATAAATAATGGAAATAGCAGGCAGCACCACTGAAAATGAGAAAAGATTCGGGACAAATCTTCCTGATTGTTAAACTGAGGTTAATTATGTACAGTCTAATTCTGCCCTGTCTTCATAAACAAACTAGCAAATGTAGAATCCTACCCATCTATTCATTATTATACTTTTTAAAGGTGTACTATTTGCATTCACTAAAACCATGGAGCACCGTGTATCTCGTGGCAGAAGGAGTAACTATATTGCAGTGACATACCAGTCATGGAGGGTGCATTTGAGGTATGGTGGCTTTGGACTGGCTGCTTTCCATCCATTGGTGCCTGTCAGAAGGCAAAAGGATTAACTTGTGCACCGTAATGGTGGAAGAACCTTGCTCTGCAGGTCATTATCCAAGCAATTGGCCCTGGCTTCCATGATGCTGTGAAAGAGGCTGATATTTTAAGTCATGTTTGTACAGGCCAAACAATCCTATCTATTGCAAAGCTTTAATTAATACAAGGTCTGTGATAAAGCATTCAAAAACCAGGAGAAATAGGCAAGTGGGTAATACAAACAAAATTAGTATTCAGTGCTCTGAAATTTAAATTCTATTCAGCCTAGCTGTACTGGAAAAGCAAATAACAGAGGTGCTATCATTGCTACTGATTGGCTTAATACACCCAGGAATTGTGCAGATAGAAATTAGAGTCGGTTTTTCATGCCTATCTAGACCTTTTCATGTTCTCCCTGTTCTTTTGTTTCTCTCAGTTGCTGTTTCTTATCTCTATGGTTTAGGTCCTCTGCTTCAGGGATTCTCTTTTACAGCATCCCCTTCTAGTACAGTCGGGCCCCGACCTAATTAAGGTTGTAAGAGCTAATGCACTGGAAATAAGCAACAAGAAATTGTTTTTCACCAGTATCAAATAATAAAACTATGTCATGCATAAGACAATTCCCCTTATTTCAACATCTTCCAGCATAACTTTTACTAATAAGCAAAATTATTGCCACTGAAGAAAGAGACAAGAAAAAACCCCTAAAACACAAACTAATAGACTGGCGAATAACAGAGAAAGCAAAAGCTGAAAATGATAGAGGCTACTCTCGCTACAAGAAATGATTTATAGCTCCTTAATGCCAGTATTATGTACAGTGGGATCCATTTACAGTGATTTCCAAAGATTCAGGGAGACCTCATAGACCTAATTCTCAGATATTTTGAGTTTGTGAAGCTCAGTGGTGGTCAATGGAATGACAGCAATTTACACACCAGAAGGGTCTGTCTCTTTCATGACTATTATCTGCTAGGAGGTAGCACCAATTAATACAACTATCATCCATTTAATCTCTCCAAAGATTTGTACAGAACACTTCTACAAATGTATAACAGAGAACATAAGACCTTTTCTCTCTCATTCACTTTTTTTCCCTGCTGTTCTAAGGGTAAAATACTGTGTTCCAGTTTGTTCTAGTTATGGGGGTCTGGTAAGGGTGACAAAAACCTTAAGTCAAAGAATGTAAATTATAATACTATTAGTTGCTCACAGTATTAGAAGTGATTGCTTTAAAAAGAGATTAGAAGTGATTGCTTTATAAAGACCTTATGGAAGATGTTTCCAGAATTTGTGCCGTGAATGTGCAAGACCCATGATTCATGTGGAATAGACGTTCCAGTTAGTACTGTGACCTTGCAAGTGGAATTCCAAACAGGTTTCACTACCTAAAGATCTTCCAGAGAAGCTGTTACAGTAAAAGAGAAACATCTATCCCTGAGTGACTTGCTTGAATAGTCTCTGGTCTGAAAACCCCCTGCCTGCAGCAGTCTCTTTTGCCTTCCTGCTGAACAGACTCGGCTTCTCCATAGTTTGGAGTGGGCTCTGCCAATTTCCCAGGCAGCTGCTTCCATCTGCAGAAGCAGGAAGCTAGTGTAGTTCCCTTTGACAGAAAAATAGGATACAAAAAACAGAGTCAGAAAAGGAATAAAAAAAGCCAGTTTCTCATACAGGAGCACTGCCAGTAATGCAAAGGACATTGCCAAAGACAGTCCTCAACACCCAGATTCCCCTCTGTGCAATTACAACTCCTTAAAGCCCTTCAGCATGGGATGAACTGTGAGTTCATTCAGTTGTACATTAGACACCTAGAGGGTCTTTGTCTGCAAGAGGCTGGCAGAAAAAGATGGTCAGGAGAAACCTAATGAAGGAAGAGCAAGGGAGAGGGGAAATTCAAGAACGGTTAGACAGAAAAGGAAGGGATCATCCAAGAATGTAGAGAGAAAAGATACAGGCACCATAAAACCAGAGACAAAAGGACTTAATATTAAGGAGTCACTATCATGTCAAACAATAACATAAAATAAATATTAATAATAGATATACTGAGCACTTACACTGGTGAGGTCTGTCTCCTGATGAGGTCCAGCACACTTTCCCCCATGGAGCTTCTTTGTCTCCCTGTTCCAAGTGAGATTCACCTACCCTGGCTTAGATGTTTCACTTTCAGACACCAGCATTACTCATCTCAATATCTCTTTGTAGCCAAGGAAGACAAATAGATGCCTCAAAAGAGCAATTCATTTGACCTACATTAGATGTCTTTCTTTGGATGAGATGAATCACTCTCTAGAAAAACTATTTCTATAAAAGGAGGCAGTGGTAGCTAGATTAATGTTAGATATCAGAACTTTAATGACCTCTCCTTGGAAGAAAGTCACCTTGGTTTTCTACATTAGGATGAAGAAAATGCCTTTCATTTTCAGAAAAATATACTCAAAGACGAAGGTGAGATCTTTTGCCCTACCAAATCCCTAACTCTTTAGTTTAGAAACCATGTTGGGAAGCCACTGACTGTGTTCTACCACACACATTTTATAAGAAATGTTCTCAGATGACCTTATGTGACCAGATAAGGGAAGATTACACTTATATGCATTATATGAGGACTCAGGATTTGACCTCGAATCAATAGAACAGAAATCTTGGGTATACCCTGACGAGCTGAATCCATACCATGGTCCCAGTGCTTTGCTGCGGTGAAGGAAATGCTGCCCTACTGCAACTTTCAGGGATGGATCGGGAGCCTAATAAAATCTGGCACCCTCAGCATCTTGTCAGGGTGCCAAGCTACTCTACCAGACTTTGTCATAACTGCAAAAAAGTGACAAATCTCCCTCACCCCGTGGTCTTCTAAATTGTGCTGCTGAGCAAACTAAGCATTGCTTGCATTTAAACAAGCTCGTTGGGAAACTGGTAGGGATTTACTTTGGTATTTGGGCCAGCTAATTAAAATAGTCTTACAAGAGATACTGGACTGCCTCTCTCCACTGTGTTGTGGAGTTATTAGGAGGCTGTTTCAAAAAGCTGCAGCTTGTTTTGTACTTTAACTTGGCAAGCACACAGTATGGCTTGTCCTCCTCCATACTGCATGCTTCCTATAAAACACTCAGAGAGTCTGGGGAAAAAAGGTAGATTGTACTCCTCCACCACAATTATAAGTAGCAGTAGACCAGCGAGAAGGAGAAGAAGCACCTTAGTTCCTTACTTGTTTGCATAGTCCCCTAGTCTAGAAGAAAACTACTTCGCTGCATCTTCCATTCTCCATATTCTTAATAGAGAAATTCCATCTTAATTGCAAAGTTAAATTAATGAGCTCTTCCCTTCCAGAAAAAGATAAATACATCTCTAGTTCAGCTGTTTGTGCTGGATACACATCTCATCCACAAAACTGGTTTCTAAGTCCCAAAAGTATGCACAGCAGAAAAGACAGAAGGCTAGAAGTTTCCTATTATTTTGTCTACAACTCTTATAAAAAGGACAATCTCTCTGCCCTAATAAGCAACAGAAGATCTCCAGAAGCTGTTTAGCAGTATCATTTGGCTGGAACACAGCTATTATCTAACAAAGTGGCTGCCAACACAGGAGAAAAGAAAACCTTCTTGAAAACTTGTTATTGGCTGTGGGAGTAGGGAGCCTCTATCTTAATGTTATTTATCTTCTTTCTTTAAAGACTTCAAGCTAATTTTTTTTTTTTTTTACCTCTATGCACATTAAGACCTTCTTCACTATCTTCTGCACATATATTTGTATCCACTGGAGATGGATGGTAGCTGCAGCCGTGCAGTGCTGACAATGGCAATTACAGTCTCAGCCACACAGCACAGGATCTCATTTAGCCTGTGACTCACTCCAGAGTCTGGAACTGAAGCTCCAAGCCTCCGGGTCTGTAATGACTGCTGAGCTCCAACACAAAGATTCCACAAACCATGTGGGACTTGGATACAAGCAGTAGTTTTACACAGGTCTGGTAAGCCCAAATAGTGGCCACAGCATCCTGCTCTGGCTGGCACATATCAGCCTTGTCTCCTATCACAGAAGTATTGAGAACAACCTGACTTCATTGTACAAATAGCAATTAGAAACAGCAAATCAACCTCTGATTCCACAAATTCCCCCTGTTTTTTTCCTTTGTTCTACTACTTGGAGTCCCTTTTGGTCAGCTGCACTTTCTTTGGGCTAAGACTGAAATGCAGAGATATTTGAGTTTAGGAAATAAAAAATATATTTGACTGCAGCATGTATTCCACCAGCTCCTCACATGAAGTTTGTTTTAGGTAGACTGCCTTATTCAATCTCTTTTTGCTTCCCTAACAAGAAAATAATTTTATAAAAATAGAAATTCCCACATCACCTGAGAAACACTATTATTTCAAATTTCAGAAGTATATTCTCCTTTAACTAAGCACCAGAAGACTGAAATTTTAGACAAACTGTGGGCTAGCATCTGTCAGAAATATTGCAGTCTGCCTGCACAAAACAGGTTTTTTATAAAAACTTTTAATCTGGAGGTTCATCATGCACAGACTGCAGTTCTCAATACTCAACTTCACATCTTACAAGCTGTCTTCTGACCAGCAGCACTGTGAAGCATTGCAGAGTGACTTATAGTCTACACATGGCACAAAATAGAGTAATTGTTATTGTATTGACCTTTTAAGAAGAATATTGGCACTGTTTGTACCAGAGGCAGTACTCAACCTTCTTCCACTCCAAATTTTACAGTAGACAATATTCTCTCAGCCAGAAACTTGTCTGAATCTTTTCCTGCTCAGTGCAGCTGCTCAGCAGTTTCTAATATTTATTTTTCTAATTGGAGACAAGCCTAGTGGAAAAGACTAAGTCTTTGAAGTGCACATTGTTTGCTGATAAGGCTGTTCTTTAATACAGCAAGATGCTCTCTGTATGGAAAAGATCGTCAACAGTTTGATTTGAAACTAATGTTTAAAAATATCCTAAATCTTAGTTACTTAGTCTTTATTGGAATCTGACTCCACATTCTGTAATTCAAGATAAAGTTTATTTTTGAGTTGTGTATGATTCCTTTTCTTCAGATAAGAGCTTAAACCATAAGCTTCAAATGGGTAAGTTTGAAGAGACTCATTCATAAGCCTTGATTTCAATGAAACAAGGCATATCTCAACATGAAAAACAGCGAGAGTGCTGAGCTGTCTTAGGTTTATGAGAAGTCAAGAAGAGATGAAATTCAGCACCAGCCCACTGTGGCAAACAAGAAGTATCTTTTTCTCTGTTTCTTAAATGAAGGTGAACAGCTGTCATTAGTAGCTGTTCCCCATCTAAGACTAGAACACTATAAAGTTTCCATATGAGACAGACAATGCTTGAACTTGGCTACTTTTATAAGAAGGCAAACACAGCTCTGAAATGTGTGATTTCTAGAGACTGTTTTTCAGCTGTGTCTGTTAGCATACATGCAATTTTTCAAGCCCACCCGCCTTCATCTGTGTGAAAGCCAAGGTAGCCTCACCGGCAGTGTTCCCTCCTGTCATGGGGAGAACCCACAGCCTATCTTTTCTTTCCCTTTCCTGAAAAGCTCATGAATAAACTGATTTAATTACCAGAAGAGCAAAACCTAAGGGCTATAAAACATAATGAGTCACTCCTCATGCACAGCCAGATCTAATCCCTACGACAGTTTTCTATTTGGGGGTATTGGAAAAGTTATTCCCCAGCCACTTGCAAAGCCAGCAGTAAGGCTTCAGGTTTGGAGTCTAGATTATTTAATGGTGATCCTTATAACTGTATCTAAAAGCAAGCAAATTCCTTCCCTGCTCAAGGAGTATTATGGAGTCTTTGCCAGCTCAATATGCCTCTCCAAGTCAATGCACAACTCCAAGTAGCCTTACCTCATCATTCCAAAAAGCTTTCTAATGGGCCTCCTTATTTGATTGCTTTAGAAAATCTCTTTCCTCTTTTCTGACCTGAAAGCCTTTCTTCTTACTCAGTTTACAGGAGGACCATGGCCTCATTAAGAGAGGATCCTTGCTGTCACCTGACTTTTCTAAGGATGCTTTTCTAAGACAGTGGCAAGGAGTGGTCTCCTCTTAAAAGAGGTAGCCTCTGACAGCACAGCAAACCAGACATCAGCCTGGGCCAGCACCAAGCCCCACCATTCCCAGCTGAGGATTGCCTCTCCGAGGACCTGGGATTCTGGGAAGGGTCCCCCATGTTAGCAGCTCTCCCTGTCCCTCATTGCCCACTTTGAGCTTCACCTTGTTCTTGTTTTACAAATCAGAAGACCAGTCTGCCATCCTCAAGGTAGCTGTGAGCCAAGGCTTGGTCACAAGTTCCAAAGTTTTATCTGTGGCTAAAACCAGGTCTGCAGAGGACAAGAAATAATCAGTGACTGATGGTACCATCATATGGAGCTTGGCTGTGAAGTGCTCCTTGGGGATGGTGGCTTCCCAGTATTTGTGGGAATATTCCTGACAACCCATGAACTCAGGTTGGAGCTTTGTGGCTCACTTGACAGGCAAAGGCTCCCAGAAACACCAGCCAGCACTTTTGTTGCATCAAACACTTCAATATTAGCCACAAATCCATAAATGGGGACTGAGTGGCACCAGAGTTGACAGCTGGCTTTTTGCTGAATCCTTGAAAAAATATGCTGCTTTCACAAATTTCTCAGAAAAGACCATATCCTTCAACAAATAAAAATGTTCTTAATATCCAAGTTTTATCACCTTTAATTGGGAGAAGCCTAGTAGTCATTTCATGGAGATTTCACAGTACTCATGCCTCTTTTGAGGCATTTTTCACCCATTTAAAAAGCCGAAATGTTTTCAGTTTTTGTAAGAGAGATTGAACACATGGGTGGGCAGACGGTGAGTATAAAATAGTGCTGCAGGAAACAGCCAGGGAAGCAGCTTGCTCCCATCCATCCCTGCTTGTTTGTTAGAGGGACAATGCTATTTGAGGTTTGGACTATAACAGGACAGTGCCTCAAAAGCATAAGGCTTAAACTCGTTGTGGTAGCTTTGCTCAGTAGCACCCACTGACTTCAGTGGGAACAGGGCCACACTCCACGAACAGCACTATTTAAATGCTGCCTGATATAAAAAGGGTATTTTGTGCAACTGTTCTGCCTTCCATGCCACCTGGCACACTGTAGGAGTCTGAACAGGAAAAAAAATGCTCTTTACATAACGGAAAGCAGCATACATATTTTCAGGATGCTGAAAGCTGCAGGACAGAAAGCGAAGGGCAGGCCCTCATAGAAAGGCAGTGAATTGGTATCAAACAAAAGTGATTACATTTAGCTAATATTTTCTAGCACTAGTGCAGACTTGATGTCTGCCAACAGACCTCTCATTCTGTCGTGAGCCTCCAGCGAACACTGTCCTCTCAGACACCAGCTTCATTCCTCCTCTCCCTTACAGTCTCCCTGCTGTCAGGCATTTTCTTGGTGGGACTAGGTTCTCCCCTGCATTTTGATTGCATCTTCAGTGAAGATCTGTCCTTTATAAGCTTCTTTGTCCATCCGAATTTCCTCACCAGTATCCCTGCTTCTTTCTGACTTCCATTCTTCTGGTTCTTCTCCTCTGTTTTCTCTTTCAACTTTGCCTCCCATATGACCTCTACACAGCCAAGGGGCTTCTCTCTCGCCCCAAAATCAGTTTTTCCTGGTCACTGTCCTCACTGCTACAACTGTTTTTCTAGTTTCTTACTTCTGAAGATACGAAGATGCATGTATCTCAAAGAATTGGGCTGAAATATTACCCTGAAGAGCTACGAATATATATATATATATATATATATATATATATATATATATATATATATCTCATGAAGGACAAGGCTAAGAAATTATCTTAACGAGTGTCTGTTTCGAGAGCAGAAGTCCTTCAAGTACAATTCATATGAAATACATATGAATAATTGAAGTAGAGTCTGGTTTGGAGTACTAACATAGGACACTGGCTTTAATAGCAACACCTCTGTACTTCAAAGGGAGATCTGGCAGGAATAAGGTTGTGTGAAGAGTGTTGTGAACAAAAACCCAACAACCTTCCCTCCCTCAATTAATTTATATTGAAAATCAAAATTTTTACGGCATTGCCTGATTAATTCTGGAGTAAGCATGTGTATTTTCTTCAAGCTCATCTTAGTCCAGATGCTGTTCTGCATTTTTAGCCTTTACTCCACAAAGACTGTTTGTAATTTTACAGCTAGGCTCTTTATCTCTGAACAGCTGCGTGTTATAAAGGTTATTAAAATTTTATGAGTGGTGGATCTTCAGAGCTGGTAAGCCTGGGCAGTCCTGTTCCACATCAGGGCTATCATGCTTTTGCAACACGAAGAAGTACAACAGGGAGTTTAAATCCTGACTGTTATTTGCTTACCTCATCTTACTCTTCCTGTAGTTCTACTGACTTGAATATTTAACTATATTGCATTCTTTCATGAATATTTTTACAATGTGCTTTCTTGTCTTCAAGGACTTATTCTTGTCCCATCAACAATATACTTACTAAGAAATCTTTTCTCTTTCATCTGATTATTAATTACAAGTTGTAATGTAATAATAAACTTTTGCAAACTGGAAATCATGCAAAAGCATTTATGAGAACATAGAAATAGCTGATGATTTCTATCTAGCTGTCTATATCAAGAAAATGTTTTCCATATTTACCATTACTTGTTACTGTTGTAGACAGGGAGACTGAAAACGTAGCAGTTATGTTTGCTCTTCATCTCATTAGGAAAGCCCTTCAAAATATTTTGGGGTATAATGACTTGTCAAGGTTATGGTATTTCACACGGAGCTTGAAAATTTCCTCACATTAAAATTCAGTGGTATTATCTAATCCAGTATTTTTTCCTCTACAAATGGCCACTGGCTAATTTTAGATATTGCATCTAATGAATTATAAAAACAGAACAACCAAAAGAGTAGATTCTTCATAACACCCAGTAAGTCTTCAATTTATATGTAAACCCATGCTGATATATTATGTATTTTCAAATATTTACTTTGAAAATATGGCTAGCAGCTAGATTCACCAGGGAGTTCAGAAATCATAAACCACAGTGGTTATTTCTGATAATGTGGAGTTTGTCCTACCACAACCCAGGAGAAACATCATGTGTATAAAATGCAGGATGATGGCTATTCCAGAAGAGTGATAAATTAGACCAAGAAGTAGAGATGAGATACCATTTAAGACAAAATTTCAAAGGAGAAAGAGCTAGCCACTGAGGAATGGGAGAGAAATATTTGTGACTTATGGCCAATGGAAATTAGAAGCCCAGGACAGGGAGGTAGAGAAGAATGGGTGCATTCTTGCCAACATAGAGGAAAATAGAAGAATTTGATGTGAGATCATTAGGTCGTGGACATGACTACTGCAGCTGATATTGTAGGTGGCAGTTGGCCAAGAAGGAAGAAAAGCTACTGTGAAGAAAGAGGAAAGGAAGATACAGACACACAATTCTCAGCTGTAGGAAAACTAAGTAAATCCATTAAAAAAGATGTAATCTATGCAAACAAGTCACACAGACTTGTCCAAAACAGTCCAGCCTGTTTTGAACTTAGCTGTGATAGAAGGTTTATGGTTTGGGTTTGGATTATTTTCTGTTTAGTTTTTTTCCATAAATTTCAGGTAAAAAAATCAATCAAGGTTCAAGAAACAATAGTCAGTTTTTCAGTGCTGGGTTAAAAAAAAGATTTCAAATAAAAGTTTAGATTAATTTCTTGCTCAATGATATAACGTTTAAAACAAGTTTCCTGATCAGAATGGAGTTTGCTGTGATGCCTTCTCCCCCAAATGGAATTGAGAGAACATCCTGTAAAGGACGAGACAGCAGATGGTGTGCTATCTCCCTGAGGCAGAGACACAAGGTGTCACTCTCTAAGTACAGCTACTGGCAGGTCTGCAGTGAGGTATTTCAGTATCAGAACTGGTTTTCAGAACTGATACAAAAAAAAAAAAAAAAGGAGAAGAAGAAAGAAAAGGTCAGGCTTGCTCAAATCTAGGCATCAGGGGAGCAAGCAGTAAAGAAGTCAAAGTGAGTTAATTGTCCCTGATTCGTCAGTAAATTACAATTTTAAGGCTGTGGCCATTGCAAACTGTGATGTCAAGTGAGTTCATTTAAGTTTGGCTGGGTACCTCTACATTTTTGTAGCCTCTAGTGTACATGGAGATTCAATAGACCTGTGAAATCAGTAATGAGGATACACTGAAGGTGGTGGCCCAAGGATGCTGCCCAACAGCATCTTCATGGCCTATAGACTGCTTTAGAGAAACTCAGAAATGAGTGGAAGGCAGAACACAGCCAGGGGGTTTTCCTGTTTTTTTTCATCTTTCACTAGCACCTGAAGAGAGAGACTAAGGGTTTTTTGGCTGCTTTGTTTTTGCAAGTTAGTTGTTATAAGACTGATCTCTCTTCTGCTAGGGCACTTGGTTAGCCTTTCACAAGGTAAAGGGGTTATATGATTTTGGTGGAATCTATGTCAATGTAATGAAAGCTTTGATGGGACAGCCCAGACAAACAAATCAGAAGGCATTTAGAAAAAAAGAGAAAAGATGAAAAGAGGAAATGAGTGCCAGAATAAGGTTAGAAATCAAAATTAATCTAGACATGAAAGCACATGGTGAGCAAAAAAAAAATCTCTAATTGCCTATAAAGCAATATAAGGGAACTAATTAATGAACAAAAGTAATCAGAACTGCTCATTAAAGGGCATACATTTCACCTTAAAACTATTATTGAGATTTTGTGGGAACTTTGACATGATCATCTCTTCGGCAGATTCAATTTCAGGTCCGTAAAGAAGGCTGAAGGGCAAAAATTTGACAGGCTCAGAAATTACTGGTCTCGTACCTGGGTAACAGAATGTCTTGGATTGTGCAGCATCACCTATTCCAAGACTTCAAACAGTAACTGGTGTAAATTCTGATCACAAAAAACCCCAAAGGTAAGAGAATATTGCAGCATCTTACACATCTACTACTAGCAGAGAGTAATGAGGGAATACTGCATTATCATGAGAACTTTTGTTCTGTGTGACACTGCCAATACTAACTTATATTTGCATGTTTATGTCTTAAGTCAGATGTGCTCACTCAACACAAAGGAACTTTGTGTTGGGCCTCACCTTGACAGATAAGTAGGGTTTGGGTCACAGAGCCAGAAACCAGGAATAACATGTGATACATTGGCAGCACAGAAAGAGCCTCACTGTGGTCTTTGTGGTTGTGCAGATGTGATCACATAGCACAGATGAAATCATGACTCTTCACGTTGTTTTTTCACAAACAGAATGAGGAATAAAGATTTTATCAATTATGAGGTGTTCTTAAAACTGAAAAAAAAGTAGAGGAAATGAATCATCTGTAAAAAGTAATTTGACAGAACTATGTAAACATGACTGGAAATTTAAGAACACCAAAAACTGTAATCCCTCTACTTAGATGAAAACAACAATGAATGGAAGACAAATCTGGTTATGAGACAAGGAGAAAAAACCATGAAAGTAAGATAATGTGTATAAAGCCCCTTATTTATGTGTCTAGGTGTGTGTACACTTATGTCTACATTTGTATTTACATTAGAAATATTTGTCTTCTGTATGTATATTATAGACATATTCACAAGATAAGACCTTTCTGATATTTTGAATTATATGACTCAGGGAATTGAGAAACACTGAGAAGGAAGGCAAAAGGAGAAGTAACCTGTAGCAGGAAAATATGAATTGATTATAAGTTCATAAAGCAGAGCCTGAACAAAGAAAATTCTAAGAATAAACAGATAAGATAGAATTACCAATAATCATAGATACATGGCAGAACATAGATGTACATTTCTCTGCAGTAAGGAAAGACAGCATATAGTAAAATTATGTCTTAACAGTGATAAAATAATTTCTCTCCCAGAGTAATTTAGGATTTTGTTAAGCAGCAGGGGTTCAAGAGAAGCAATTGAAAAAATGCAGAGTACTTATAATGCAAGAACTTTTCAAAAGTGAAAACGGATCACAGAGATCTTTTAGCAACCTTAGACTATTTGAGCAATTCTGTTAACTTTAAAAGGAGTAAATAGGACAAACGGAATATTCTTCCAGAGGAATGATACTAGACATGGTTAAAAACTTATGAACAGGAGTAGTGCCCACAAGGTAATAATGACCAGGGTAAATTTTAAGGATTTAGAAGGTGATATGAATGACATTGCCTGGAACAGATTGTCCAGTTCCAAAGCTCAGACTTCAAAATGGAGGCTTGTAAACCAGAATTGGGATAGGGAGGAACCATGAGATGGTGTAACAGGAAAAAAAAAAAAGAGGTTTTGAACAAGGTTATGGGAATTTATTTGACAAGCAAAGTAAGAGAGCATACTCACAGTTTATGATTACATGCATGAGAAAGAGATTTCTGAGAAGAGAAAGCTCTTCTGCAGAGTGGAAAGAATGCTTAAATAGGTCCAATAACAGAAAATTGTTCTTTAAAATCATGAGTTTGTGTCATGAGTAAAAGCTCACCACAATTTTTTTTCTCTCTTATTTGTGAATTTTTAACAAGCCAGTCAGCCCTCTGTTAGTTCTGCTTGCAGCACATCTCCATGTCTTCACTAGACAAACTGGTAGACCAAAATCTCAAATACTTAGCATAGGCACAAGACTTTTGGCTGATCTTTCTATCCAGAAGGACAACAGGGATTTCAAAGTTAGTTTCTGTGTCTAATTAAGGTGAACTGCTGAAATATTGCATGCACAAAAAGTCATAGCAAATTTGATTTTCTCTGATAACAGCTAAACAAAGTTGAAGGCTGTGGCTAAAACCACCTGTTGTGTCAATGAATGTGTATTTTTGTTGCCAAAGTCTACCCAGTTGAACACTACACAGAAGCATCAGGGGAAAACAGGTGGTGTGAGTCCTGGCTGCCTTTGTGTTTTCAATGTTGTACTCTTTTTTTTTTCCCCTCTTTAAATAAACCATACCACAAAAGCAAAAGAATAACATCACAGCAAGAGGAGACTGGAAGCATGCAGGATTTGCCTTCCTTGTTGTGCCAGACACCATCCCAGGGTTGTTTAAGAGATATGCTTTGTTATACATGCAGAGCTTTCCAGAGTAACAGTACAACCAGCAAAAGGACAAGGAGCCCAGCACTCATCTAAATGTGTAGTGTTGTGGGGACTCTGATCATTGTGTTTCAGCAGCTCATATTAACTGCTTGTGGACCTAGTGCAGTTGGAAACCTCCTTTTTCAGGCACATTGTTTATCCTGACCCTTGGACTCTGGTGGGCTGATATCCTTTGTCCGCCGTGTTTGTATAATGCATCCTGCCTACCAACAGTGCCAGGTTGTTAACTCATAATTTGGTCCACTGGTTGTCCTACTCTTTCCCCACTTGTAGCACAGAAGCAGGAAATTAAAAGCATTAATTTTTTATTCTGTATTATTGTTCACGGCTTATGATACTTTTACTGATCTTTTCCAAGAATTCCCTGGCTATTCATCTCCACTCACATACTGCTAATAATTTTCTTCTTCTACTATCCTGTTTGAATGGGGATCATCAGCATACCAGCTGAATGTAAAGTATTTATTCATATAATAACTCCAGTGTTATTTTAAATTCCATTTTCCAGAATTCCCAGCAATCCATATGCCTTTTGATTCACCACTGTGAAGTATGCAGAGGTTTTTCAGAGATGGCCAAGGTTTACCATTAATTGAGAACCTAGAAAATATATGAATAATTCCATGTGCTTATTAAAGACTGAAATACTTCTATTTTCTATGGCATTTTTCATTTGCCATTATGTGCCTTCTTTTCTTCCCAAGTCCTCTGAAAATCTTATCACCTCCATAGTCTGGAGGTGACCACCTCCAGACATTACAAACCAAATAATGCTATTACCTGTGACTGTTGTCATCTCAAGGTTCGACCTGTTTCCCCGTTACGAATAATCACAATAAGCAGTGATCTAGTTCTAGATGCTGCCCCTCCTAGATGCAAAGTGTTACCAGAGCACAAGTCTGTATGGCTGTCAGGCTCTCGTCTATCACCCTCACTAAATTTAACTGTAGACTCTGTGTTGAACATTTCCATTAGAATTCACTCTTTCATCTCACATACCTTAAAATAATCATGGAGTATCTATGGTCTGACCATGGGAAGCAATCAGCACATCTTGCAACAAAGCTGAAAATTTGGTACCGAAGAAGAGGGTGCCTGAGATGCAGATGATTGTTTAAAGAGGATGCAAAACTTTAGTTCAGAAGATGGGAATATTATCTGAGTTCTTCCTGCTGGACTGCAGTGAAGAGATATTGAAAAGAAATGTACAAAGGAGTTGTTGCTTCTCCTACTTGTTCTCTTTAGAGGAGAATTGCAGTTGACTGCAGCTAGATGTGGTGTTTGATTTTAGTAAATAAAATCACTTTTTATGGACATATTTAATTTCTTTTCTGATCCTTCTTTACTAAAATCACAGAATAACTAAACTTGGAATTGACTTCTGAAAGTTACATTGCCTGAGTCCTTGCTCAAACCATGTTTAACTTAGCAGCTGGAGCAGGCTGCTCGTGGTCATATCCTTGCAGGTTTTGAACACCCCTGCAACCACTTCCAGTGTTTCACAATCCTCATTTTGATCCCTACTCAGCTTTCTCATCCTACAATTTACCATTTAGGGAAGAGGATACATTTTTGTCCTCTTGCTCAGTTTTTACTTTCAAAGACAGAAGAGAATGTAAAATGTTCCAGAAATTGAGAGCAGTTCTTTAATAGCAAGTACTTCATGTTTCTGTAAACTATTCTCTCAAAAGCCTACCTCTACCACTAATAACCTCTGTTTCTCGGCTGCAGAGGGAGAACTAGGTCCCAACAGGATCCAGTTGTGCCACCTGGAAACAACAAAGTACAGACCACTCACCTCTCCATGCCATTAACCATTTGAAACCAGAAGGGTGTGACTTGAAAGGAAGTACAGAAACACCTGAGTTTTTAGATAAAGACTGCTGTTCCCACAAAATACCTCTTCTTCTGTAGCCTCTCCTGTTCTGCTCTACAGATAATTGCTATCACAGTCTTGGCTATGGCCTTCCTAAATGATAATTCTTCAGCTGTCACATAAATGACATGTGTCAACTCTAGCTCTTGACATGCCTGCTCCGGACAGGGGTAAGATACATAATTTTAGACAACACACTAACTTTATTTCCTCAAAAGTCACCTACCTTGTCCTTCTTAGGAGCTGTCTCTTTTAGGAGAATTAGGAAGAAAAGGAGAAGTCCTTCTCTGAAGAAACTCACTTTTTCTTCCTTCTTTATCTATTTGGCATCCCAAGGACATGAATAAATAGCTCTGATGCTTCAATTCTCCATGTTAAAGCAAATCTGCAAAGCTTATTTGCAGCTCTTTTCTCCTTCCCCTGCCTTTTTATTTTGTTGTTGTTGTTGGTTTTTTTGGTTGTTGTTGTGGTGTTTTTTTTGTTTGTTTTTTTTTGTTTTAAGATCACAGGTATACCTAAAATCTATAGGTCTCCTGTTGGGGCTGACAAAAAACCTACCCTTTCTACCCCCTGTAAGCATCAGACAGAAGAAGATTGTGTACGTGTCAGAAGGCTTGGTATGTGCCAGGTTTATTGGATGGGTTAGTGAAAATAATAACTTCTGTTAAATATCTAACCACAGTTGATGCACTCAAGCAGCTTCAAGGGTCACTCAGTATTTGGGCACTGATCAGACACTCAGCCACTGCCAAGGCTCAGGGCAACCTACAGACTCTTCAAGACGGCAGAAATGGATGGAGGGACCAACTATAGGTCTGAGGCAAGTTACCATCTTTGTGTAGGAAACTTGTTTTCCTAGATGGGATTCCTAGATGAACTAAGTAGGAAAAAACCACAGCATTATGGTCTTTTCTGTCATATTTTTCTTTGTTGGTTTGTGGGGTTTTTTGTTTGTTTCTTTAGGTTTTTTTCTTTTTCTTTTTTGAACAGCCATTACATTAATAGTTAGAGAACCTTTTGGGATTTTCTTCCCTAACCAAGAACAGTAAGTCTGGACTTGCGTGCAACCATATGTGAAAAACACATATAACTCATCTTTTGTCACAGATCAGTGTATCATTGCCACCAATACCATCTCATACTTGGATGTGATCAAAGCACTGATGAAAAGCAGCAGGCTGAAAAGGAACACAGATTACAACTGGCAAACAGTGGAGGGTAAGGGCAGGGCAATGGTTATTCTTGCTTTTGTCACCTGTCAGCTGGACTGATTGATATATCTCTGTGATATATCTGAGTGTGAAGTCCACAGCCCTAGAAAATTCCAGGTAGCATGGAGTAAAATAGCTACCTTTGTCTGCAAGTCAGGATGCTGCACATACAGCAAACCTCTCTCTGAGCTGCATACAAGCTTGTCACAGCATTTAAAAGAAAACTAAACACACTGGTATAATAAAAATGCTGGCAAAGTTGTGCCCAAGATATATTAAAAAACCTCACTCCGTGCATCTGAGTGGAAGAGTGTCCTCCACCTCTCTATGCATTTGGTGCAAAGGATCTCTGTGAGCAGGGTGTATCCTGCCCATGCATGCCCCACTGGGAGCATTGCACTGAAAGGGAGCTCATCACCTACTGCTGCCAGAGACCCACCTCTGACCGCTTCAGTCTCACAGCAGCACGTGGATTTAAAGAAAAGCAAATGAAAATGCCTTCAGAAAACAAGATGTTCTGCCCCTTCTTCTCCCCCTGGGGGAAGGATTATAGTATAAACAAGACATGAAAGTTGTTTCTCATAGTACGTAAGTGCTCGGGTGCTCTCAATACATCATCAGATAAACCCATACGGATTAAAATATAAAATAGCCCTCTCTGCTTCCTGCCTGCTTCTGTCACGTCACTGCCCATCTTCTCTTTTCTCCCTTGCCTCATCCGCATCTGCCATGGCAAAGTGAAATCCTGCTCGCCACCAAGCACAAGCACTGTCAGTTGACTCTCACCCTCCTTCTTCAACCCTCTGCTGCGTTGACAGAGGGGACCTTTGTAAGCAAGTTGGGAGCAATGACATGGAATGGCGCTATCCTGCCACAGCATTGCTTAAAGTACCTTGTTTGGATGGCTCAAAAAGGGAAAGACTTGTTTTGGGTTACATATGAAATATTCAGGTAAGGCCCAGCTAACTCTCATATTTCTTTATCTGTACCTCTTCAACCATCACTCTCTTTGCACAAAACACCCACAGGTCTGTATTTCTAAGCATAATGCTCCACATGGCTGCAGGGAGGATTTTTCAGGGGGAAGGGGTTGTTTCCCACCTAACTATTGCCTTACACCTCATGCCACCCGAAGTAAATGGAAAAGACTGCAGCCAATTCAGGAATGCTACTGCTGCCATCTCCTGAGAAAAGCTAGGCTGAGCATGTTTAATGGAGTTACAGAAGCTGCTGCTGCTGCCAGAATGTCTGCCTAACCGTGTCCTAATGAAATGGAGTCTTTTGGCTGGACTAGACTAGCCTGTAAATGAGTTATATCTAAGATTACAGTTATTAAACTAGAAATATGGGATCCAAACCCACATGCCTAGGAGTTGCCTGGAAATCTCATTTGCAGATGTAGCATTAGATCACAGTATATGATTAATCTTCTCTGCTTCCCAGAGGCAAACAGGAAATCCCTGGTCTACTGAGCCACGGAGGTCTCCAAATCCAGCTAACTGGGAGAGCTGAAATTTTGAATTCAGAGACACAAATGCTGATGGGACTCCAAGCTGAAATGCTTACCCTTCTCACATTTAACTCTGAGCATAGAAATTTTGAGGGAAACTGTTACAAACTACCAAAAATTTAAAAATTCTCAAGGGATAATATGAAGTCTTCTCAATTAGTCCTTAGTCAACACTGAAAATAGAATTTAATCTCCTTCACCAACTAATATCAACAGCCCTGTGAAATTCCCATTTATAAAACCCCCAAATCCAATGATTACTTTTTCCCTTCGCTGTCTCCATATGTAGACATGTGATTGCCTATGTTCTCACAGACAACAAAATGTTTCATACTTTCTAGGAGCAACTATGTGGGTCTAACAGGTTTTCCCAGAATCTTCTTTTTCAGATATTGGAAGCAGTATATTACACTATACAATCCAAAAATTTTTCTAAAGCTACATAATATATATAATACCCTCTGACATAAGGGGTGATAGACAGTAGGAATGCCAATCAGTTCCAGAACTTTCTTCATTAGCAGCATCTTAAGACACAGTCCTCTCATGAAGCTCTGCTATGTTGTCATCTGCACCCTGCTGCTGCTAATGAGATTTCTTTCCCATTCACTCCTTAACAATGATGCTCATCCTGGCCTTTGTAAAGTACTTCAATATGATTTTTCAAAATCACTAAGAAAGTATAAAATAATATTAGCTGATCATTATAACTCCTGTGACAGCCATGGAAAAATATTTTCTGTGTTCGTCTAGAGCTAATGACTACTTAACAAGTATCACTATAGTAACATGACTACTTCTAATTTTCTTTCAAATTACCAATGAGACTTTGCTTCTCTTTCAAGATGAGATGTTTCTGCTTGTAATTTCTGAAATTGAAAAATTCTACCATTTTTTACAGTAAAAATTCACCTTTCTTGATGTGGCAGTGCTGATATCCTTTAGCAAACCATAAAGAAAGAGAATAAAACACCTTTGAAAAGACTCAGTCTGAGAGCTGAAGAAAGCTTTGGAGCCTCTGCTCCCACCGTCCTGTATCCTAGATAACTGTGTCACCCATCTTACATCTCACAGTCTTCTTCTAAGCTACAAAATATGAGCTATTTAGTTTTGGCTGAGTACTAAAAGCAGTGAAAGGTTGCTTTTTAACTTAATATTATTCAGTCAGCAGAGATGGGGGGATAGAGAAGGATGGGAGCACTCAGGGTCCATGGCCTTGAAAGTCATTCAACTTTTTCACTGCAAACTTATTACCATGGGTAAGGTATGGGGCTTCCCAGAGGCTGCTGACTTCTGCTGCTGCAATGGGCCTTGCCATGGCACTGGCAGAAGAGTCAGCACTCAGGCAGAGTCCGGGAGGGGATGTTGCTGGCTGGATTGCGATTGCCACACTCTGCTCAGCTGTGACAGCATATGCTCAGCATTCAGAGCCAGAAAAGGACATGATGCTGTCCTTGCACACTCTGAGCAGCCAGCAGCCTTCTGGTGAGTGAGGGGATGGACAAGTGAAATGTGTCAGGCAGAGAAGGGGAGCCAAACTGAGTGTCAACGGGAACAGCAGAGAGAAGAGGAACATGTACGAGAAAGGCAAAAGAAAAAGAAGGGATGTGCTAAATGGCAAAAGGGCAGAGACGGGAGCGAACAAAATGCTGAGGGAGTCAAAGGACCTGTGACAGTGACAGGAGATATTTTCTTATCTATAAAAGGATCCAAGTGGAAAAAAAAATACTAAAACCCCACTGCTTGGAGTTCTCTGAGCACATGCCTTCCTTCCTTTGGTAATGGCAGTCCCCAGAACAAGCTGCAATGTCTGCCTCAACAAAGCTGCCATTGATATTACAGTCTAAACAGACTCTTAAGGACCCTCTGTCAACAAAAAGCCGGATTCATATAGAAATTACCTTTACAGTAATGTCCTCTGTGTGTGTCTGTATGTATTTGAAATAATTTCAGTAAAAGCCTATCTAAAAAATACCACTGGGAAGAAATTCTCCATGCTTTCATTCTAGAAAGAACAAGAGGTTTTGCTCATATTGTCTGGAACAGATCAGAGCAATGGCTGCTTTGTCCCCTCCTCCTCCCACACATCTTAGCAGGTTTTACCCCATCATCCACTTTAGGACATGTTCCTCCATGGGAATTGAGGGTGGTGATGGTATTTCTTCAGCATCTGATGGATGCCAGCATACCGTACCCAGTCAGGCTGCAGGAGCAACCAGGGGAGTGAGAACCTGAATTCCTGCAACAGGCATCTTAGTCTCTGTAGCAAGAAACTTCATGCTCTGGGCTCTGAGCCAAACTTCACCAGAGCTTCAGATCGCTGCAATTCTGGTTCTGAAGCATCTGCCTGGGGAGCTGTCAGGAAAACGGACAAAAATATTCTCTTCTTGTGGTACATCCAAGCTTCATTTACTCTGACATTCGTTGGTGTACCATTTTGGCTTCAAAAGACAGCCTTGTTAATTGGAAACATCCTGACCAGCTATGGTTTGGTATTCAGCAGGTCTGCTAACAAAACTGAGGAGAGAGAATTCATGGGCACAAATAGGCAAATGAACCAGACCTCTTTTTTCTCTTTATCCTGCTCCCTCAGAGGAAGAACAAGAACAGGACTCAGCATTATTGAGCAAATATGGAGGTTTAGGTGGATATAGGTGAAATTTCTGTACATCATAGTATGTCCCTAAGGATTAGGCAGAGTGTCTCAATGTAACACCACCTTTAAAGCCTGGGTACTTGTTCTGAAGCTCACATTGAATTTCAGTCTTATATTTTACATTTTGATTACTGCTTAGTTCAGCAAACCCCCCACATATCTTTCACACATGGTAAGAAAATATTATCATTAATTAAAAAAGTTACCTGACTTATCAAGGAATGTTAACAGCTCAATAATAGTGATATTTTTTCAGAATGAACCATTTCTTCCAGCATGCCCTGTAACTTTATCCTATAGCTTGCCTGTCTTTCTCTAGGTGGAGTAAACTCTCCATTGTTTTGTAGCTAAAAATAGGCAGTTAGGTTTTATTGCCAGCAGCTGCTCCACTCCAGAAAAAGAGGAAGCCTCCCTCCATTCTGATTAGAAACATGGTCTGAAGATTTTATTCAACACTACAATTGGCAAAATAGCAAACCACTGAATGCTGTGCCTAAGCATGCAATTACATTATAATTCTTGAGTGTAATGCTCTGCACAGTTGCCACAATGTTAATCTGAATCTAGCAGCAGTTAGTTGACCATCTTATTCTCTGAAGATGATGGTTTAGGGAGGAATAAATTGCACACACTGAAGTTGAAATTAGGAAAGCACTTCACATGCTAAAACCTATATTCAGGACAGAAATTAAAGAACATGACTTAGAATACATTGCAAGACTAAATGTTTTTTGACCTCAGAGGCCCTTAAGATAGAGATGAAATTTACTGCGTGAGGATGTAGTTTGTTAAACAGGCTGGTAGATTGATACAAGGTAATAAACACCTCTCAAACAAGCAGTGTAATTTTATACTTGGAAACATAATTTGTTTTTACAAGAAAACTACTTATAAAGTATTTGAGACACACTGATTCTACAAAAGCAGTAATATAAAGACATTAAGTAGTAATGAGATTAATCACAGTAATTACTAATGAAACAAGGTTTTCTTATACAGCTTTTAGGTTTCTTTTTTTCCTCTACATGAAAAATACATTTGCATTGTAATGTTAGTTCAGTTAGATGCAAATTCTGCCTCCAGTGTGACTTTGCACAGCCACAATCAAGAGTCAGTACCATGAGTCCAAACCAGTGCCACTAGCTTGACCTGGAAAAGCAGGGACAGAGTACGCTAAAGATCACGGCAGTTACACAAAGAGTGTGGTAACGATGAAGCTAAATTATTCATTCTGCCACCAAATTATGTCTGGAAGCTCAGGGACTGCTGTACAGAAGCCACATCTCTTTCTTGCATGCAGCCTACATGAGTGGAACAGCTTACCTGCACTGAAGAGTCTGTTTTCAGACTGTGTATGTCTTTTCACTGCACTTGCAGAGTGCAGCAGGACATATTTAAGGTGCATTGAATTATCAGTGCTAAAATACAGTTCACTCATTTAAATTACTTTTTAGTTCATTAAGTCCTTGGGCTTTGGTCATACAGATAATACATATTTTGTCGGTTTCTTTGTTCTGTCAGAGCCATCCACATATGGCGTGACAAAATTATTAGTGCTGGTTATGTGTCACCATGTAAATGCTTTATTTTTTTACCAGATGTCTTTTCTTCCAGCTTTGGCATTTAATTGTCAAGATGCATTTTAGTTTCCTAAATTGTATAATCTAATTTAACAAAAACTGCTGGAAAAACAAGTACAAGCACTAACAAAGGTGAAACATTATTTCATTTATGAAATTTGTTACTAAAGGCATGATTATGCAGTGTGCTCTGTCATTGCTATTTGTCAGCATTTGTTTAAGGTTGCAATTGAACAAAGAACAGTAAATGCAGTTTAGTGTAGAAAGGCAAGGTCACATGGCCTTGGCCTTAGTTAATTTATCTTTCATGACAGATTCTATTTTCTGCTACTAGTATTATTACCAGCATTACATTTCTCCCATGACAGTGCATCTGGAGCTCTTGCATTTCCAAACGTAGTGGTAGCATTTAATTTGTGTGACATTATTCAGTTATCAAGAAAAAGCGCATGCTGAGAAAACACTGTGGTTAGTTAACAATAGCATAAAAAATGAGTTCTTGTAAGCAAGAGCAATGTCTCAAGTACTTTGCTAAAAACATTTCTTTCTGAGGCTGCACTACCCCATTCCTGTCATGGGAACCTGGGCATTCACCAAGCAGGTCTCCAGATGAAGGTTAACAGGCAGATGTGCTGAGATGGGAGATACAGAATGAGTTTAACAATTAAATTTCATATATTTTTCCCTAAGTAATGGCAGCTGGACAATGTGCAAAGACTGCAGCACTGAATTATAGGAAAGGCACACTGAGATCACCCTCGTCTAATCTTTTTTCTGTGGAAGATCATCTCTACATATGTAATTTTCAACAGAAACAAATTTAATCCATCCTTGGAGACCTAAAGTGATGGAGAAGACATGCTATCATGTATTTCCTATAATATTATATACACATGGCTTTGTATGCTTATATCTGTTTTAATTGAAATACAAATATACCCAAGGCTTTAGTAGATGTAAACAATGTAGCTGTAAACAGGAAATCTTCATGGAAGGTCCTACCAGGATTCAACAGGGGTCTGCTCTTGACAAAACATAACTTACTACCTTTGTGTACAAACTGAAAGACAAAGTAAAATGACAGTGCAGGTTTTGGAAATTATGGAAGCTGGTGAAGTCATAAATTAGACAGATGATAATTGTAGAGAATTAATCATTTAGTAGGGTGGGCTGATTTGAATATCCTGTTTTAATGCAGATAAGTTTGCACTCATACATCTAAGGAAGAAAGAGCATAGTTTATATAGACAGGATTGGACTAAGTATTTCAAAACGATAGAACATGAAAAGAAGTCAGGGTCTTGGTAGATAATTAACTGAACACGATCTTGCAGTGGGATGATGCAATTAGAGACTGAATGTCAGCCCTGAAGCCTAAGCAGGGAAAATATGAAGTGGGAGTAAGAAGGTGATATTAGTGCTGTTTATAGCAAATGTGAAACCATGACAGGAATGCCATGTGCAACTCTCATACTCACATTTCAGAATGGACTATCTGATAAATCACATAGTCAGAAAGTCCTGCCATAAACATGTTGAGGTCTGAAAGGCATGACTTACTGTGAAAAGCTAGGAATGAGCAAGCTGCCTGTCTTATCAAAAAGACAAGCAAAGAAGACTATTGTAAAAGATATAAAAGATGTTTTTGATTGTGAGTGGCTTTTTAGTATAAGAAGAAAGAGCGTAACATAGGACAGTATAGGATATTATTCTCTTGAAAAAGTGATACGTAAGATCTAACTGCAAATAAAACCCTTAAAAATCCAAATCACCCAGTGAATAATTATCCGTATCATTAACAAGGTGATGGATCTTCTACTCTCTTCTGATATGTCTAAAGGTCTTTCCTGGGATATTGCACTTTCAGGAGAAATTATAGGCCTGCTGCTGAGACTTACATCTTAGGTGCTGCAACTTGCAGGAACATGATCTCTTCCAACCTCAAAGTCTACAATTAGGCGACTAACACAATTCTACTTCCTTTCTTTGAATTCTATCAAATAATATTGATGTATACCTACTGAGGAAGTAGCTCTGAGTTCCTTGAGTTTCAAAATAAGGCATTATACTTCACAGGTTTTGGACAGATTTTTTGTCACTAAAATCAATAGACTTGTATTTTAAAATAATCCTGAGAATGGGGAGATTGTGAAGTTGTTTCTGGATGGCACAACCTGTTCCCACCAAGGACATAGCCATTCAAAAATCCTGCTGAATCACTGGAACTGGAAACAGTACTAAATTTCGTTTCTACAGAGATTAGTTCTGCTGAATACAGAACAATCACATCCTTCAGTTTATCACTTTGTTTTTAGGTTCATATACTTGAAATAATATCTACTGTTAAGTGGTCCTGACTGCAAAAACACCAGACTGTGTTTTCAATAAATAATTCCACTTTAATGGCAAAGTAATAATTTAGACAGATACAGTGTGCACACCTGCAAAAAAAAAAATACGCAAGCTGGTTTACAAGCTAGAGGAACAATAAACCAATAGAAAATACATCATCCAGTTAAGTCCGATGACACCAAATACTTATTAGGGTTTTACAAAGACTACAAAATTTTTCAGATGATTTATTTCACTGTTTCTATTTACAAGATATGTTACATCAAAAATGTACAAAATATAAAATGTGTACAGACAAATGTTTCACAAACAATTTCTGAGTCGTAAACTAGGTGGACTCACTGAGATGTATTGCAGGAAGTTTTGTATATGTAATATTGTGTGTTTGTGAGCTAAATATGGCAGGAAAAGATTTGCAGGTTTGCTCAGAGCACAGGTACAAGAAAGAGCAGCTTTGCTTTAGTTCTTTGAGTCAGTCAAGGTGTATGAGCTGACATTTTGCATCAGAAATGGATTCAGATTTGGGGGGCACGATGTTGGTCTGACTGAATCGTACATGCATAAATTCAGAGTTTTATTAGGGCAATAGCACCGTGTAGGAACCTCTAGATTCAGCGATGCAGCTTAGTGCCATTTGGAAACTGCATTGATTTCTTTAAGTTACAGCAGGTGGCCACAGAGCGGCCACGAGGAGTGGATAGCACCAGATACACATTCCAAAGGTAACATCCATGGAGGTGTACAGTACATGACTACACAATGCCAGAGCCCTTAGGTACCTTCTTGTTCACGTGCACCTATTTTAATCTCACGGCTCTTGTGGTAAAAGAGTGTTTCTGATTACTCTGAGCAGTCCGAATGCAGTCTGGCTGTAGCCTGCCGTGACATATGAACTTAACACATTTTCAGACTTTTCCCCCCCGAAATGTATTGGCTTCATATAGATATTGAAACGTGCTGACTGTAGCATTGATAGCTCCTGCATAGTCGTAACAACTGTAAGTACAGGACAAACACACCAGGTAATAACAGCTTTTAGGTTTTGCATTCTGTATTTGTTTGCAACATACAGGAAATCTCAGCAAGTGAAATATCTCTTAACACCAACAGAATAAAATACAATTTTTTTTGTTTGTTTGTTTTTGATTTGATTTGTGCAAGGCTTTTTTTTCTTTTTTTTTTTGTTTTTTTTCTCTTTTTTTTTCCTCTATATTTACAATACCCACCCAGTAGACTGTGCAAAACCAACCCACTTTTACAGTATAAACTCTTCCTCTTCCACAGTGGACATCACTGCTTCAGTGTTCTTTTATGCTGAATTCTTCATGTACAACTATAGCAATCAAAACAACATGCTGAAACTAGAAAAAGAAAAAAAAAAAACCCATATATTTGTGCTCATGCTGCATCAAGTGCATCCAGCTCTGCTGGATAAGTATTCAAAACATCTATCCTCCAAAAATTCCGTTCCATGGGACCAAATGGATTTGAGCCGATTTTGTCAGCATTTAGGTGGCAGTGAAAGTGGGTTTGGGTTCCTTGTGTACTTCTGAGGGTAGGCAGAGAAATCTATTCACAAGATAAAAATATTATATACCAACTGTTCTTTCTCGTATCCATTACTTTAAAAAATCATGATATACAGATATGAGGCTACTATGTTAACTGATGTTTTCTCATTAGTAAATGAAGAAAAAAACAGTGTAAATTACCAATGGTTTAGGAATTAAACCAACTGTAAAACTGTTCTAGAAATCTGTTTTAAGGCAGTGAGACAGCACCATAAGAAATGTTCCTTCTTTCACTGAAAAGGCTCAAACAAACGAAGCCCTAAAAAGCCTTTAATCAGTGTTGGTTAATAATTGGTAGAAAACCGTTGTTAAGGAGTGGGCAGGTGGTTAAAAAAGACCCTTGTGGTAAAAATAACTTTATAAAATCTGTGACTTGTGTACTAAAAACTTGATGGAGCGCATCACCGTGACCATGGCAGTTAGAATTAAATTGGCACTTATCCAGCATATCACAGTCATGTTTTCTGGTGATTGCACAATACTGTTTGTGCTTTCTGAGTTACTATCATCTTTTACTCATTTTGGAATGGACAGTAGTGTATAACACAAACACCACTGCCGTCCTGTGACCAGCACCATGTGGCACAACAGAGGTTAGAAGATAATTAGGAGACTGCATTGTTCATGCAGCACCTCAGGGTAAACTAAAGGAAAAAAAAACCCAAAGAAGTTTCACTGTAAACTTGTACAGAGAAACAGAGAGAGACAAAGAGAGAGAAGGAGGATAAGGGAAAAAAAATATTCCAGTTTGGCTAACACGTGTGCAATCTGCTCAGATGCCCTTGGTCTAGGGCACTTTCCAGTTGACAAATGGAGTCTCACTTGGCTCCATAGGTATTGAAATTAAACTAATTCAAGCTTTCCACTTCAATTTTTCTTCCTGACTTTGCAGAGTTAGGTCTCCTGCCTACCTACAACACACCATTCTTACTCAGAGACCTCGATGTGCTGCTTTAATACTGGCAGTGGTCTAGTGGAAACAGATTTTACCATCATCCTACAGCAAGATTTGTCCCTTTCAGAGGGTTGATTCAAGGGATGAATCCAAAATGTCGTCGTGGTGGCTGGTGCTATCACTGTCACAGCTCTGCGCACTCGAATAGTTGGCTGCCTCTTGAAGCCTCATTAGCATATTCATCTGAAAGAAGAAAGCAATGTTTACACAATCTCGTCTCATTTAATACTGCAGTGACCGTGTTAAAATTTAATTAAGCTCCCTTGCTGTATGAGGTGTGCTGGTATCTAGGTGAGAGACCATACAAAAGGATTTCAGAAAGGGCAGGGTGATAGTGGCTCCTATTGGCACTCTTTTCATTGCCTTCTGGTTTTTAAATAGAAGCTTAAAGGTCCAAAGAGGGACACAACGGAGCTGCCTGATAACTCTAATTCAGGGGTGAGGCCAGCTGCAGCTGCAACACTGGCAGAGGAAGGAAGCTGTATCTCAGCTGGACATCTGGGCCCATATTTGGAGACAGTCAAGCTTCCAGATAATTTTTGGATGGTGTAGATGATTACGCTGGAAAAGCAACTGAAAACATAATCACAGTAACATACCCCCTCCACAAGAGAAGGATGGGGAGGGAATGAGAGAGGGTGGACTGATGCCAGCTGCTTCATAAATGAGTCCCATCTGCTCTTGAGGGGCTGACCTCAGGAGGGGAACAGCAACAGATCCTCCTACCCAGGAGAGTAGACCCCTCATAATTTAGGGATTACTGGTACCTGAAATCCATCTGAAAATCAGCAAATGGCAGCATTAAGACCCAGAAAATTACTTGGATGCTTGATGCCTAACTCTGTATAATGGTCAGGATTTTATTTATAAAGCATCCACTTCTGCCAGCATGCTAAGGACTGCAAGCAATGTTGAGAGTGTTTTAGTGTTTTTCACGGAATAAATACGCTGTTGTTACAAAAAGCAATCAAAGAAAAACCAAAGAGAAAGATGCATTCTTATCTGTGTTTTAAACCCCTATTTCCAGTTTGTTTGGAAATCCTTACATCTCTATGCTTTCAACTTGCACGGTGGAGTTTTCTCTAGGCACTGAACAGTGTTCAACACTTTTGAGTAGCTTTTGCTGAAGCTTTGATAGGTATCCCATGCTTGTGAACACAGAATACCTGTGGTGGCTGCTCAATACAGCCTGCACATGATGTGTCCTGTTTCCACAAGTGCAGCGTCTGTCCACCCATGAGCTCCACTGCAGGTGGGGGCAAACCCTCCAGTCACAATTTCCAAGCTTCTGGCATTTACTCAGGTACAGATGCTGACCACAGTGTGCAGGGAGCAGGGGTGAATGGACACTGAACTCAGGCTGCCCATGTTTTCACCATAGTGGAGACTATGCTGTGCTGGAAGCCTGTCCAATACACTCGCTCAAAGCCCAAATCACAGGGTCAAATTATCACCTGAAAGCTTATGGAATGGGAGAGGACCTCAAATTAGATGATTTTCTGCACTTCTTCAGGGTGCAAGGTCTGTTTTTGAACATGAAACAGTGAGGCTGAGGAACCATTTTCGTAACACTGATAAGAGTTAAATGCATTTTTCTCTAAGAAATTCCCTTTTCCAAGGGCTGCCTGTATTCTAGAAATACAGTTCTCTAAAATGCTATTTTGAATTATGATAAAGGCAGTCCACAGAGAAAGCACTACACAAGAATAGCAGTTCAACACATGCATTTTAATAGTCCATTATCAGAGGAGGCAATGGTAAACCCATATGTCTGGGATCATATTTAAATAAAACAAAACATGGCATTGAGGGAAATCAATTTCTTATCATTTAATGCCACCACACTTGCATTCCTTTTACATTAAGACTGTTACACAGTCATCAGTTATCTTAAAATCTTCTGAGAAATGGGAGGATGGCTAATTTCTATTTTCACTAAATTCTCTATGATAGATAAGTTAGATAATGTGAATATCGCAGTCCTTCATTTGTATAATGTAGATGAAGACCCGCCCAATGAAAAATGATGTTTTCATGATAAAATTGATTATAAGCTGCTGAAGAGTGGTACCCAAACAATATAATGGTGAAGACCTGATACATGGTACCAGATACCAGGTACATCTGGGCAGATGGGAAATGCAAACAGTATAAGGACAAATTAACATGTTGTTGATACATGCCTTCCTGCTTCCTTTCATTTTCAACATTCTTGTAAATTACAGGAGGATTAATTTTAAAAGCCTATTTTGCACAGTAGATTTTTACTGCACAGCGTACAGTTTAACATGTGAGAGTAAAGTGCATACTGAAAAGCTTTTTCCCAAAAGTTTGAATCTTACCAAGGGATCCCCCTCTGTATCAGTCTGTGGAACATGCTTAGATGTTGTTCCTTCTTTTGCTGATGCATAACCTTCATAACCAACATCTTCGGGTCTTAACTGAAGTAGTGATGGCCACTCATGCTGTAGAGTTGCAGAGCTCCATGGATAGGTATCAGCTACCCACTTGGAGGGATCCTCCCAGGGTGCCCTCTTACCGTACATCTATATTATGGATATAACACAGGTAAGTACTCTACAGAGTTTTCAGTATCAGTTGTAACAGCAGAAAAAGAAGTTATCACAAACATCTAAACCATTTTAGAAAGAGATCTGCTTTCAGATGTTCTCAGTACTCAGGTAAAATATGACCTTAAGAAGACCTGATCATCTCCACTAACGCTCCTTCAATACACCAAGTGGCTGCAAGTTGGAAAACACTCAGTAACTAGTGACACTTGTAGACAACAGCAAGTTCTTGATACAGTGTGAAATGAGACCTCCAGGTAATTTGCTTAAAGCATATCAGTGAAATTAACACAGACCTATCAAAAGCACTCAGGTTAATTGGATTTTGTTTCAAGTGAATTAGAAGGTGGCAGTACAGATTGTTCACTTCTCCTAGTAAAATGAGATGCTGAATCAGATGTCTGTCCACATCCTAAGTGTGAGAACTTTTAGAAGGTCAAGAGAAGAACTTCACAAGGGATGTATTTTTCCTTACTGTGAAGCATAAAATGCTTATGAATCTGGGAGGAGGACAGAGGAAGTAAAAATGAGAATACTGTAATTATAGGATATCTGGTAGCTTCCTCACTAAAATGCATCCCTGCCTGTATTGCTGTTCACAAGCAACAAGTTAACTGAGAACCCCTTGGCTGCTGCTTTAAAGATTTTTTTTAGCAGTGACAATGACACACTGGGATGGGAAGCCATTCACCAGGGCTTTTTGTAATTTCTCCCATCTCAAACAGCCTCACACCATCCAAGAACACCCTGCTATTGGCAGGGCATGCACTCATGGAGGATATAGGTGGGCCGCACTCCTAAAGGGATTATAAGAGGGGAGGACTTTAGTGATAAAGGCAGAGTGATGAGTTGTGCTTATCACTGCAACACCTGCTGCCAGGAACTTGCTGAATGCAGAGTTCAGGTTAGGCAGCCAAGTTCCCTGTATTAGGCACAGAGGTACTCAGACTCTTTCTGCCCTACACTGAGGCTAGGTTGCTAAAACAGAGTTCTGCCTAAATAAGCCAAGAGAAATGTTCCTCAGGTAGGTAGCAGCCTAACTCCAGACTGTAGCACTTCCCTTATCTGAGATTAATAGCAACTAAACCTTTTCTGGAATCTAGAGCAAGGCTTGTAAATCCTACGTCTGACAAGTGAGTTTGCAAAGTACCTGACTAGAAAGGCAGTTTTTATCCATCTTTGGTTCCAGGAGCACTTAATTATATGATATAAAGGATTTCTGTTTATTATTAATAATTTTATTCTATGGAAGCCATCCAAAGCAGCTAAAAATTGGTACAGCTCATGAAACAAACATATTTTCTTCTATATGCTGCCATCTTCTGCTCCACAACTGAAGTTTTCATTTAAGCAGTTACCCTGTATGCTTGGGAAAATATGAGCATGAAGAATACCACTGCATTTTTATAGCTGGTCTAAACAAGTGCTGTTAATCTCACTGTGACTGTTCTATCAAATGTTTGGCAGTATTCTGTACAAGGCATAAACACTGTAATTCCCAGAGAGATAAGCAGTTTTTGGAAAGCATGAGATATTCAACAGGCAAGATTCTAAACCTCCATCGCATCAGTATGTCACTGTGTCAATACAGGTGATAAAGAAACTGCAGCCGCTTACATAGCTCTGCCTAGTCCATAACAATCCCCTCTGCACTGTGTAGTAATTTTTTTCAGTGTAATGTGTGGAACAAAATGCCTTTCCACAAAGCACCTTTTTAGAGGACGTAGAATTGCAGTGCATAAACAGAAAAAAGGAAAAAGGGAGAAAGCCAATTAAAGATAGGAGGGGAAATACAAAAAAAAAAGAATGGATTAATGTAAAGATTTAGGCTTGCTCCAGAGATATGGAACTATCTGAAATCCTAACCTCCTCTGGTATAACCCGGAGTTATCCTTCTGGGGAAGACCTCATTGCAGCCTTCCAGTACTTGACGGGGCTTGTAAAAAAGAGGGGGAACAACATTTTAATGTAGGCAGATAGTGATAGGACAAGGGAGAATGGTTTTAAACTAAGACAGGAGAGATTTAGATTAGATGTTAGGAAAAATTCTTTACTCAGAGGGTGGTGAGGGATTGGAACAAGTTGCCCAGAGAGGTTATGGATGCCACATCCCTGGAAGTGTTTAAGGCCAGGAATTAGATGATCTTCTAGGTCCCTTCCAATCCAAGCCTTTCTATGATTCTATGAAAACATCCTTGCTCACAGCTTTTCCCCACATGCCTGTGTATCTAACGGTCTATGTAGGTGGTAGGAGGATTACACAGACCGAAGCTATTTTCTTGCACTAGTGTAAAGCTTATTAACCATTCCATTTAGGGGTAAGCTGAGCCTGCCTTGACTCAGGGAGACAATCTGAGCTGTATTTAGCCATGCTGGGAACTCTTTAAACAATGGAAAAACCCCCACCTTCCTCCAGTCACAAAGAAACCCTCTTCATAAAATACAAGATATGTTAGTGCTGGAGCAAACAAAGCCAAATTATGTATCAGAGCAAGAGCAGGTCAAAAGGAATTTGAGTCTGCCTTCTATAACTCCTCCAAAGAGTTTCCTCTTGAAAATGCAACAACATTCATACCAGGATGCATTGTTTAAAAATAGCTTGGAGAAAGCCTTTGAAAGCAATCAAAAAAACTTCTAGGAAACAAATGAAATACCTGAAGTCCTTCTCTCACAGCTTCCAGAAGATACGGAACCAGGGAATAGTTCCAAAGGTCTGTGAACCACACTCTGGAGCCATCAACATCCATAGGGCAAGGGAGGAAGAGACGGGGACCTGAGCAGTCAAGTTGTATATTAAAAAAGGTAGAACTAGGAAACACACTTAAAATAATCTTCTCAAAATTAAAAGAACAGTACTGGAACAAGCTCAAGGTAAGAGAATACTAAAACAGGACTACATTAAAGGAGCTAACAGTCTTCTGTTATTAAAAATGAACTGGTGGATATATTCCTTAGAAATTTGCTGATAAAAAACTGGTGTCATTTAGTTCAATTTTAGGGCCTGATGAACACTTACAAAGCTATGTAAAAGCTGACATCTTTGCTAACGTAGTAATTCCATTAAAAGACCTCAGGTATAAGGGTTTTTATTGCTGTAATTATACTGCAGTGTGAAAGCAGGAGAAAAAAATAAGGCTTAGGAAAGTTACTGTTGGGGTAATTTTTTTTAAATTTAGTTTTAAAAATTATGATATTTTACTTGAAAGTATTTAGCAACAAAGGAAGCTCTACCAGGAAATATATATACTCTCTCATTAAACTTTCCATTTTCTTTTCAATCTTGATGACAACTAGACAAATTCCCTATACCTATGTGGTACTTCCCATTGAGACATGGCAACTTTAAAAAAAAAAAAAAATTCTTCACAAATCTCTAAAATTCTCAGCCTGCATCCTTATTTCAAACCATTCCACCAGTGGACTCACCAATGGTTACATCTGAAGAGCTGTGCGTTTCTAGGAAGCTGTTGAGATGATGCCATGTTTTGGGGATCCAGTCAATGATTTTCATAAGCTCATTATTGCGTATGTTCTTTTCTATTTCAGTTTCAATCAGTTTCCTTCTCAGATATCTGCCTAAGAAACCTTTAACAGGCTCTGTGTGATTAGCACACAGCACCCACCTGGGTAGAAGAGATAAATGTCAAGCAGCCATGAATAGAAAATACATTATTTCCTCTTAAACATATAGATAAAAGTAATATCATAAGCTTCCAAGTCTCATTAGTCAGCAAGTACAACACTGCTCCAATAAACCTCATTACTGTTCACTGTTTCCACAGAGCCATTTCAGGTTCCAGCAGGAATTCAAGACACTGCCGAAGACAAATGAAATGCAGGAATGCAATCATCTTCAGCAACTTGCTAGAGGTGCCAGACAGTAATTTTATTTCTTTTACTTTTCCCCAACACCATTCAGAGACACATCAATAGAGGAGAGACACTGAAACTAAAATACTTTACTGTGATGAGACACAAGACCAATATTTGTCAAAGAACTGGGCTTAGAAGCAGGGAGCTGCGCAAACATGGCCACAGTAAATACAGAGTGAATGTACCTGAAATTGTGATGCATCTCCAGATTTGGTGAAGAAGAAACTCCCTGGTTCATGGTTCCAATAATATAGGGACTGGAAAGATAAAAGCAGTAAGATTTTTTGAGGGAGAATTTATTCAAATATTCAAAGTATATTCCTTCTTATTTTCTGCACTAGGCCAATTTCAAGAGTCTCTGGATGTATTGTAGTCATATATTTAAAATATTTCTGAGGTACCCTTTTTAAAATGCTTATTGTACGATTTCCCTCTTTGCATATATGTAGTTTACTAGCGCTCATCTGAAAAAATAAATGAAGCAACCCTGTCTTAATGTAACTCATAATTTGGCAGTAGGCTTAGCTTTTTAATTTCAAAAGCCAGTGAATGTCATGAGACATTGCATGCAACGATTTTATGAAGGGAAGTCCCTCTGATGTCACCTTTACAGCAGAAATAACCAATGTTACACGGCAGTAAAAGTTCTAGAAAACATTATTTTTACTCTTGCTTGAGAGTAAAGGACAGTCAGCCAACTTTGTACTTATGCACTGCTCCAGGAAAACTATGGGAAGGGCAAATCTGCTAGAAACACAGCTGCTTCTGCACGGCATGGTTTATCCCAAATTCCACACTTACAAAGTGTAAGCTGTTCTCATGGTACTAATGAGAAGTGTTTATGTACATTCTTAAATTTCATGGTACATTTACATCTTACTGAGAAGCATGGGAGTCATGTAAATGAAGTGAAGGAGCCAACTAAGTACTTGGCTGAAGAGGGTTAAAATTATTGAAGCACGTAACAGCCTTGCAGATGGCCTATGGGAGTCTAAATGTTCACTGGGACATTTTATTTTGCAAAATAACAAAGAGCTTTTACTGTTTTAATTGCAAAACAAGTGCAAGGAGAGAGAAGAGGTAATACCTACCATTTATTGTATTTACAGTTGAGGAAACCATTGAAGATGTCACTTAGTGAACTGATGTGGTGGAGGTTATCAAGAATTATGACGACAGGGAGGTCAGCACCATTGTTGTCAGCACTGCATTGCTCAGCTAGGTTTGCTAGATATTGTCGCAGATCCTTCCATAGAATTAGTAAGAAAACAAAAATAAAATCACAAAAAAATGCCCCAAGCCCAGAAAAGATTAATTCAATTAGACCATAGATGTAATTTCACTGAAAAAAAATTTGGGAAGATAAAATGACTGCTAAAGAGATTTCCTTCTGTGGATCGATCACTCAGCTGGATCGGCACAGGCAGGAAACCATGCTGCTTATAGAGGGCAACACTGAACCACATCCTAGGAAAAAGAAAAGTGCTAAACGCAAGGCAAATGACTGAAGCATTCTGAGTTGGTGGATATATTCCTTAGAAATTTGCTGATAAAATAGCTTATCTCCAGAGGAAAATAGTTTGCAATAAAGTATGCCATTTCCAATGGGCTGAGATACTCACGTTAATTTTCGGACCTTTATTCTTACGAATGCCACATTCATATAACAAAAAACCCCACCACACTGTCACACAATTTCAGTATATTGAACTGCTGCTTTAGATATCTCATTTCAGCACTCTCAATGAAAATCTGCCTGCCCTCTTGAGGATGCTTTATCACACCTCATAATAAAATTTGTGGTGTAAATTCTTTCCTGTCAGCTGTCTGGCTGCTGTTTAGTGTAGAAGTAAAAGAGAGCTTTCTGTAACCAAAACATTTCATATTTTTGTCAACACTTTGTTGCTCTTGAGGATCTGGGCTAGTCAAGTTTTACAGCTGTATCTCTAGAGGTATCTAATTTTGTCAGGGTTGGAAATACTCAGTATCATGGACAAAGTTCCTATTGACATTTTATTTTCTGGATCAGGGATAGCCGAATCTTTTCTTCTTTAATGTGAACATGCACCTTTTTTATTTCAAGAAAGATTTTTCTTTGCCTTTTTATGATCAGGTGTCTCTCAGGGAACATTATGGGTTTCTTCCATGGAATAGTACCATCTGTATTGTACCCTTGGTATTTGACAATATTGGTTTTTGGGTTTTTAACTCAAAAGTTCTACATAAATTCTGATAGAAGTAAAGGAAAAGGGGAAAAAGCCCCCAACCAATCCAATCCCAAAAACAACAGCCAAACACCAAAACACACAGATCAAGCAATTTACCAGAAATCCAAAAGCTTGTTCTTTTGTGGGACAATTTTCTTTACAGATGTGTATGATATAACAACAAAACATAAACACACTCCCTGCCAAAGTAAATGGCATCACAAATCCTCTGTACAAAGACAGTGAAAAGCAGGGTTTTTTGCCAGAATGGTCCTCTTGCCCCTTTGGGATCTTCTTCCTTCTTACATTACGTTAGCATTCACTATGTTCTGTGTAAATCAGAAAGCTTGGGGCAACCCTTTCATTTTTTTCCCCCCAGGTACCAAGTTAGGAGTACACCCAATTCAGGACAGCCAAGTGAATAGCCTTATCTGTGGCTAGCACAGTAGTCATGCTAGAAGCCTGATAATCTGAGCCATGTAAATCATTAGGAATGTGACATGATGTGTGAGGCAATTTCAGTATGGTCAGCTTCCTCACTGATGCACACCAGAAATCATGATGGTTGTATTTCTCCAGTGCTGATTAAGAAACTGAGCCCAAGACAGTAATTCCAAATCCTCACTTTGAAATCTTTGTTAACAAAGGATGATTTCATCATAATAAAAAAGCAAGTTACACTAGTATTACTATTTATCCAACCTTCTGACAAAGAAATTTCAGACAGTCCAAAAATTTAATTTACATAGGAGTTGGACTCTGCATCTATACTTAAAGTGGGTTTCCTCAAGAGGGGAAAAATTGAGTCTTCCTTGACAGTGCTTCAGTGGTTTGTTTAGAACAGAAAGATCTGGCCCCTGTACATCACTAGGATTGGAGACTGAATTCTTGTAGGAAGAAATGCTAACTGAGCAGCAAAAGATAATATTAACACAAATTAATAGAATCTGTTCTGCATCATCGCTACGAACTGAGCAATAGGTTATGTTTTCAACTGTAACTTACCTTGCTTGACTTGTGATCTATGTTAAAAGTTGCAATTGCATCCTCAGTTTTTTTTCTGCCAGATTTAGTTATAATATATTCAGCCAGCCTGTTAGCTAAATAGGTCTTTCCTGTGCCACTGGGTCCCGACAGAATAATTCTGCGATGCTCCATCAGTAAATTAAAGTACCGTTGGGTAATTGGCTTAGGAATTAATGTGTCAAACACAAAACTATCCAAACTGTTTTCTTCCACTCCTGGGGATAAAAGAAAAGAAAAATGGCCTGTCTTATCCTTGCTAAGGTAGTAATTTGGCCCAGCACCTGATTGTATCAGTGCTATGCCCAAAGCAAGGTAAGACACATCTTAAATCAAATCCCTACTAAGGACTTCTTTGCTGTGGAATTACAGATACACTTCCACAAAAATTAAACAGCAGTAGTGAGTTGAGATGAGTGGGAGAGATGCAATCAAAATAAATGTGAAGAGAAGGCTCAGTGAGGCAAAGATACATGTTTCAGACATTACTGGCAACGATGACAAAAAAAAGGTCAAAGTGACAGCCACAAGGGTTACCAGTTGTCACACCAATGTATGTAAAGTTCCCCTGAAGGTCCCCTCTCCCCTCCAATAGCAAATCCCTAGAGCTTTTGAAATGTTTAGAATTTTTCCTGTGAAACTGAATAAAGCATAAATATTTCTCATTGTAATCTCTGTTTTGGGTTTCATTTTTTTGCCACTGTTTAGAAATCTGTACTTTGGTGTGATTTGGCAGTCAGGCAGGGGAGGACAGATATCCCTAGATTTCCCTCAAAAGGCTGCAATGCAATAGTTATTATGCAATGTCTTACAGACAGTTTATGTGATAAATGTGTCCTCAAACTAGAGACAATAAAGATCAGGTGTAAGAAAAACTAATATGAAAGGATAGGGAACTGCAGTGTAGGACTCTACAGTACCTGCAGAAGTATTCTTTGGATTTTACCTTTCAGGTTCACAGTGATGACGTTATTATCTCCAACCAGATATCCACAAGGCAGCAGTTCAGGCGCTTCTAGGCTATGGGCTCTAATTACATCCCCTATACAGTAGCTAGCAATGCAGTCAGAGCTTAAACCCAGGCTAGTAGTTGGATCCACTCGAAAAATATACTCCTGAAATTATATGAAAACATAAAACATAAAAATATTTACTGAATGAAAGCAATTTGGAAAACTGCCTATAGTCATAAGAAAAAGAACAGTGACATTAAGAATAAAGCTTAATAGTGGTGTTAACTATATATCAAAAAAACCTCAAACCAAACCAAAAACTTGGCAAGACAACTCAAAGAATACAGAAATTTTCTAGCATGAAACAGAAAATTGTAATAATACTTAAGCTAATTTTTCAGTGTCTTACCTTAAAGAGACGTCTGATTACACCATCTAAAACATCCCACTTTGTTTTTCCACTGACTCCAATTGATCCTATCAGGTATGCATGTGGCTTTTGATCCTGGAAAGAGAGATTTTTGGAAACTAGACTAAAAATGGTGCTAATTCGTTTTCTATGAAGATCCATAGTTTTCCCAATGCAGAATAAGAATATTATTTAGAATATGATGTTACAACTTTGGTAATAATCTCTGTGCCAGAAATAGGTATAGACTGTATTACTTTGGTACATCTTTATAAAGAAGGGAATATAGAATCTTGTTCTGCTCTTTGATTGCATCTGTGTCTTTAAAGAGATGACTAAAAATAAAGATTGCACGGTATTTATAATTTTTTTAACACAGAACATGAAAACACGACAATGCAATTTCTCAGCAGCAAATTCACAGTTGCACCCTAAGGAGTCCAAGGCACAGATCTAACTTATAATGACTTTTAAATGGAGATAGAAGTCTCAGGACATCCTATTACTAATTAAACTGAAAATTGGTAGTGTCTAAGCTACCACAAAGGCAGAATGAGGCCATATAACATTAGTCTATAGAATGGGCCTCCCTGTATTGAGCATATAAGACAGAGAAGAGAGCTGCTACCTATAGGAAATTTCCATTCAGTTCCTTGCTTAAAATACCGAAAAAAATGGAGCTACTACGTTCCAGCATTTGCTTGAGCTATAATTCTGCTCTGGGTAATGCACTTACCTTGGCTCGACTATAGCCCTTGTTTATAGTGACTAAGATTTTGACACTATGACCATCTTTGTGGAGTGCTCCATCAGTGACATCATCCAACAAAATATCTGCATTAAAAGAAGGGAAGTGATCAGTCTGACAAATCACATCAATTCTGTTCACATCATTAGTTCAGTATTTGTTCAAAGGATTTTTTGGTTAAAAAGAAAGGCTGCCATGACAACAACTTGCAATTGTTATAAACTGTACTTATTCCTAATTCACCATTTCTGTTGGAGGTGACAAAAAAGTTACCAGTTGTCAATTTTTGAAGGAACATTAGGAGTTTTAATCATGTAAAAATGAATAGAGAATCCACAAATAAATAAAATCTTGCATTATAGTCTTGTCTTTGCTTTTCCTCTTGGAACTTTTTCAAAATTACAATATGTTCACAAAGTAATGTTGTTTAAAAACTAAATTAAGTTTATGTCTTTGGGCACTCAGTTGTCGCCTTTAGAATGTTTTAAGAAGAGAAAACAAGAAATCCTTGCATTGATATTTTTGCTGTTAAGTAAAACAGCATTTAATTTCACTTTCCAGATGATTCCTTTATCCTCTGTACATATGGCACGGATAGAAACTTTTTCACCTCCACTAGAAAACCACTTTGGATTCCTCCAGAATATGGGACTCTATTTTCAGCCATTCCTCTAAGGAAAGGTTTCATTTTTCTCGGATGTAAAGAGTGATTTTGATCTGCTCTGCACCTCTGCTTCTACCACTTCATTAACTCCTAAAATGAGAAAGTTGATGTATTTCTATTAAAGGCTGGGCCTACAGCTTTATTGCAAGTGATAAAACTGCTGCTTTCTTCTAGAAGTTCTCTCTGAGGTTTTACTGTTAGACATTTAAACTAACTACAAAATTAGATGAGATTATGGATTTGCATTTTCTTCAAATTTGCATTTTCTTCAAAGGCCAGCACAGTAATCCACTAACCTAAGCCCTGTTCGTTCTTAGTCTGAAAAACATTGACTTCATGACATAGTCTGCACAAGGTCAGATTTCAGCCAAATTAAATGAGGTCCCAGTAAGATTCAGTCACAGTTCAAAGGAAAACCAAAGAAGGCTTATGAATATAATTTCAATTAATGTATTAAAAAATTAGCTTTCATGTAAAAAGTTTGATAATTACATCCAGATCTAGAATGCAGATTCTGCTTTTTTTTTTTTTAATTCATTGAACAAAGAAGCATTTTTTTCTTTTTTTGTGAGCTTTAATAAATCTATGCTTGCTTTTTTCCAGGCACAGTTTTTCTGTGTCACCACTGAATGTTTCACTTCACTTGTCTTGTGTTTTGGCACATTTGACAAACCTTTGAGCAAATCTAAGAGCTTTGATAATACCATAGTTTGTCTGAGGGCAAATTATGGTACAACTGATCCCCCTGTGAAATTTTTCTATCTCTAAATGACCCTTATGTAGCCCTTTAAATTAATTCCTCTTTAAGTCTTTAGGAATGAGGAACCACTCTGTAGCAAAAGAACAAATTCGGCTTTATAAGAGCTCTCTCTCTCACTGATACAAGGGGCTTAGAAGATGCCCAAGGGCCTCTAATTTCATGGTGGTACTAATTGTTTTAATTACCCCCTGCCAGGTCTGCTTTTTAGGCATGCTATGATCACTTCAGTTCAATTCTTGTCTGAACTCTGGCACTCTGGGCCAGTCTTGTACTTGTCCTTGTTTGCTCCTTTCACTCCAGTGACTGACTGAAAGAGGGGTGTCTGTAACCATCAAACCCCTTCCCAGCTTGCCACTCACACTGATCTGGAGGGTATCATCATACCCTTAGGAAGTGACAGTGGATAGCTTTGGTCATTTCCAGATGACCATCACTGATTGGAGACATTGCTTCCAGAACATGCAGCGACATTTTTATAATACGAAGAGCCAAAGCCCTCAGTTCTCTCAGCTTAGTCCTCATCATGATTAACCTCTCCACATCTCAGAAACTTTTGTTCAGTAGTACTCCAGCTGTCCCAGAAATCCCAAAAGACTTGCTGCTAAGCTGTCATCCTTCCAAGTTCTCTGGCATGGCAACAAAATGATCATCGCAATGATCAAAAATTCTGGATTCATAATCAAATGAAATTCTCCACTCCTCATTAGGCACCCTTTTATCTTTAATTTCTTATAACCAAAAGTAATTACTTTGCATGTGAGAAAGACATTTAGAACAATAGCACAGAAAATTACATAAAGCTTATGAAATAATGGAATCATTTAGGCTGGAAAACATCCTTAAGATCATAGAGTCCAACCACTTCTCCCAGCCATCCTGTTCTCCTTCTTCCTGTTCCTTTGCCTTGTTTTCCTCTTCCCCTTCCTCTTTTTTTCTCCCAGCTTTTGTTTTTTCTATTCTTTTGCTGAACACTTCCTCCTAATTTTCTTCTTCTTCATTCTTTATCTTATGTTTACCTTCCCTTTACTTTCCCCTGTTCCTCTTTACCCATTGAATTTTCATCTAGTTCCCCCTCCTTTTCTTCAAACTCTTCTTCCTACATGTTTATTCCTGTATCTAGACAGAGTTAGTGCCAAGCAACAAAGTGCTAATGGCTGCTACTCATGAGAGACATTCTATAACCACCATATTGAAAAAAATTCTGTAACTTTTTTTGGTGTTTTTTTGTTCGTTTGGTTGGTTTTTGCATTTTTTTTTAATATATGTGGATCTGTGAGCAGTTAAATGCTTTCTCCCTGCTTTTGCAACACCTCATTGCATGCTGAGGCCCAGTTCAGACTCCTCCATGCTAAAAGTTAAACCTTTCAAAGAGCTGGAATGTAAATAAAAAATATACCAATTTTCATACAAAATCTGATATTAACCAGAAAAAATGTTCAAATATCCGTGTAATCAATGACTGGCAAGATAATATGACTAACCGCCAATCCAAATTATAGTCAGTCAGTTTGGCATATTCCCAGCTGTACTCTTGCCTAGACTCTTTCCACAATTATTAGCCACATTTTTATTGCTTCCAGAGACTACACTATACTTTCTGTGGCGTCTATGCTAATGAGTGCTGCTCTGCTCCTGCTTTGCTCCCCGTTCTAATGTTAGAGCCAGCACTTCTGTTTCTTGGCTACATTATCAAAACAAATGTAGAAGGCTTATTATCATAAACTCCATGGCATGGAAAATAATCAAATGTTAACATTCAGGATGTGGACCAAAGTTCTGCTTGCTTTTCTTCATTCACAGAACACAATGAGAGTCCCTAATAAGCCAGGAGAGGTTTGACTCCAGTGATAAATGGTGATTTGGTTCAACATAGGCTAAGAAAATGTAAGGGATAAAGCTAACTGAGACCACCTTCTGCCTCAGCTGCAAATACGAAGTCAAGTTAAGGGAGGTAACTGAATGATCAAAGATCTGTAAACTAAAAGAAGAAAGTTTCACATACTATAGACATATTTATCCCATATGGGCAAGAGAATATATCAATACAGTTGTCAAGTATACTTCAACAGATATTCCTTTACAAACAAATTGTAAACTGTATGACCAAAGAGTATCGTAAACTATGTAGGTAGAGTGTCATAGCCTGGAACAAAGCAAACATAATGAACAGTCTGTTACTGCTGTTCAGGGGCTTCTAAAAGCTCCATTTTTCAGACATGGCCACGAGCATTCTTCCTCATCTCTGTTACTGAATGTATATCCAATGTTAGCCTGAGTGATATGAGGTATTTTAATTTTCAGAAATGCTTCTCCTATTTGGCCCATTTAGAGGCTGAAAAATTCTTACTAACTGCAGAGGCCTGCATGTCCCCAAAGTATGCTCACCTGATGTAACAGATTCTGTGATGTTTAAATTGTTCAGAGAAAGTCCCAGTGACTGCCGTGATGAAGAAGATGATGTGCTGCTTGATGACTCTGATGATGGCCGGGCAGGCTTTCCAGTATTTCCAGTCTCTGCCTTTAAGCGATCATTTTCAGCTTTCAATATCTCAATTTCATTCTACATACAAAAGAAACCAACACAAAAGCACAGGAGGTTATTCTTGTGGAAAACCAATGTCGGTGGCTATTCTGGTGATGCTGCTCCCCTGACCTAGTTAATTGGTTTACCACTTTCACAGCAGAGGTATAACACAGTGAAAACTGGATTGCCTTTACTTCTTAAAAGAAGAGAAACCCCCCCAATAACCATGCTTAGCTTTTGCCTCAAGATAGATCCTAAGCAATGTAAGCTTCAAGCTTTTGTTTCTATCGTAGAGTTGACCATAATGTGACTGTGGTGAGAATTTTCCCAGCTATCCCCATTTTTTTGAGGTACTTTCTATTGTCAAATACCTTAGGCAACAGTCAGTTAAGAAAGTTACTGGATATGTCAATGTTTCCAAAGTCACAGGAAATTATTACTGCCTTTGAACATAAAATTTAAGCAGTAACTTCACGGAGAAATTAAATTAAAAATTAAAAATTAGAAATTGATAGTTTAACAGTTTCATAACCATTCTTGCTATCAAAGAAGACTTTTTGATCATTCAAACATGGGATTGTTCACAGAGCAGTGAGCAAACTCTATGACGAAAACACACAGTTACAGATGAATCAGAACAACTGGAATTTTTTTAGCTAAATCCTCTGTGGTGCCAAGTGATTATTGAATGTACAAAAATAAAATGAAAACTTAGCCTGACAACAGCCTGGTACCAGCAAAATCTAGCTTCCAGTCGCTTCACAAAGCACATTGCAAAGCAACTGCTTATTCTTGCAGATGGTTCTGCACATCAAATTTAATTCTATATTCACTATCACCTGGCTAAAAGTCCCATTTTTTTATGGAGGCTGCACAGCTATATTATACAAGTAAAAACATAAGGGATAGATAGCATCGTAAAAAACCCTGCTACAGCTACAAAAAGATCGGATCACATATGCAAAGGTGAGGAGTTAGTGAAAGGGAAGGGACAAACCAGCATAAAAGTAACAGAAGGTAACAGATGTGTGTATCAGTTTATTCTAGGGTTCAAATCAGGAGCTACTCTGCAATGTACGCCAATTAATTACACAGCCTTAGCAGTCTTCAATTTACCTGACCTTTAGGTTTTTAAGGTGCTTTGGATATAAAAGTAATCATGTATCACTTCCATGAGTCCTACTTTTTCCCCTTACCAATCCTCATCAATCCTCTAAAATACCACAGTTTGGCAACTGCAAGGTGGCGGCCTGTCCTTTTGGGAAAACTTCAGAAGTGGTGATTACCAGCAACAGCATCTCAACCAGTTGCCTCTGCCCAAATTTGAGGAAGTTCAGACTTTGGAGAACTGTGCAAAACTCCAGCAAACTTCTCCCTCTTGGGAGTTCACCTGGCTCAGGCACTTGTACCCAGTATAAGACTGTAATTGGATGATAAGCCTTCACATCCGTTTCTCCACCATTGCAATTAACTGTATTCTATTCCTCATAGTTCCTTAAAACCTTTCAGTGCCTCGAGATCAATGTCTTACTTATGCCTGGACAACTGAAACCATATTTACGGACCAGTTCTTGGTAAGTCTTCCCTCTAATTGAAGTTCAGCCAAATAATCCCACAGTAATGTTGGAACTCAGGGTGTGAACACCTGGGAGGATGGCAGGTACCATAGATGTTTAAAGATGTGGCTGAGACTCATGTAGGCATGTTGTAAACAAAGAGGTCTAGAAAAACATCAGGCACACCATTTCTGTAGTTATGAAATCAGGTGCTATGGGCATCTACGCAAAAGTGCCTAAAGGTGCACCTTACCTAAGCACCCAACGCAGAGCAATTCAGCTGGCAAGCCACTGGGCTGGATTCAGCTGTGCAGGGGTGGGTTTCCAGTGGCATAACAAACATGGTCTTCCATGGAAGAATGCTAAACCTACATGTCCTGCGCAGATGCAAATACTTGAGGCTGGTTCAAATGGTAAGAAGTGCCTATGCTCAAAGAACTCCATTTCACCGTCTGTACCTATCTCAGGGTAATTTTAGGATAGCCCTTTAGCCCTCACTACTACAGGACTAAAATTGAATTGACAACAACAGAAGTTTATTATGCAGCTCATTCCTAGACTTTTAAATGTAGCCATCCCTGTCTCAACCTGAGTATCCATCCATGACCTTGATTCTGTTCCCCAAATACAGACTTATAGTGCCTTCAGGAATGACGTAAGTACGTTAGCTGTCATTCCAGAAGGGCCCAGTTCTACTGAAGAACCTATGTCATACTGTGTGGATATTACAGATCCTTTTGGGCACCCACCATGGTACTGGGTATTTGCATGTAAGCAACAGAGTCACGTCCCATAAAGCTCTGTGCTCCACTGAAGAACATTGCCATTCTTTTTGCATCCTATCAGCCTCATGAAAAGGAAAATCTTCTAATGAAAAATGCGTTCACGAAGAATTGGAGCAGTGTCACAAAATAACGTAGCAAAATTTTATGATGCTGGATACAGTAATTAGTTCAATTTTACATTTTTTGCCTTGGCAAACCATGACTGAGTTAGGAATCAGAAATGATGAAAGAGTATGCACATAACATCCTGGCCCCCTCCATGGCTCAAGGATTTAAAACGCTGTAGAAACCATTTTTTGATCTGCTTCTCTGTCATGTTGCTTACCCCAGTCACAGGCTTGAATTGATAAATATCCTTTGGGCAGGGATTATGTCTTCTTCCATATCTCTTAAGCACATTTTAGGTACTAATACATATGCTAAGAATGTCTTTATTATAAGGTGAACACTTACCATACCCAGCCTTCAGAATTACTGTCAATCTAGGAATTTACTTTGTATCAACAGTTTTTTGGTGCCTGAAACAAAGTACTGGGCAAGGAAATACACCAGTCATACCTGTGGTGTGCACCTCTGTCATCACTTAAGCTACTGCACTGACCTGCATGCGGTTCATGGCTTCCCGGATCTGATCCAGATGGTGTGCAGAGCTGAGGGCTTCCAGACGAATGTCCGTTAATTTTAGCTCCTTCTCCCTCAGCTCGCTTTTTAGCTGAAGAATAATTTCAGCCTCTGCCTCTGTGCACTCACAGATCCTAAAGAGGAGCAGGACACAGGCAGGAGATTAAAGGAAGGTTCTCTCCCCAAAGCAGTGTTATTATTAAATATCAAAGTACAGAAAAATGCTTGCTGCTGTGAAACCTATGAAGTGAAGAAAGAAACTTATCAAAGAAACATGAAAATGATCAAACTGCAAATTAAAAAAGGAAAAAAAGCCCTCTCCAGAAGAAGTGATCAGATTGCTTTTTAGCTTTTTAGTTTAGTTCACTACGGTGAAAAACAAATTCTTAACTACTTTTCAGGTATCTTTTTTTAAGTGTCTATCATCCATTGGTTTTAACTGGATTTCATACTCACATAATTTCTTTGGTGCAAAGTTTATCATTATGTAACAATTGTCAGAACTGAAGTGCACTGATCAAAGTGTACTGCTGATATTTATTATTTGTTAGGCATCAATATTTTTCTCTGTTTTGAACAGTACACAAAGGGACAGTCCTTGAATTTATAGTCTAGAAGATTTTGATCTGTGATGGTTTTGATTTGTGATGGCTGATGTTTTGCCTATAGCCTGTCATTTTGTGATGTATGATATATGAAATCATGTGGGTTGGTTTTGTTTTTTTTCCCTTAAAGACTGGATTACCATATGATTACTTTCCATGAGCATTTATTTTAAGGGAAGAAACCATAACATTGTGAGAAAAAACTGAAACATTACTGGCCCAGAGACCCACAATTGTCCAGCTCCCTTGTCAGACTGTTTTGCCCTCTTTGTATCATCAGCAGAACCACCAGTAAAAAGTAAAATACGGAATTTCGGTTACATTGTTACACTAAGTAGTATTTCCAGTCAATTCAGTAAATGTTATTTGTTTTTTATTACTGTGACTATAAATAGTTAATATTTGCAGAAAAATTTCAATGAAAAGTATTTCATGAAAATAGTATTATTATTGTGATTATTACTGCTAATATTAAAAAAAAAAAATAGAAACCAAGGTCAGCATTTAATTGCCAGAATGCATGAAAACACATTTTGGGAAAGAAGATGCAGCACTCCTCAGGTCAACAGTTGGGTATACAGCTCCATGCTCCACGCTCAGTTTTACCAGGATCTATGTTTATAGACCACACGACCATTTTGCCTTTTCTTTGATGCCCAGGCTAGAGATGACCTTCATACACATGTACTAGACAGATGCAATTGGAAGAGAGTAAAGGTAATGGTTTAGAACACGAGACCTGGTCAAGAAAATATAGGAAGAAATCATAAGCAAAGGGAAGATGAAGAAGTTCATGGCAAATAAAATATATGTCAAATAGAGGAAGAAAGATAATGAATATCATTCAAAATAAGGACAAATATTTTAAAAGTGATTACAAATTATTAAAGACATACACTAGGATTTTTTTTCCCAAATATTATGATATAGTTCTTTCAGTGATGTGCCCATACCTGCCTATGCTAAGCAAGTAAGAAATGAAGGTTTATTTCCATGCATATATTATCTAATAAAATAACCTGGACAAGTGGGAAGTCATCTATTTGTTGGCTAGTTTCTTTTGGCTTTTTTTTGGTTTTTTTTCAGTACATCTTGAGAAGCTATGGACAAAAAGACCTTGGCAAGCCAGCTTTAAAGAATACAAAAGTGAAACAGAAAGCAGAGCTACAGTTCTGGAATAAACAGGAAAAACTGGTCTCAGCTCTTAAGGTAGGCAGAATGGAAGCAGAAAGTAAGAACTAAATTTTCTTTTGCAGATCCCAAAACTTTACAAAACTTAGCTCCTATAACTGTAAAATTACGTAAGAATATGAGACCTCATCAGAAGGAAGAAAAACAAAAATATAAGTTAGCATTCCTGAGCAGTCACAGAAAGAAACTCAAATGTCTGATCAGACTTGAGACAAAGGTTCAAAGTAGTTAGAAAGACTTTTCCTTTTTCCTTCTTGTTACAACCTCAGAATTTTTAAATCAATAGGTTGCTTTAGGTAGAAGGAGTAAATCAAGATCTTTGAACAGAGTTTGCTAACAATTATGAAAAGTCTCAAAGGAGGCAGGAGTTTAAATTATGCAACTCAGAAAACTGAGTCTTCTAAATCAAGTGACATTATCAGCATAACAGACAAGTTATCTATATTAATACATTTTATGTAATCTCTGTGTTATCCCGTGTAGAAAGGTCATAATAATAAAAAATGTAATAATATGATCAGAAAGATCACTGTGTAAAAATGTTATGGAGGAAAAACCTGAAGGCTGTGAACGGGATGAAATTTAAGAATTTAAGGCTCAGAGATCAAACAACCATGGCAAAAGCTTGAGATGAAAGACTAGATGTGCAGTTTGCCCTTGATAAAATCTGGGAATACTAGCACACCTAGAGAGCAAGTCAAAGAGAGAAAAAAACTAGGATTGGTGAAAAGGAGGCAGGATAAGGTCATGGGAGCAGATCTGTGAATCATGAGTAATTATTTTTGCAGAATAAAAGCGTTCTGTTTACATTCAGTCACTTTCTAAGTAAGGCTTTTACTCTTCACTATGAAGGTGATTTTTAAGTTGATAATAATTCAAACAGTAGGGTACCAAACATGTAGAAATCCTCATCCCAAAACACACATACACCTCAAATGGTAAAAATATCAGCTTCCTATAAAATAATCCAGCAAAAATACAGAGACTTAGATGAGTTATGATTTTCTAGTCTTCACACAATTTGAGAAAAAGGAAAGCACTTATTCTCAAGGTGTTCAGTTTTTGGGAATATTTGCTGTCAGACTCCTAAACCTAGTATATAAAAATCATTAGAGTCTATAAAAACTTAATAATAAAAGGCATATAACCTAACACAGAGTAATTCTATTATAAAGCTTAGTAATCAGTCATGAGAATTCCTTGAGGGCCTTAAGAAAGAGTAATTGTGACCTGATTACTCTCAATTAGGACAGGGAAAGTAAGGCTCACACTAGCAGTAGGCATTTTTTGGTTCAAAGAGGCTGATTTCCCCATATTAGAAAGAGTTATGAGTTTAGCAGAATGAAAAAAAAAAGGCAGAGGTATACGAATGAAAGCTGTGAACTCTGTAAGAACATATCAGATATTCAAAAAAAGAAATGGGACAGCTGTTGACTGATGATTTGTTCTCAGACCTGAAACCTCAAGGGTGGTGATTTGAATAAAATATAAAAGTAAAATCCCACAAAAAAACCAAACTGATGAAAGAGGGGAAATAGATTAGAAATTATATACATCAGTAGCTACAAAGTAGATAAAGTAATAACAAGAGGAATGAGTATATTGTAAAAATCCATAGCCACCTGGGAAAAAAATTACATTTTTAGTGTGTCATGAAGAAAGGAAACAAGGAAACTTCAGCATTTGGCCTTTACTAAATGGATACAATAGAGTTGCTAATGGTGCAAGGAGAGCACAACATAAGCTTTTGGAAGTTTGCATAGCTAGGTGATTTTGGATAAAGTCTGTGAAAGGAGGAAAGAATGACTGAATAAAGAGCTGCTGCAGAACTAGTGTGTAAATGGTGAAGCTCACAAGAAATCCTGCAAATGGAGGGAGCTCAGGATTAAAAGATCACAGCTGTTGTCGATGGTTTGTGAACTGCAAACGGCCACACTGGAGGAGGCCTGTTTCCCAGCCCATCCCATTTGCCAAGAGAGACACTTACGCAGATGCTGACTGTGATGGTTTCATTGATGTCGCCCCACACTCTCCTGAGCTGTGGGGCAGTTTAGGTGAGGAAGGAAGAGAGGAGTCCGTCAGCTCTTCTATGTCCGAATGTGAGGAAGGAGGTTTGGTGGACTTTTTCTTTCCAAAGGCCTGTTTGAAAGAGCTTCTTAACTGGAAAACAAATACAGAACAAGATTATTTTCCTCATCACAGCACTTTGTGCGTAGCTCATGTTTTGAAGAGTTAGTTTGCAGATGCCATCCTAGCCACTGCCTGAGGTCAGTATGCAGAAGCAAGGTATTAACATATGCAACACAGTATCTCTAAAAACATGATACGGTGCTTTGTTTTGACTTTATTAATCCAGCGCAGTGCAAGAGTAATGCTATGGAGAAAGTGCAGGACTGAGTGGTACAGCTATTGGAGAGGGGTGCTCATTTAAAGCCATTAAGCCCCGGTGGAATCCCATTCCCGTGGCATTCCCTTCAAGGGGTGGCTTTAAATAACCACTTTGCATCTAGGTACAGGCAGAACTAAAAGCTGAAATTCAAAGACTAGTCCAATTTATAGGGTTTGCCAATTTATTTTCCCCATTAAAACTTGGAATGGTCAAACTGTGCAAATGCTGTGATTTGGATCATAATCGAGAGGATATAAGCTGGGACATGAGGTTTGCATTGTTGTACTATTGAGAAGAATGTTAGCTGAAAGGTATATACTGTTTTTTGCAATTTCCTTTAGAGTGGTAAGATCTCTGAATGTACAAGCATTGCCTTCTCCCTCTAGAAGCTTCTATCCAGTATTGAAAAGGGACAGAATAGCCAAAGAGCCATTTATTTCAGGAGCCAAGATGACAACAGTTTTGTCTGCAGTTAAAATTAACTAGCCCATTTGTTCATACCTTTGTCTAAATACAGAACTTGTTAATCTTAGAAAAAATGTGGGTTTTGTTTTTATTTTCAGAAAGCTGTTCTGATCAAAACTGTACAGAACACAATGACCAGCTAGTTCCTCTAGGAAAAAATGAGGTCTTCAAACACATTATTCTCATGGTATAATTGGAGAGTGGGGAGTGCGACCACTGATCTTAATGCGAAGCATTATTTAAGTCCTTTCCAGCTCATGATGTCTAATGAGAAAGAAATGGATTTTGGCTACACTCCCCCTTTCTATAGCCTAAACTTTGAGATTAAAATGAATAAAGACAAACTGAGAAGACATACAGGATAATCTGGTTTTAGAAGGTATAAAAGCCTACTGCCAAAATAAATAGCAATCATGCCAAGATAGGGTTTTTTATAGATGCATGCCAACTTTTCCATGGTTTATATTCACCTCACTTCCTCTAGAGTTCACCTTGCAGAAACATGAAAGAGTGTGGAATTACAAATCAAGGGAATGAAGGCTCATCAGTATTTTAAAACAAATGTTTATGCAGATAATATTTTTAAAACAATAAAAACATATTGTCTGATTCTTTACTGAAAGTATTTGATTATATCTTTAGCAATATGTGGTATTTGTATGTTCCAGTTAAGAAACATCTTAATTTATTTAAACACCGTACTACTTCTACATGAGAATTCTTAACAGATTTCAACTCCCTCCATGGCTGGGTAATATATTTGAGTAAAGCTTTTGAACCAAACTCCAACTGAAGAAAAATCGAACAGGGCTTCAATGTGGCCCAGAGATGGTTTTGGTCACAACAGCTATTTTAAATTTTTGTTGTTGTTTTGTTGTCATAGCTGCTTATGGTTTTGTTTGTTTTAAATTCTCTGACTTATGCAATTAAACCCCTGCTGATATTCAATAATTTTTAGTTTGCTGGTAGTGCCACAGTATGGATACACACGAATTTCTTGATATCCATCTGGCCCCACAAGAACATTCCAGATGAAATGGACTGTCATGTTACTCAGACACTAGAAAATTACATAATAACTAAAAAATAGGTTTAAACCTGCTGAGTACTTACCCAGTTCTTCTTTTTCTTTTTTTTGGAATCAGCATCATTACCACTGCCAATACTTGAATGACTTGTAGCGCTGTTGATACTGGAAACACTTTCTGAAGAATGTTGCCGCCTTATACGTAAATCTAAAGAAAAGAAGTTACTGTGAAATCTGTTTCTTTTTCAATATAGTAAAAATATTATATTTATGTAGCATCTTCCTCCTCAAAGGGAGTCTAAATAATCATAAATGGCCTTGATGCTTGCAGTGGCTCAGATTAAAGCTATTGAAGCCTGTGAGAAACCACATAGGGATTTGAGGGGGATGCATACAATTAGTCCAACACTTAGGGGCTTCTCCAAAATGGGCTGTTCTTGCCCTGAAGGCAAGGACCCTTCACAGCAATCTACGCACGTGTATCCTCATGGCTGAGCAGTGTCTGTTACACAGGGATTACTTGATGTATCAGTATCACATGTACTACAGTTCTGAGGAGTGTAGGCACTACTTGACTTGCAGCAGCCCTAATCGGCGTTCAGATGCCACCTTCTAACATACCATGACAGAAAAAAACCAGGCAGGAGTTCATTAAAAATGAATGAAACAAAATAACCAAGAAGTGGAGAACATTAAAAATGGCTAGTGAGGCTTTTGAGTTTCAATTTCTTAAAAGTCTCCAATAACTAGATCTTAATCACTGGAAATTATTCTTGCAGAACATGCCCACTAATACCAAGGGAAATTACTTTTTAGATTATTTTCTACTTTCTGGAAATTTACTTTGCTACACTGAAGTCATGCAGTGAAATGACCTTAATACAAACATCTAAATAATGACCTCTCCAATGGAAGATCAATAAGACTCTCAGAAACAAATACTGCGATTATTTTTTTCAAGTAATTCCTTTGCTGTTGCTTATCATCAGGCACTTTTGAAGTACGTACTTATCATGCAATATCTGCCTAACTGCAATGACAAATTAATTTGACATCTGGAATTTAAAACCTGCTTTCCTGCTCTGATTTAGCACTTCATGAAGGAGCTGAGCTGCTGTCAGTCCATCTCTTACCAACGAGAACATCAATTTGCAAAGCTACAACTTTGACTGGATTCCCAAGCTATAACAATTTTATACCGCAAGACTTCACCAGTGTCTTGGGTGTACTTCAGCAGACAACTGCAGGGATATGGATAACTCTTGATCAATTCCTGGCCATCGAACTCTAAGATAAAGCTCCAGGAACTCTGGCAGACAGGAAGCTCGTGCAAGGTTTCCAGCTCTGGAAATACCACAAGTATTCCTACCATTCACTGCAGAATGTGCTTGCCCTTGCAACAGAGCTCCCAAACAACAGAAAACTAGTGACTTAGCGGTTTTTTTTTTTTTCCTGGGGAGAAATTCCACATTTATTTTAATAACGACAAACCCATACCTTTGTGGGTATGATCAGGGCCGTTCAAGGCTCCTTGAATAGCAGCTTGTGCAGCAGAATTCTGGGCTTTCAGCATTTCGATGGTTTCCCTTAGCTCTATAAGCTCAGATTCCTGTGGGAAGAGCAAAGAGAGATCAAAATAATGACAAAAGAGTAATGCTTATCTAAGCTAAAAGAAAAAATTACAAGAGTGTCCAAATTAAAGATCATGGGACTGATTGGGTGAACATAACAGCAACAGCAAAAAGAATGCATACTTTCTCTCCAAAGATGTTAAAATCAACTAACTTATTCTTTTTCATTTATTCTAGATAAAGCAATGACGCTATTTTTAAGAAGAAAACACTTTTACAAGGAGTAATCTAAAAAGGGTCTTAAATGACTATTCAATATAAAATTAAGAAAAACTCAATGACGTTATTGCAAAAAACAATGAAACCGTTTGAATTACATCCTTCAATATGTGAGGCTACTGTTAAATGGATGAATTCAAAATATTTTTTAAATACTAATTTATTTAAAAACCCTCTGTTTAATAGAAATGGTCCTGCAAGTTGAAGTAAAATGATTCCACTTGAGTGCAGGAAGTTCTGTATTAGAATGCACAGATGATTTTTATTAAAAAATATCTTTTATGATTGCTTTTATAAGCAATATTTTATTTATTACTTCCCTGTCTGTCCAGTCTGTACTTATATAATGAGGGTTAAAGGAATTTAAACTCAACAATAGAGAAAAGAAGAGAAGGAAAAGAATAAGTTCTAAATCTTTTGGGAAAGAAACTTGGACATGATCTGTTTCCACATCACTGCTTAACCTCTTCTGGAAAGAAAACCTTCTAAATTATACTTTATAAAATAGTTTAAAGTTTTGGTTTTAAGAAAATTTCATTGCTCTTGTGTTCTTTCCTCTCCCCTTCCCCCCCAAGATGAAACAAAAGCAAGTAATACAAATATTTTCTATCCAGTTCACAATGAGTCTCACCACATTTCATCTGTTGGTGCTCAACCAGACTCTGAAATGTTATTTTTATAGACAGTTACAGACTCCAGTGGTGACTAGCAGCTCACAGATAAACAGTTTCTTTCACAGTTTGTCTCAAGGAGGCCTTTCGTTAACAGGATATTGTTCAAAATGCATAAGGGTGGAGAGTTGCAGAAGTTCAATCCTGTAAGGTGCTAAGCAGCCTCTTCATCCTGAGCTTGGTACAAGGGCTCACATTCAATTTACTATCCTATCAGGTTCGGAGTTTTTTCCTCCACTAGACAAAATACCACAATGAAAACCCAAACTTGTTTACTTATGGATAGGATGCCTAACCTTTGTTAACTCTCTCAATGGAGCTATTTTTCTCTACTTAAACTTCTTTGCTCCCAGTAATTAATTCTATTATTCTGGTGGCACTGGGAGGCTGTAATGAAGCACTCCAGCATCTTATATATAAGAAGTCTTTGTTACAGGATCTTTCAGTATGGAGTAAACCTATAGTGGCACATGTTTTAATTAAATTCTGGAAATGAAAGATTTTATCTTCAAACTATTTTATGACACTGTCTGTGTAAACCTGATGCTGCATAGTTTTTTCCCGATGCTGCTGGACATTCATGTAGATTTGATTGCAGCAACCATTACAGTAAAATGTGTTTTACTGCCACAGATGTTCCTGTTTCCTTTCAGTGTTTTTTAAACAAAACTCTAACAAAATTTGCTGACTGCTTTCTACATTAAAGCATCCACTTTTTTAAACCTACCTTTTGTTCAGCTGTCATTGTTAGACTTTGCAATCGGCCTGTCATATTTCCCAAGCTTTTTTCAAAAGCTGCAACTAGATGAGCCTGTGAAAGAAAGACAACATTTGTCATAATTGGACCATTTTCCCAGATCCATTTGATTTTTAAAAGTATGTTTTTGCTGCAAGCACATTTTCTCCAGCTCTTTAATATTAGTTTAAACTCTGACTGAGCTGAGTTGGATAGATGAATCAGCCAAATGAACTCACTGCTCCTCAGGCTTCTTTAGCCCCCAGTGAGATTAGCTCAGGTATCCCTGCCTGGAAATGAAATATGGATTTAATGCCCTGCTTTAAGTTTACTGATATATTGGCCAAAATAGTCTGCTCCCAAAGAGAAGTCCAGGAGCAATTATTTTCAATTACAGGACATTTCAAAACAGGAATTCAAGTACTTAGCTTGAAAAGCAAATTTTAACTTCACAAATAAAACACTTCATAAAAATCAAGAGCCTCAAACAAAAAATGTCACAGTTAGTCTTACAAAAGGTCATTGCTTAGTCTATAAATATTATATTGATCATATGTGTCTGTGTGCGTATAAAAGTAATGAAAAAATTTTGTAAATAGAACATTTATAATGTGTGCAAATATATATAAAAGACAATCTTGAAAACCGGAAGTCTTACCTCTCGGTATGAAAAGCAATAAAGTTGAAACAGACCAAAAGATTTAAAAAAAATAAAAATAAAAATAAACCTTCTTTTTTTTTTTTTTTTTTTTTTTTTGAACAACCAGCATCCTACACTGTATGTGAGCTAAATGATACTTCATCAGCTCTAACTGGCATTGAGCTTTCTAGGCCAAGAAGGGAAAGTGGTTATGAAAACCCAAGTATGCTAAGCCAGCTTGTACAGCCGAGGGAAAGCAATGATTTAATTTTTATGAAAGTCCGTAAAATTTCATCCACTTCTCTCAAAACATCAAATAGTAAAAGCATAAGGAAATGCTTATTTTCTTGTTACCATCTCAAAAGTGGTAATAGGCAAAGTTTTTAAACATTGGCACTCGGAAATATAACTCAAACCCACCATATTTATATGCACAAATGGATTAACTGAGCTTCCTCACTGAGGCAATTTAGTTTTTACTACAGCAGTGCAGGCACACACAGTGCCTGGCAAATTTTTCAGCTGCAAATTTGCATGCTTTTACAAGCATAGTTAAAACTGTTTGAATGTATGTGGTTGTACTGAATCTGAGGTATAATCAAGAAAAGGCATGGTCCAAAAAGGATTTTGTTCTGCCCTTTAGGAGAGGGAAAAGGGCTTCTTGCCACCTTGCTCTGTATATTATCCCTCAAACAGGAGAATATTATCATATATATAATAGTAGGCTACTTCTGCATCTCCAGTTCAGAGCTGTTACACTGGTGAGTGGCTTTTGTGTTTTGTAAATAATTTTGGATTGCCATAAATATTTAGGTATCTTGAAAGCCCCTTATTTTATTCTTATTAAACATACTAAAAGTTTACTCCTTTTAAACTGTACTATTAGTATACTTAGATATACTTAATTACTTATGGGTATAGAGGTCAATCTACCTGCTTTCTCCATCTCCAGGGATATCTTAGGGATAACTTTTTTGGTAAAGGACACATACCACAAGGACTAACTCCTGATAAACATGAGACTAGACAAATATGCAATTTCTTAAAGATTAATTAGTAATTGTATATATTCCTATTTAAACATTTATAACTTAGGCTACATTCTTGAAATTATAATCTTAAATAAAATGAACCTGGAAACCTGACAATCAATACTACTTGGTTGTTTTTACTACTCTATTCCTCTGGGAAAATAAAACTAACTGATTTTTAAACTTACATTCCACTTTATTAATTAGCTACATGTTAAAAATATCCAGAATAATCTATGGTGTTTTATTTCCAAAGGTGATGACCACAGACCCAGAACACAATCAGAGACAAAGTAGATGCACTACTACAGAATTTTGGCCAAATGTCTCCTCATTACTTCTGTTTAACAGGAAACTAATGGAACTCACTGTTCCCTGCCTCATAAAAAAAATCTACGGCTTGGCTGATGGCCCGTGGTTCTGCTTTACTCTGAGAATTACAGTGGGGACTGAGGGCTTGAAAGAGGAATAATTTGTTTAATTATGCATTGCTTTTGTCCTTTTCTAGCAATTAGACTGTAATGACCACAGTACTTTGGTACGGAACTATGCATACTTGTGCAAAGTATTTTCCTATTTCATAGCTACAACTTCATCCTATATTGTACATGAATAAACCCCACAGAACTTACAGGAAAAATTAAGTACTAAAAAGCATAATTAAAAGTGATATCAAAGGTCACTGACACTGTTATTTTCTGACAGCCTTTAGAGAAATACAGCCATATCACAAGGATTCTTACTAAAATTCAGCCCATGACAGAGCACATTACCTTCTCGGAATATTCTACCATACTTTTTGCATCATAAGTGTAATTGGATCAAGATGATGCATTTTCCTAACTCATTTCAGATAAAGACTATCAGGTCTTGATTTGCTAGTAATAAAGAAATGTAATTCGAAGTCCAATTGACCAAAAACTATTCAAGAAAGAAACCTTTTAATTGCATTGTTCATTACTTTAAATGTTTATAACAACACAATACTCTTCTACTGAAGTATTAATTTTACATTCAGAGTAATAAACTGTTCTGCCTTTCTGCATGGTAGTGAATATTCATTTATTCAGCTGTCTAGGAAACTCCTACTTGTTGAAAACTTAAGCAGATTTTCCTTAAAGAAATCCTATACAACAAACCAAGAAAATTTAGTTTGAAAAAGGCTAAATTTTTAGTATATTTTTATGTTTGTTGAAGTATACATAAAACATATGTATATGTATCTATTCCCATTTGAGATCAGGCTTCGCATTTCAACAGTTAAATGCAAAATAATTCATAAAACAATTGAAGCAAAGAGAAAGAAGTATCTGTGTCTTTAAGAATGTTCATCAGAAATCAAAAATTCCAATTAGAAACATTTTTTACACTTAAAAATTTGGTAATTTATGAGGATTATTTAATTTATCTAAAAGTTTCCATTCTTTCGCTCTTGTAAAAATATTTAGGATTTTTTTATTTTTTTTTAAGTTACAGCCAGTCTCTCACACCTTAGAAATCTCTGCATTAGATTCAGTAGTTTCATTCATGGCATACACACATCATTGCAATACTTCAAAGAGTAGCTTGAATATTGCATGTGCTTTGTGTAATGCTTACTCTAAAGTAAAAATATGTCTTCACAATTGAATGCAGTATTTGTACTTGAAAATAGACATCCTGGAATTATAGTTAAGTAAGTGGGAATTACTTGAAGTATACCTACAGCAAAAAATATCCATCATTAACATGACATACATATCAGATACATAGATGAACAGCTCTTAATCTTTAGATAACCTTCATGTATGAATTAATTTTGACTTCTATTAACATGTGAAATGCCCATTGGAAATAGTCTAAGAGATGTATGTTTAGGGAATGACTTCAGTGCTAAGAGGACAGATTTGCTTTTGAACATTTCCTACTTAGCAAACTATAGCAACCAGGCAAACCCCAAATACCTCAGCTCTCAGGTTTACAGCCTATCCTGAACATGACATTCACATATGAAACATCTGTCTTCTAACACACATCAGGATTTGACCTGTGGTGTTCAGGTTTATAAAAAAAGGTAAATAAATAAAGTTCCTCCCACCTGACACGGCTGAATGAAAGGAGGTGTGAAAGGCCAGAAGGGATAGGGCTGATTGCAAGCAGCAACTGTGCATCTGGTGACCTTTCCTGTTTGCTGCCTGCTAGCATCTTGTTGCTTGGCTGTAGGATAGTGGTTCAGAGCTGGCCAAACAAGAGCATTAGCCAGCAAACCCCCTCTTCTTTCTTTTGGCATCCTGGGTCTGCTACAGTTTGCAAGCATACACCCTTCAGCTTTATCCAGTACAAAGCACTGATCAAAGTCCCTCTGAACACAGTGGGTCAGGCTGCTCACTGGAATTTGAGCCCTTGTCAGTCACGTAGGGAGTCTGCTGGTTGGACATTTTCTGCCCTGAAAACAGGCCCTTTCTGATTTAGTATTGAGATTTGCCCTTCAGCCACACTGAGACAGATGCCAGGGGTAAAGCAAGAATCTCAGAGAAAATCTGTAAATTAAACATCCAAACAACAGCTGGACCCTGCTTGAATTTAATCATATGCAGGCAAAACACTCTGGCGCTTTGGGGTTAATCAAATGAAATAAACTGCTGAAATCAAGCACAGTACTTGAATCCAGCCAATGAAACCCGAACAGTAAATGAAACCAAATGAGAAAATTTTTAGCAGAGTTTTCAAAAATGCCTGAGAAATGCTGTAACTTCCAATTGACAGATTTTGGTATAAAATCATGTTTCAAGCAAAAGCTTGATCAAATAGGTCAAATTTCAAGCCGCCAGTCTTTTAATGACTTATGTACTAATGTCACCAACAGTCTTCTGTGGAGAAGCAAAGAAGGGCACAAAGAGTGTTGAAATAAGTTGAATAAGATGCTCTATTTTTTCACTTGTGTACAATACTTTTGCTCAGTTCTACAAAGGGAAATACTAACAACAAATTCACACCGAGATTAACTATGAGGGAACAAGATTTCTGGCTATTAACAGTTTCCTTCTCCAGACCACAGTAAGGCAAAAAGTGCTTCCTGTTTTCAGACAGTGAAGGTATGGAAATTATGAGGAGCTTAGGACTAATGCAAAGATGAATGCATTTATAGCAAAAGCATCAGAAAGGACAGAGCATTTTTCTGGTTAGCAAAGGCACCACAAAAGATACTCTGTCCGTAAAGCTCTCTGTCTGCCAGAGATGGATGTATCTACAGAGAACACAGGCTGTGATCAAAGTTTTCTGCACTAAACTTAATGTTTGTTCAAGTTTTAGCCTTATTGACAAGCAAATGTGACTCAAAATGAGAGTCTCAGTATTATCCATGTAGAGATTTGATTACTTTTCTGAGAATAAATTTCAGATTTTGTGATTAGGACTATTTCTTCTTTAAAAAGCAGCGATTGGTGAAATGTGTCTCTTAGACTAGAAGATCAATGATAAATACATGCAAGGAAAGCATTGTTAAGGCAGTACAAGTTAATGAAATTTAGACGCCCATCTAGGTTTTCCATGAGTTTGCCAAGTTAAATCAATTGTTTGTTAATAAATCTCAGACTTCTTATGAAAAGTAACAACGGGCATTTAAATATCAGTTCTGTAAGTAGACTAAATTTTAGTGGCTCTATCATAATTAAATAGTTGAATATACTCTCTGCTTTCAAGCTGGATTTTATTTCTGATGTTTAAATGATACTTTTTAGAATTTCTTTACATAAAGTGCTCGAAGGACTGACAGCAGTAGTGCTAAAATATTTAAGTAGTCTCTTTCGATTGTTTGGATTTATGCGGAAGTGTTGTTTTAATGCTTTGCAAGTTTTGTACCAGAAATAGCAGAAAATTAACTCAGGACTAGGCTTACTGTGAAACACTTTTCAATTTTTTTGGTTTTGTAAAGTATGTATCTCATGAGAACATCCTACCAAAAATATTTACTCCTAATATCCAGTAATACCTACTTTTTTTTTAAAGATTGTATTAATTGTGAATACAATCTTGTTCATACCTGGAGATTTTGAAGCCTCTAAGTTTCATGCTCCTGAAAAATTTAATTTTGAAGGAATTTCTACATGTTAGGGATTAGGCAAGAGGAAGGATTTCTCTTGTACCATTTAAAAAATGCCTGTGCTAAATGGATCAGCCTTGGAGTTGCTTATAGGTTTAGAGTTTAAAGAATGTCTCCATGGAGATGGATTAGAAGGTGTGTAACAGTCAAAAGAACATGATTAAATTAACCAAAGGTGGTACTTCTGGACAGGCAAAACCAGATGTAAATGTATATATTTTTAACTATCCTATTGAAAACGTCCTTATGGTAAGATCAGTAGAAAAGCATTCTTGCTAGGTGTTCAGAAGCCCAGAGGCAGTATGTAGGAACAGATACCCAACAATCCAATCTGATTTGTACAGAACAACCCAAATTTATTTCTTACCCATGCAGCTGATTTAGTTTGAGTGAAAACAAAGCCAAAATACACATTCTTAACTTGACTCAGTTTCACTGAATTGTGGATCAAATCTGATTGGAACTTGGAGCTGGCTTTGAAAATTTGCCTAGAACAAGTAATGTTATTAGAAACCAGCCTCTATGGTGTTTACCTCATAGAAGGACATATTGGCCAGAGGTATAGTGAAGGACTTCTAAATAAGACTGAGAAGAGATTGGACACCATTTGTCCAAACAAATAAAACAACGGCTTCGTTTTCTCAGCTGCAGAGAATGCTTAGACATCCTTGCCTTATTGTACTTGTTGCTGTATTATAGACTACAGCATTTCTGGGTTGACTGAAAAGGATGGAGACTTAGCTCATCTGACCTCTCAGTGTGGGTTTTAGTTTGTTGCTCTCAGGACAGGTGGATGGAGAACTGCCCAAACTGTTGAAGATCAGTGTCTAAAATACGTGAGTGAAGAAACCCCATAGCCAATATAGGCATGCTGGCTATTCTACCTATATATTCTCAAATAAATAACCCAACTCAGAATCTAGAGTTTGAATTTACAAACAGCACAGTGTCCCACATCTGAATCACTTGTTCATTCTCAGTACTTAGAATTCTGAGTCTGGCAACCTACGCTGCTACAGACGTACAAACACGCACAGGTGCTCTGCAGCCATCTGAACAGAGAAGAAAGTGCTAAGCATAGCTCTTCCACATTTTCATGTGTGGAAGTCCTAAGAGAAAAACAAGCTTTCACAGAGCTAGAGATTATTTTCTCAAAACATGAAATAATTTCTTTAAAATTACAACAGTATTTATAAATCTAAATACTCAGTGAACCTACACTTCAAAGAAAGGCACTCTATGGGTTACCCAAGACAACAGGAAACTGCTTTCTTGAACTGCAAAATGATACATTCTTGTAATCGCATCTCAAATTTCCTTCACAGTAGTAACAATAATTATATTCTAAATTGCATTTAAAAATGACAATACTACAGACTGTTCAGTAACTATCCAGTAACTTCACCTGAAACCACAGCAACCAGATAGGATTGTAGCTTGCATTCTGTATCTGGCATTATTTTCAGATAACATGTTCCATAACACATATTACACATGTCAGTTAGAAGGAACACCGGGAAGCTGTCTGTGAAATAGCCCAGTTTTCATTAGTTATAGATCAGCACTGTTGTTGTAGCATATGAATTCTATATATACTTGTACACTGTGCTTGCTTCACACCTGACTGCATTTTGCAGGGTTTGTCTTTGTGAAATGAAACTCTGATGAATTCTATCAGAATATGCAAACCATGCCTTTCTTTGGTTGTGTCTCCTTACTTTTGGCTTTTTTTAATAATTGATTCTGAAAAAAGAGTGAAACTGAACAGGATAGGACTGTCCCCTCCAAATTGTGGAAACTCTTCATTTCCACTGTCCACTTTCCATAAGATTTCTTCTACTTGAAGCTGGGGCAATATAGACATTTAATGAAGTAATTAAATTGAAAAAAAAACCCCAAAATAAATAAATAGTAAAAGTCTCACAAACTATGTGTTGAGTAAGAGCTATTGATAATGTATTCATTGATACCACTTATCATCACAAGCAAAAATACTTACATTTGCTGAAAGTTGAGAAGTAAGGGTAGCAACTTTCTCTTGTGATGCAACCAACTCTCTCCGTAGTTTCTGGATTTGCTAGAGAAACAACAGACTGCTGTCAGTATTTCATCAATTTTCTTTTGTTGTGGCTATTTTTGTGTTTTCTTGAGAGATCATCAATACGTTTACAATGTCTTAGCTTCACATTTTAATTTCAGAACTATCTAGAAATACGAATTATTCAAAGTTGTCTCTTAGTGTTGCTCCAGCTGTTTTCTAGCACTTAACTGGCGTATGAGCCAGAATTCCAGTTAAGGGAGCACATATGGGCAAATGCTTAATTACTTTGTATGTACTATCCTCTGTTTGCAAGGGAAATGTCATGGGTTTTTACCAAATCCCGTAAGTTCCAAACATATGCTTAGCGCAATCAAGGACAGCTGCCCTGGATGTGGCCTGAGGTTCTGAAACATGAGTGCACTTGGGTGAGGTTCACTGTGCCTGACTGTAGACATGATGCAACCAACATGTGTTGAATGTCTACATTAGACTAAGATAACGTGAAAAATGTATTCCCACGCTGCCTGGCATGAAGAAGGCTTTGATTGCTACCTCAGACACAGACTTTTTTCTTTATGGATGTCTAAAATTTGGTGAGATAAAGTAGTATTTTTGTTTCTCTAACTCATGCTTCCTACAGTCCTTGAAATTCAAATATGCGACCACTTTAAACATTATATAGTATTCAAAAACTTGCTTGCCAACTTAAAAAAAAAAAAAAGTAGCTTTAAATGTGCTTGTTGACATGAAAATAAACTTAACTCAAGACTCTTTTATTCTTTAATGAAAAACAGAATCCTTAAGAAAAATATCTGTTTCCATTTCAGCTAGGGTAGATATCTAGCATGAAACTTGCACATCATTTTAAGCTCATTTAACCCTATTTGAAATCTTGCAGGGACTTTTGGGCATTGTACTGAAATCAAGCACAGCATGGAGTTTCACTCTGAAGAGCCTTTCATACTCAGACATAAAAGAAATTTTTCCAGACTAGAGAAGTAAAATGGGTAAAAGCAGCTTAGGAAGGGGAACATGTACCAGCCACTAGTAAAGACTATTGTAGTACTTCAGTTTTATGACTTCCATGAAAACCAGCAAGGAATATTGCACAAGCTTTAAGAATGAACAAGTTCCTGTACTTCTGTAACACAACAATACCTCAGTCATTTACACTAGCTCAGGGCAACAGGGGCAGATTATTGAGCTGTTCTCCATCCTGGACTGACCCTTTTATTTTTCCAAGTTTTCTCTTTCGTTTTCAAATGAAATTATTTAACATTCCAGCTTAAGCTGACTTTCATCATGTTCTTGCAACTACACAAGGTAGATCTCATGAAGTGCTGTTCAACATCTGTAAGAGCATCACAAGCAGACCCAGATACTGAGAAAACATCATGTAGAAACACACCGGAAAGAAATGTTGTTTCACCTCTACATACTGCCCTATATAAAAGGCAATAAAGTGAGGAATTGTAATTTACACTACTGAGTTATGGCATGCCTCTTTAGTTCCTTTGCTTTAGGAGATGTGATCTTAGATGAAATTATATTGAAATATACTGCAGCAAGGAGGGAAGGATATGTTTATTTGTTCAATTTCCTCAAAATATCTTTTTGTTGACTTTGATTAAAATAGTAAAAATAGGAGCCGCATAAATGCAGGACTTGGAAGGCACGTAGCTCTGTGAAGTGGAAATGCACCCCTTGGTGCTGTATTTTATTGCTGCTACACTTTGGTGCCCTCTTAATACAACCTGGACTTCATTTTGAGAAAGTCTGTAATTGTATCCAGATGCTGACCCAGGCTTGTCACCCATTCTTATACACTGTGAGGAGAAAGAAGCTATTTTCCATGTCAAATTTGATTTATATATGAAATCAATCTGCATTGCTCTGAAATCCATCAAAGTGGTCAGTTTCAGAAATTTAATATAATGCAAAATGTGAGGGAGAGAAGTTCAAAGCAATCATTTGAAGTATTTTTCCTCCTGAAAGGCAGCACCTTACCTCGAATTGCACAATCCCTTAGATCCTGCACAGAGTGGTATTAAGTCTGAAATCAGACCTATCACAACTCCTCCACTCAATGCCCAGTTCTCACTGATTCTTTTCATCTCTTCAGAATGGCAGCCAGGAGGCTTTCTTCAGAACAATGCTAAGAAAACACCTTCTAGTACTCTAAAAGCTGCACCAGGTTCTCACCAATACTTCTTAAAAGGTGATGCAAAGACACAGGGTGTATTTTCCCCACCAACCAGGCAGTTTAGCCATAGCAGGTAAACAGTAAACTATACAGTAACGTAAGGCAATACATAAGCATAAAAATGAAGAAAAGTTCTTACCTCTGAATGTGCCTTTTCTTCTGCCTGGAAAAAAACAAAGAAGAAATGGCTTAGAATCAGTGTGCAACATAATTGCAGTAATAGAATACAAAAGCCAGCTACACTGAAGTGAAATGAATAGCTTCATGCATCCATTACATTTAAGGAAGGTATCCAGTAAAAACAATAAATGGAATTCTTTTCAACTTACTTGGCAAGGCTCCAGCTGAAACCCCAAAGAGCCTGCCAGCATACTGACAAAATGAAACAGTGGAGAAAGGGAGAGCAGGACCAGAACTGCAGAAACTGCAGCTGCATTTCTAAGATACAAACAAAAATTTACTATGCTCTCACTGCACGGCCCTTATTAGTCTGACATAGCACACTTTTATGCTGCAATGATTATTAGGGCTCCTGGATTTATATTTGTTCTACTGCATACCAAGAGATAGTCCTAATAAGATAGTAAGTAATCCCTGATAAGAGCAGTTGACAGCATACCTGTAACAAATACACTGAGGAAGGTGAGGGGAACTTGCATTTTAATGTAATTTATTCCATAAAGACTACTGACCAAAATATTAAGGGCTATCAAGGCATGTTAAAGTTTTCAATTAAACTTGCTAATATTATTTAATAATTTTAGATATTTTCCAAATTGTAACATATTGTGTCATATATTGAAGCTTTTTACTCAGCAGCCTTTTTCAACAAGCTAAGAAACGAAACCATTGCAAGGCAAACCTTTGAAAGTCATTCAATTTCTAAGCATTGGATTAGTACTATTCAGGAGACATTTGGTGGACAGAGAGATCTTGCTTCAGTGGGATTCTAATGGGAAAGAATGGCATGCCATGAGAAAAGAACCCTTTCATAACACAAAATGAGTCAGTTAATGTACTGGAAATCAATCCACCCCATGATCTGAGGTGGCCCAAGTTCAGAGAAGCAGTCTAACATTATCTGCAAGAGAAGAAAGCAGTAAAAGGAAAATGCAGGTAGAAGAATTATCTATAAATAACACTAGAAACACTAAGAAAACCCAAGGTAAGGGCTCTTCAGAGGATTCTTTGGCATCAGACATTCTGTGTTATTCTGTTATTCTGTGTTATTACAAATTAGTATAGCTGATTTTGAGCCTCTATTAGGTACTAATTTTTGGCTTTTAGGATTTTAACAATTTATAACAGAAGTGTTTTTTTTTCCTTTACCTTGTGTAAGGGAGAAGACTTCTGGAAAATGCCTCTTCCCATACATGCTTATCTGTTAGCAGTCCCTAAACAGACTGTGATGCTGTGATATTTACCTTGGCAACACTTGGAAATGCTTTTGGCTGAAACTACTGCAATACGTGACACATCCACACTACATAAGGATGATTTAGTATAATGACTTTTTTTTTCCAGCACTGACATGACCCACATACTGTAACACACTAACTTTCTCATCTATTTTTGCAAAAAGGTGATCTGCCTATAGAAAAAACCAATATGTTCTACTCCCACTATTGTTACATCAAATATATAGTGCATGGAAAATCACAAAGGGATTGAGGATGACAATATCCCCTTATGATTTCTTCTGTGACAACAAAAGGAAAAAATTAGGGTTGGTGACCTTTTCCTAAAACTACCATGTGGCAACATGGTGCTTGTCCTTAGACCAACCAAACCTGCTGACAAAGGCATTGCTATATGTTGTTACCAGACAACTCCCTCAATGCACAAGGAAGTGCTGCTGCTCTCCCTGAGTTCAGAAAGGTGGCTCCCACAAGTGAGATTTTGTGGGCAGTGAAGGAAGTAGATGAATGAGAAAAAACAGGATTCTGGACATACTATTAGCTTAAAAAATAAAATCTGACCATCAAATACATCTGAACAGTTTTTACTTAAGTTCATGCTGACACCATTGTAACCCAGGACTCAGCCATTGTTCCAATAGTCTCTAAAAGGAAAAAATCCTTTTTCTCGCTCTACTTCTCCATCATATGCATGCACCCCATCCTTGCAAGGATGATTTTTTCTTTTTTTTGAAGCCTTAGAATGTTAAGGTACAAATGACACGTCCTTACACAGCCCCTCTGAGCGTGGTTTAGCACAATCAATGAAGCCTATGGAGTCAAAGTGTAGCTAATGCTGAGAGTCAGTGTGAGAAATTGGCAATTAACTAAATATGTGAAAATTTAATTGTTTCACCTACTGAGCAAGGAGGAGATTAAAACAGGAGACAACCTATTATAATTTTTTCAATTACTCAGAGAGCTAAATGTAGTCACTAGCAAAACTCAATCAATTTACTACATCTGCTTACATGGTATATGTTTCTGTGAAACAAAATGGATGTCTCTGTACATGCGTATCTCTACAAGCTAGATTCCCAGTCTATGCAAGTTAAGTCCTGAATACCCAAATCCAAGTCAAGAAGAAAGGCAATATATACAGAAAATAGTAGTGAATGAAGAACTTCTGTGTCATTGTATTATTCAATGGCAGAAAATAAGGAAATGTCTTCTGAATCTCATATTCTAATTCCCAAAGAAACAATCTTCAGAGAATAATTTGAAGATTTTCAAGTATCCTCTGGTAATTATACATAAAGGTCTTGATCTTTATTTAGTACTTTGTCTGAATTTCACCAGTGATTAGGCCACAGAAAACCACTAGCACTAAGGCTTAAGAAAATGCTCAAGAAATCTGATAAATACATTTGATTGAGATACCCTTGTGAGGCTATCCCATTGCTCTCTTCATTCAGCTGATGTGATACTGAGTGTTAAACTTTTCATGTTTCTATACACCAGTTGTGCATCATCTTTTGATTAATTGTTGCAAAGTTTAAACTTTTTTCACAGAGGGATCAAGCGGAAGAAATTCAGAATAAAAATCTTTCCGGAAAGTCAATCCTAGTAATTTTGTGATACTAATTTCTTTATGGCCCTTTGCAGATTTTTCTGCAACTTCCATTATCTTGCCTACATAATCCATTACTTAAGGAGTGGGGCTCAGCTGCAGTGCGAATTCACAGTCAGAAGACATCATAGTATGAACCTGGGTAAACAGTTTAAACTTTGTGCAGAAAAAATACTATTCTTTACTATCATGGGGTTTAGTTACTATTTCCAAGATACTCTGTTGAAAGATAACAGGTTATATAAATAGTAAGTAATTGCTACATTACACAATATCAGAGCACAGGTATTTCAGACTTACTGGGTGCTGAAGGCACCCCGTGTCACTTTATAAACTTATTTTTTTCATCTATCAGTTTCATAACGTTCTTCTAAAATTTTACATTAAAGCTTGAATTATATTTTTTGACACACCTTCCCATGCAAACTGATCATAGTGTCTCATAGACAGGGAAATAGTTCTGAAGATTTTTTCAACCACCAAAACATAAGTGAGAAGCTTAACTCTGAATGTTAGTCACGCCTCATGTGCAGCAGTCTGTAGATACATTCTACACCTCCCACCTTCCCTCCCCTCCCCCTCTTCCAAATAATTCAGGACCGGTCTGGGCTGGAATGACTTGCAACTTGCACTTTAAGGCCTGTAAAAACCTAAGGCATGTGTATCTGATGTTTTAAATATGCCCTTGTATGAACCTTTTTATGATTAAACAGAACTTTGAGAGGCAGGACTGTGCATGGATGCAGCATACGTTTCAAGCTAACACGAGTTTAGCATTGAGACAGAGCTACCATGTGCTACAGATGCATCAAACTGCATGGGCTTGGTATTCCTAGGCAAGAACTAGTGCTGGCTGCAGGTAGAGCAGTCCACCTCTGGAGTGTCAGCTGACACTATTCAACACCTGGACATATGGAGAGGGCATGGACTGTTCATGAATGCCTGGGATGAAAGCAGGTAAGTGGGCTGCTCTCCTGTGAAAAGGGGCTACTGCAGCGTGTAATTGTAGTTAGTGAGGAGATTGCAAAGCAACTGTTGTGTGTCAGCAAGGGAATGTCCAAACATGTTTAACTGCTCCCCTATGGGTGATTTCTTATCAGTAGAACAACCGAAGAAATAAATTATGCAAAATATATTACAAAAACCCCATAAGTTAAAAAAACCCTCAAGAAACAACAACAAAATAGGGGAAAAAAATCAAACCCAGAACAACTTCTGGAGATAGAAACAAATATTACTTGATCTAATTAATGTAAGACTAAAATTTTATAAAGTTATTCTTCTCTTTGTAAATAACATCTAAATGCTGTCACTTGAGAGAAAAATCAGTAGACAGTTAAACTGCAAATTGTATCTCCCTTACCCTAAAGCAATCTTGTGGTTTTCAAGAAGTTTACCTCAAGCAGTGCCAGGATATAAATACTTTTCTAAATTGTGCACTAGCTGAAAGTAAGTAAATGCCTCTAAATGGTCAACTACAATAGCATAATGATCCCCACAAAAGAGACACTCTTAGACCATTACCTTCTTTTTAGCTTTCAAAATGTATACTGGGTGATTTCAAACAGTTACAAGCAATTCACATAAAAAGATGAAAATACTGTTTTCTAAAATATCATGCAGTAGTACAAAGCTGAAAATAAATATTCCTACTTTATTGCAGTAAAGTTCTAATTCTTCTGGATCTCAAAGTATTGAATTTTTCATGAACAATGAACAAGAACAGAGGCAAGCAGAACTTTTTTCTACAATGTCAATACTCACCGTGGAGTAGAGAGAGGATGTGCTGGAGACAAGTGATAATGAGGACCCGTGTACTTTAAAAAAAGGAAAATAAGATGAAATATTGATGAAAGCATAGAACTTCCCCCATGTAGCTCAATAAGTAAACAGTTTTTTAGGATGAGAACCAATCTTCCACAAAGAGCAATTATGAGTTATCAGTATAGAATAGCTATTGATAGATATCCCTGCATTTAGAAAGATTGTCCTATACAGAAAAAACATTTTCCTGTATATGGGGCAGGTGAGTGAGCCAATGACATTTCTTATTATTATCAGCAAACCAAGCAGCCCTTTTGTTGCTTTGACAAGAAATCACTTGATAAATACACTCTTTAGAAAAACCAGAAATCGAGCTGTTTATACACCAGCCCTAAGCTGAGCAAATGATTTTAGTAAGAGACTATGCTTAGGAAAACAGTTCACATTCCGTGGGGTGAGCTCCCAAGTTTTTCTCAGCAATGCTGACCTGTGTAGTTGTAGTCCATGGGAAGTGGTAACTGTGAGATGTAGTGCTATATTTCCCCTAATTCTCAGTGGAGTCAATGTCAAGAGCATCGAGTGAATGTTGCAGGGCTGCACTTTAAGAAATGGGGTTCCTGGCCTATCTGGAAATGGCAAATGAAGACTAAAACTGTAAAAAAATTGCCCCTTTCTGCTGCTGAGGAAGGCTATACCCACAGATAATTTTAAAGAAGATAATTTATTTCATTACCTCTCTTTATTTTTGTTTCACGGGAAGTTTTTTGGATATTTATAATCTGCCAGGGTCTGGTAAAAAAATTATTTTGCTTTAATAGCTACCTGGCATCAGTATGCAAAATCCAGACACTACAAGAATACTTGCATTAGCCAAATGGACTTTAAATCTAGTTTAGTATTCTTAGAGATGTGGTACACTGACAATTGAAATTCAGCATCTTCCAAAGTATGTTTGGTTTTCAGTCTCTGGTTTAAATGCCTCAGCTAAACTCCAATTCTGCATTCATACACAGTGGCTCTATGCATTACCTCACTTGTTTCACTTTACCCTTCCTCCGAGCTCCTATCTTAAAATACATTTGACCTTCTAACAGCATCATTCCATGTTAATCTCTAATGACTGTAAACTGCTGAAAACTGTTTATTACTGCTGCATTGACTTTCATTTACTCAGGTTGATCAGGTTATCCACTCCAGCTGGATATGAAACATAACCAATGGAAAAGCTTTCATTAAAGCCACTGGTGACCCATTACTGAAATTCTACATTTAACACCTCTTTTTCTATGCATAACTTTGCTTTATTTTCTCTATTATTCTTCCAGTGTTTCCTTTGATAATTCTGTTCCTCAGCAAAGAGTCTGTAGCCAGCTCTGTCCTTGAATTATGTGATTTTCTTCTGTGCAGCCAGCCATCTGTGCTGACATCTCACAGCTTGAGTTGTCCTGCACCCTACTGCTAGTATTACATACCCAGATGTCTGCCTGATATATCATCTAAAATACAGTAAAAGGAATCAAAAAGTATAAGTATTATTTTGTCTGTTGTTTTATATAGGACTTTTATTTCCCCCCTTTTATATCATAACTGTGAGCTTTGGGAATAAGGCAAGACTTTTTTTATTTGCCTATTATAAAGATAATTTATATTGTCATCACTTAGCAGTAAAGAAGATGTTATAGAATGAATTCCATGGAATTTCAGTTGTCTTTTTTTGTTTAATTAAAGGGTGTAAGAACTTTTCACTCATAGGAATTCTTCAAATAATCAGATTTACCAGAAATGTTAGTTAGAAGAAAATGTTACAGTTGGGAGTTGTCAGGGGCTCTGTAGATGTAAAAGAGAAAAACCCAAAACCAAACCAAAAGATATTCACCAAGTTCCAGATGTTGCAGATAGCATTAAAGGAAGCAGACAGTAATAATCCACATAAAGTAGTGAGCTCAGTTTAAATTACAGAATTTAAATACAGAAATTCATGATGTTTGCTATAGGAGGCTGTAGGAAAGCGGGAGGATGAAATTACTACAAAAGAAAGGAGATGCTAAGTAGCACTGGTGTTTGGGGAAAAAAAAGAAAGCACATGTATGGGATACACAGCATTGCATATTACTGGGTGAAAGGAATATCTTCCATGTTTTAGGATGTGGAAGACTTGCGAGTGCAACTCAACAGGATTAATAAAACTTCACAGAATCATTTAAATTTCTGTGGTGCGGGGTGCAGAAGAAATATTTTAAAATTTTACTATGCTTTGGACATCTATTTTGGGGCATGTTTGCTGATCTAAGTAGTTCCTCAGTCTTACCTTCTTCCATGCTGTCCCTGAATGAACCTGAATGACTGATCGCTCGTGGTCTCTCCTCCAAGGATGTAGCACTACCACACAGTTGGGAGTCATCATAGAGATCAAAGGAAGTGTCCTGTGCAGGGATGCTGTTTGAACGCATCATGCTGGGTCCAGGAAGGTTAAACTGTGATAGGTTGGTTGGACTCACTGGAATACAAAGCTTTATTAATGAAGCACATTTCCATTAATTGAATTTTGGTTCTTCATAAAATTGTAATGTAGGACTAGCATGGTTAGGTGGACTTCATGCTGTTGAGGAAATGAAACGCTTTTATTCCTACATTTAAAGCCACAACAAAAAGGTGAAGCAGATGGCCTCAAAGGAGCTGGATGAGATTAATCCTGTAAAACAATGTCTGAACACCCTTTGGCAGCCCAAGACAGAAAATCAAGGGAGGAGATTCAAAAGTTAAAAAGGAATAAGAGGACATAAGTATTTTTATAAGCAGCTCTTCTAATTAATCAGTATCTGTATTTTATTGTTATGTATCTGTATTACTGGTGACTGTTAAGACCAAAGTTTATTTCCATATGCAAGACATTTATCCTTTGATTTTCAGGAGCACCTACCACCATATTAGGTTAAAAATTCCTGCACAGGCCTCAGTGGAATCTCATCGTAATAAACAGGTGTAGTCAGTCATGGTTGAAATCAAGAACAGCATTGATGAACCTATTTTAAGCTTTTGCGAAGTTTTTTGCCAGTAGGAAGGAAAGCCGGGCTGTGGTTCCCCTGGACTACAAAATCTCAATGCCTAGAAAAAAAAGCTGTCTAGCCAAATTCAGCCTCAGTGTTTGGACTTTTATTTTAGATCGTGCAAGGTGTTCTCTAAATTATAAACTACGAGACCACCTGTGTTGTGACAGCAAATTATTCCACAGGGCTACGAAAATGTAAAAAAGGAAAGGACAATGAAAAAAAAATTAAACTCCATGATCTTATTGCTCTCTATTGTGAGTTCACAAGAACTATGAACAAAAATAAAAGGAGATAATTGTAAGCAGAAAATAATATAGTGGAAAACCACTGCTAACAAAGAGCTGTATCTAAAACTACAGGAGGAAAATTCAAAGCAGTGGCTTGTTTAGCCAGGATCCAATTTCATTTTTAAGAGTATTTTAGTCCAACTTCTATTCCCGTGTGTAATAAAGACCAACATGTGTATGTCTGATCAAATTTCTTTTGAGTGATCATAGCCTATAGATGCCATAAGTTGCGACAGAGTGATGGAAGCGTTAATGCTTTAAAGGATGTTACTAATTCCTCAGTAAGGCTCTAAACCATATAAAGCTCATTGTGAACCTAGGTATGTGTCAAGTGCAGTGCAGGTAAGTGGTTTCTATTCAGCATTTAAGAAAAAAATAAAATTATCAAAAAAACCAAACTTGTGTTGGATTAATTTGAAACAAGATTCAGAATAATGAAATCTAAACCTTGGCCTGTAATCAAATAAAACTGCAACGTGACTCACATCCCAAAATACTATATTGCATTCAAGATTAGGATTTAGGTTGGGCCCAGTGCAGTTACAGCCAGGTCCAGCTACCGAAACACATTAAAAAGGTCTATCTCAAAGCAAACCTGTATGTAGAAAAAATGCAATGCTTAGTTTCTGACATTCACTAAAATCACTGGAAAGAATCTTACTGACTGTGAAATCTAAAAGATAAGTAGCTTTGAATTAGAAGCTAATTTCCAGCTCTACCTCCCATTTTTTTCTCCTTGGTCAAGTCATAAAGAATCTGTGATTTTTTTTCTCTGTGCAAAATATGTGGTGCCTTGGCCCACTGCATTAACAACACTGTTGAGTTTCCCCTCATTAGTGCGATAACACAATATGGTGATGAAGATGTTAAAAATAAACTACCTAGTCTGGCAGACTAAGAAATATGTACAGTTGAATTTTGTGGTTCTATTATAGAGGGGGAGAAACAGTGAAGGGAAACAGCATTTACCGAGGTTGGAAAAGTGGTATTTTCCAGTTGCAGATGAAGACATAGCTGAAGGAGAAACAAGCGGAGACTGACTGCCAGTGTCCTGCAGGCCTCCAGTTGAATGGGAGCGTAGCCATTCCTTGCCTTCCTCCTGACTTGTCTGCCGGGATGATGGTGTATATCTGAAAAACCACAGCTGACATGCTCAAGACAATGACAAGGTGATGTCTTGGAAAGAAACAGCTGTCACATAAACACCCTTCACCAGTTAGATAGAACAAATCCCTTGGAAAACATCAAGGCTAGTCAAGTGATTGTCACCAGAGATTTTAACAAGGCACAATTTACCACTGGGTTACAACAGAAAATGTACAGGACTTGAACCCCCTTTACTCTTCATCCCCCTCCCCAGAACAGCATTCCCTTCTTTGGAAGAGATGGAATGATAAACCATAGCAGACAGACAACTGAGCTGACAGAAAAGGACTTCAAAGCTATAGGAAGTGTACAGGCTGATGCAAAAGCTTGGAAGCTGTATGATTAGGATGGGGAATGGACAGAATAGAAGCCAAGAAATGTTAGTAGCCACTTACGAAATGACATCTGTCACAGATCATGTGGGCAATTGATTAGATGACAGGAGTGAAACAGATCAACAACTCTGAAAAAGGAGTTTGCATTGGTAACGACAGCTAGTCATAGTAATATGGACATGGTCTGCTACTCTGAATGCTACCTGGCATTGTGTCTGGCCCCAAACTGAGGGGAGGAAAAGGGACAGGAAAAATACACAATTATCAGAAACAAGTTCTCTGGAAGGAAGAAGTTTGGCAATCAAATAATTCATCAACTGCTTCCTATGGTAAACCAATAAAACAAGCTCAATGTGACATGTGGGCTGAGGGAGAACTGGTAACTCACTGGTCCAGCCTCTCTTGGCTGAGCTGGAAGAAGGGCAATTCTGGCAGTGATTAAACATTAGTATGTGCAGGTGGTGTGGGTCTTAATCAAGAGATTTTTTTTCAGCAATGTCTGCAATAGCCTGCTTCATTCAATCTCCTGCTGAGAAATGAGCACCTTCTTCACTACTGTCATGAGCCATCAGTGTTCCCCAAAACAGCAGAGCAGAAAGGGCTTTTGATATTCTGGCTTCAGGCTTGTGAGGCACAAGTGTTTCTGCTTAGAGAGAAGATTAAATGAACATGTAAATTCTTCTGTTGTGCTTGGGGTTTTGTACAATATTTTACAGCAGTAAACTATCTTGTCCTTATTAAATATTTACTTCCTTTCACCTTTCAAAAAGGCAGCTATGATCTTTGCCTATAAATGTGGTAGAGAACGGAGTTACTGAATGGTTATCAGATTGGAAGGATGACAAAATGAGAATTCAGGATCTGAGTTTTGGACAAGGATCTCTGCACATTAAATCAAACCGACTTTTTTTTCTGGCCTAACTGATCATTCTTATATGCCTATAAGCAGTTTTCCCACTCCAGTTCACTTTCAGCTTTCAGCCACCATTACAGTTGTTTATCCACAAACCTCGATCATCCCACCTTTGTAGGGTGGACCTTTGTAGGGTCCACATTATGCCTTTAATGTCTTCCACCTCTTTCGTTCTCTCCAAATCCAAAGTGACTGTTTTGCAATAGTAGGAAATTTGACTAAATTCTTTTTAAGGAACAACTAGTGCAAAAGGTGCTTTTTAGTGACAACAGTTTAGCATTATCTTAAAATTTCATAAATATTTATTCATAACTCATGAGATTTAACTGTGTCATTTCAGTTATTGGAAAGCTGCAGTGTGTCTGTGTGCATGCACATACATCCTTTCTCGCCAAATCTTTTTCCTGGACTGGGGAGATGGGCTTCCACACCTGATGAGACCAGCCAGGTTTCCTGTATGATCCACTCTTTAACCATGGAGGAGAGAAGAGGGTGGATAAATTCTGTTTTCTGTGATGAAGACAGAATTTAGTGAAGAGTTAGTAGCAAAGGTGGACTCAGTATTGCTGGATAAGGACCAAGAATACTGTCTGGAGCAGGACTCATTTCATACTTACAAACCTTGGATAACAAAATTAGTATTTTCTAGCCCTACCCTTTAATAGCCCTCCAGTTCAAATTGCATGACTCTTCACATGAGTTCAAGTCAGATCCACCCCTAAACCTTGTTTTTCTCCATAATGTTTTCTATAATTAGTCCTATTGAATTGCATAAATATCTTGTTCTGTCTCTTTTAGCTCTCCAGGATTCAATGCCTTTTAAGATTCATTGCATAAGGAAATGATCCTTAAAAGTATTTACTTTCCATGATATATCTTGAAAGAAAATGTATTCCTGAGGCAGATGTGGAAAGAAAAAGTCCATTGTTAAAATTTACATTTTCTGGTTTGAATCTAAATTCCAAGAACTCTGTTGCAAACAGGATCAACAGAAGAATAAAGAAAAGTAAAGGCAGTGTAGAAAAGGTTACAGGAAAAGAGAGAAGCAGCAGTCATGCTCAAAAAATATATATATACCTTAATCCCTTTTTGGGTAGTGTATTTCTGTCAAGCTGCATGCTGTTAAAACAAAAAAAATCCCTAAGGACATACAGTAAACAGGACTGTTCAGAATAACAAATTTTAAAGCTTTAGGTTTGTGTGCATAACAGAAGGTCATTTAATGCTTTTTAATATAACTTTCATGATAAATCCCTTACTCATTTGGAGGGAACAATAGGACATGGACTGCTGGAGATTCATTTTTCATCTAGACATGCTCTGGGCTGGGTCAATAGTAATTTGGAGACTGTCCAGGTCAGAAAGAAGTGCTTCTTTACCATTTCTAACTTTCCTACAGCTTTGCTCTGCAATCTGTGTGAGAATCATATGGTCACAGTATGAATCTTTATTTTTCACAGTTGCCTATGATAAGCCAATAGATTTCCAAAAGGAATGAAGGTTGTGGCACCTGCTAAGAGGCAGCATGGCCTTGCCAGAAGCCAAATGACATCTCTGTGTGTAGAAATATGTGCTAAACATACAGACTCTTGACTTTCTGTTGTTGAGGGTCTCACATAGTAAGGCGATGGTGGGGACAATGAAAAGTGGCACCAGAGCAATGCTGTTCTATATTCTTGCACACATAGTGTCAGAGTGGCTGATTACCCAAAAACTATGGCTGGAGTTTTCCTTATTTAAACTCCATCACTAGAAGGGCACCCACTAGCCTTCCTTCCAAGTGTTACTTGGGAATTTCACCATAAGGTCTTGGAAAATCAGTCTCTGCCTGGTGTGAGTTGAATTGGTTACCATCAAGTAAGTATTGCAAAGTTTTCTCCCTTTAGTACATAACTTAGTGTCACCATATGGATTAAATGGCAAAATGGCTTTTGAAAGCTTCTGTATTACATATCATAATCACACCTCTGAGAGCAGCAGTAACTTAGGACCCTTGCTACCCAAGAAATACCCTTATTAAAGGTGTTTCCTATCGTGCTGGGGATGATGGGAGTCCTACTGTCATGTATCCTTGATCCAAGTAGATAAAGGCAGTGAAAACACTGTTGACATGGACAATACATTACTATCAGGGCTTGGACTAATGGGAAGCAAACTCTTCTTACCACCAGGAAGTTTTATAGACAATTTTACTAGCTTAATAAAGAGCCTTGTTCTGCATGTGGAGAAAGCAAATGGAAGGAGAAAATTAGCAGGATTTCAGCACAAGTCCAGTTATCATGGTCCATGTGAGAGTAGTCCCATGTCAGACAGAGAACTGCATTTTCAGCATTTTGCTCCCAACATAGCTAACAGGACCAAGAATGGTTGGCAAAAAACAAACATAAATTTGAATGAATGATTCATTTTTTTTTCTTCAGAGAGAAAAACGGGGCCATGATGTTCTTTTATGTACTTGTATGCACCTCTAAATTTCAAGATGAATAAACATGATCGTAACACCAGTTTCTTATGCAAACACTTAAAAATCTGTATGAACTATGTATTTTCCAATATTACTTTAACTTGGAGATATATGTATTTTAAAGTAATCTATAGCACATTATATAAAAATAAAGGAGTCAGTGCTCCTTTAAAGCAATCCACAAGCCAAAAGTTATGCCAGTCGTTTAAGAAGGCAAAGAGTGACCATAGGATTTTCTGAAAATCTTTTGAATTCAGATGATCAAATGAAATAGGGATGAATATTCCTCAACATAAGCATAGAGTTATTGCAACTGCAGTAGAGTGAGTGTAGCAAACGCCCATTCTGTGTTTTTAAAATACTAAAGCTTACAAAGATGCTCCTAGATTTCAGATAATTGTATTAAACCATTAAGCACAGTCTCATGTAACTGTTACTTCAGACCAATAACTGCTCTAATCTTTTTAATATCTGGAATCATTCATCCACCAAAAGCTGGGTTCATTCCTTCCACAGAAACTGGACTTTTGGTAAATAGAACTGAATTTACCTCAGATCTGTAAAGTTGATAATGATAATAAAGACAGTCCTTTCCTGGAAGAAGCAATGCATACATGGACAAATACCAATATAAACTGAGGATGAGAATATCATAGTATTCTGGTATTTTCCTTTGCCATGTAAATTGGAAAAAGCAATCTTGCAGAAAGATGAATGAAGACGTAGGCTGAAGTTATCAAGCCCACAGTATCTCATTCTTTTTTGTTTATTTTGCACTGCTGAAACTGACTGCAACTTCTAAGGGGGAAATTACAGAAAGCCTTACATCCCTCATTTTCCTACCTGCTGTTGGTGAGGAGGCTGCCATGGGAAAGGGTCATAATAGCATACCATCGAGCTACATCTAACTCTTTCAGAGCTGTTAGGCAATAAAACAAATTATTGCAAGCTAAAAAACAACTAGAGAGCTCCATGACAGGCTGGACAAAGCTGATACAGGTCTTAGAAACTAGTTTCTACAAAAGGCAAGACATATAAGAAAATCTGATACATGATGCACTGTTTCACACCTTAAAACCACAACCATCAATTATGATGGTAATTTAAAATAATTGAAAGTCTTGAAGGGCCTAAGTGGATTTCAATGGACTTTCACAACCCTCAAAACAAAACATTCTTTTAAAGCAAACTGGAGCAAGCCAGTCATGTAACTAGAAACCACTTCCACTCTGCTAATCTTAAAATGCAGCTATTACTGCTGATCAGACCAGTGTTTATTTCTGTATTTCTGCATTTTTATGCCTTCCTTGCTGTGTCATTCAGATCAAGCAGAAGTCACAAATTTGCAATGCCCAACAGCAATTAAGGGTTTGAAAGAACTACTGGTGATGTGTCCACCTGGAAAATTTTACAACTTAACCCCAGAAGATGTTTTTATTTTATAGTATAAGTACCTGTATGATTTATTTCAATCCCTGTAAGTTGTAGTAAGGTAAAATACAAGTGTTCTCCCACATAGGGAGCTACACTGCTATGACAGCAGAATTAGACTTTTCTAAATATTGCTAGCGCAAAACCAGCAAAAGGCCTGAGAGAGATGCAAAACCTGCTTTCTTTCTGAAAAAGAAAATATTTTGTTAGCTTTTACCAAGCCTATTTTCTGGTTGTTACAATGCAATAGAATTTCATTGAATGACGCAAAATTTGGCGGGACTAAACTTCGACACTCCAGGAGTTGTCAGGCAGCTCTGGGTTGATGTCATACCATCGCTCAGTGGGTAGCCTGAAAACTGGGCAACATCTGATCATCCCTGGAGGGACAGGTGGGCAAATATAGCAGAGACCTTGCAGATTTGCTGCGTCCGTGAAAGGTGACTTTTTCTGGAGGCAGTCAAGGGCTACTTTCCTTCATAGAAAACGTAGATGTACCCTGAAATTTTGTTCTCATTTTCTGTGTTCTTTCCAGCTGCATTAAATCTTTCTTAAAACTTGATGTCCCAAAGTCTCAAGTTAAAGCCTTAATGTGAAAAAGTAGAATGGGATAGCTAAGACTTACATGCAATATTTTCATTTTCAAAATGCTTTGTCCCAACGGCACTACAACTCTGTACACGTGTTCTGCAGAATAGCCTCAGTAATTTCCATTTTGTATCTATGCAAATCTATCCTGCCCTGTTATATCCCTTCAGAATAATAAGCCTTTGATCACACGTCTTCAGTAACTCTTTACCGACTATTCAAGCACCTTTATTTTCCCCATTTGCTTATGAGAGTTTTATTAGGAATAGCACTTAAAGCTTTAGTAAGTTCAGGATTTTTATTGCATTTACTATTTTTTCTCTATTCAGAGTGCTTGTTTTCCTACAAATTAATTAAATTAGTCTTATTTAAAAGGCTGTTAATGACTAATCCCATGTTATCTGTTACTTAAACTATTTTGTTTAATGTCTTCTGTATCTTTACAGGCAAAGTGGCCTTCCTGTAATCTCCTCGCCCTCTATCCCAGCTCTCCTCCTCACTCCTTCCTCAGCACAGACCCTTTGAAAACTCTTCTCCAGTTCTAATTACTGCAGGTTTTTCAGGCTGTGTCTGAAGCAGGGAAATGAAAAGTTCATCAGGACAGTAAACCAAAGATATTTTTAACCTTTTCATTTCCTCTTAGTATGTTTGCCATTATTGATATTTATCTATCAAATTACAGCTAATGCTTCAATGAAACACTCACATATTTTTTTATCATCTATCATTAGCTCTCTCTTCTATTTCAGTTTTTCCTACACTTACTCTGCACAGACTTTACGTTGCTTGCTAGTTGTACCTCATTGTGCACTTTGGTCTTTCTGATTTTGTCTCCACCTTATATTAGTATATCTGATTATAAGGACTGCTGACTCAGTCTTTTGCAAGCTCCAGGGTGACTGAAGAAAAAGCAAAAACCTCCTTGCAGACAATTTTTAATGCTACCCTATGCTATAATTAGTATTGCCAAAGGTATTTCAAATATAATCTGAGTTTACAAAGGAAAAAGGACATAGTCTGCTGCCAAGCATATCTGCCTCCAACATTGCAAATCAATGTTTTTTTGTGAAAAAATACTTTGCTACGTGTAAGTTTTAATGCATAAAAGAGTTTAGAAACTCAGCAGTTATATCAGACCTTTCAGAAAAATCAAACTGCAAAAACCCTGTTGGGACTATAATTCAAGAAATGACACCGTTTACTCTAGCTACATGTATTTGTTTTGAGGCCAGATCAACATGAACAATGGCTCTCTCTGGACTCAATCATAATATCCCCATATGGACAAATATGAAACTTAAAAATATTGCCAACGGCAAAGTATTTGGAACCACTGAAATTGAGTCACTGAAAAAATACATAAAGTATTAGTAGTGGGGGTTGCTCAGGAGCTTATGCCAAGCCATTAATATTTGAAATGTGATGTTTAAGATCCTGTGCATAAATATAATTTCTGGCATAAATTCATACTCTTCCATATCATTCTACTGACCTCACCATCCATATATGTAGCAGAGAAGGATTTTGTAAACTTAGTATTAATAACTGATCTTTTAAGAAATATTGTCACATTCAGTTCATAGTACATAAATGCAAATTCCTATTTAAAAATTAAAGGCACAGTGCAAACTACAAATTGCTCATGTATCAGTGTATTTTTAACTACTGTATTTTTAACAATACTATGTATTGTTAGTGTACATTATATTGGGACATATATATGTTTTATAATTATTCAAATAAATAATAGAATATATTAGTATATAATAGTAATATAATTTGCAATTATATTAGTAAGAGGTGTGATTTTTAGCTGATATAGTAATACTTCTGAACGTAACATAAGAAAATGAAACCTGTGTAAAGTTTCCATCTAGAGTTCTCAAAGTTTTAATTATGGGGTTTTTTTAATGCTGGTTCACTGAAAGTGAATTCCTTCTATGGAAAGGATGGGTATTGAAAAATCTCTGAGTTTATATAAAGGGCAAAAAAATCTTGACATTGTGTATTAAATGTCTTTTTTCCTTAAAATGTTTGTGTTCTTAAACAACTAATTAGTTTTAAAATATTTCTGACTGATTCGGTATAATTTTCTTTTTTGAGCCAAAGGCTAATGAAATATTTAATATTGATTTTGCAGTCCCCGTGTGAGATAAGAGTTTCACTGTCAAATCCTGAAAATTTTCATGGGAAGCGAAAGTTACTTAGTACCTAGCAAAGATTACTTTTTTCTCTCCTGCAAAAGTCAAATAAATATTCCACAAAAAAAAAAAAAAAAAAAAGAAGGAAAGAAAAGAAAAAAATTTTGGTTCAACTGTGCCAGGCTAGTTGCACCTTCTCATAATGTAACTTAAATGGTAAAAAATCTGCATGTAAAAAAATTCTTTAATAGAGCAAATGGAAAAACCTTTTCTTGCATTTTTGTCTGTTCCAGACACTTGCCAGGACTGACCACATAGCAAAGATCACATCTTGCAAAGTGTCTCCCTGCCAGTGAAACTGCACTTCAGTAAGGATCTGTGTAATGATGACCATGTAAGAAGCAACTTGTCAGGACTGAGTATTTTAAGGCAAGACTGGTCAGCTAAGGCCAGGGCACACCAGATCTGCCTGTACTTTGAGCTAAAGGGAAGAGAAAAGCTGGGGTCCCACAGCTGGAGGTTTGCTTGCTTTGGAGCTGCCAAATGCTGGGACAGCAGGTGGATCCAGCATGCAGGAATCATTATGTGCCTGTTAGCTATTTACACTTGCCTTTAATAAGATAATTTTCCCCTTTTCTCTCATTGTCTCCAGAACAAGGGAACCAAAAAAAATTTCTCAAGATAGAAAAAGTGCTTGTAAAACCTTAAAAGGCAGTTGATTCCACATTGTGATGCCTTTCAGCTTTCTTTTCTTCCTTCCTTTTTCACGTAAAGGACTAAGCTGCTAATTAAACAGTGTCCCTTTAGCAAAAGAGGTGGAGGGTTTATTGTTTTGGCTCCTGTCCTTTTGCCTCTCACTTATCGTGGTCACTGTATCTATAGGCAAGCTCACCTTTCCGAAAGAGTAGATCTGACGCTTCCAGTCCTCATGAGCAGGCTCTGAACCTCCTGAGTGCTTGTTGTCAGTCCAGAGAGAGAGCCATGATGGCTAAGAGGAAGGTCAATAGACTCGGAACTGGTGTGAAGGCTAGTCATGGACTGGTAACTTGGTGTGTCCTTACTGCCCGCTGAAGAGCTGCTCAGGTTTGCAGCCCACACAAGACCACCTGATGTGAAAGAGTGCACTGAGGCAGGACTGGAAGCCAAGGAGTGACTTAAGCTTACAACATCTGCATTTAAGTCCGAAGGTTTACTGAAGAGGGGGCTGCTGCTACCACTTTGCCCACCTGCACTGCCCATGCTGCCTGTGCCCGAGGATGGCGATTCCAGGCTGCCTTGCCGTGCCAATGTGGTACTAGGGCTGGGCATTGCCGATGTGGGTTTCACACCTTCAGTACTGGGTGCAGAGGCAGCTTTACCACTTGCCTTGGCACCAAACAACCTAAATGTAAAACAAATAGCTTTAGAGAAACTGATAGCCACATTAAACATTCATGGCGCAACATCCTAAGAGCCAAACTACACATTTTTAATTACTGCTACTAAAATCATGCCTACCTAGTTGATCAATCGCAGCACAAGTTTTAATTCACTTAATCATATCACAATAATCATGGTTTGTTTCTTTAGAAACAGGTCTCATTCACTGCTATTCAGATGTGCTCTTTGCACAGAGACCCTCCCAGAGAGAGGCAGAATAATCACGTTTTTGTCTTATTAGTTCATAAGCAGATTACACCTTCCCCCAAATTCATTCAGTAATTAAGCGTTCCCAAGTCATTAGCTTTTAAACTCCTCACTTCTCAAATCTGCTTAAATTATTGCAACAAACATGTGCAAAAACCTTCGAAGTTTAATAAACATCTAAGTATTTGTGCAGAATTTCCTCTCGTTTTTTTGCACAGATGGTCAGGCAGTCATCAGTCATGTAGTAACCCCTCAGACAGAATAAACTGCACCATGGCTAAAAGGGGTCAGTTTGTCTCCAAGGGCAGGTATGATAAAAGTGTATTTCACATAATGTCTTCAGCAATTCTAGATATGAAAATTCTACAGTGATGATGAAAAAATAAACTGCAAGTCCTCTAAAATTTGAACTAAAAGGTCATGTGATGTTTTAATGTATTTCTGGAAATATTTCAAGCTGCAGTTAATATGCAGCTCATAAGTTAAAGGTAAATAAACACAAAACTTATCATGATGTAAAGTAAGCATGTCTAATAACGTAAGAATCTGCTTTACGTATTACCAAGCCCACTAAACTAAGGTGCAGCTCCCCAGCTGCCTGGAGATGCTGTTTTGGTAAGTAGGCACAAGAGGGCACTATTGGCTTTTCCTCCAGCCGTGCAAGCGCTCCATCCCAATTTACACTTCATCCGGATTTATACTTCCAGAAATGTTACAATAGAGCATTTACAATTGAAATTTAGCCTTGCCAATGTTTGTGTAGAAAAATGTAACGAAGCTGCTAAGATAATGAAACGTTTCTAGCTGGAGCTGCCAACAATGTGAAAGCAAATCTAAATCTTTATAATTTAAAGAGCTCTTCAGTTCTCCATCCAGAATATGGCAATGCCTATTCCATTAACAGAATGTGCCTGAACACAGTGTCCTTCCTCCCTTTGGGGGTTTAGCACAGTATTGAGAAGAAAATTCACATGTGGCTGAACTTAGAATCATAGAATATCTTGAGTAGGAGGGGACCCATAAGGATCATTGAGTCCACCTTCTAAGCTTCAAACTGTTGTTATGGGGATGTACCTAAAATGCTTAAAGCTCAAGGAGCAGCCATTTCAGGTCTGGGAAAGTCTTTAAATCTTAAAGAAATAATTGTGTTGTATGAAAAAATTATTGCCCTCTTATTTTCCTGTGCTTGATTTGCTTGCGGCAAAATATTCCCTGAAAAGGCTTTTTGCACAGTAGTTCAACACACTGAAAATCCCTGCTTTATGTATTGCAACTTCAGGGAATCATAGAAATGCACTAACCTTCGAAACGTGGGGGAAGCAATATCTGGGTATTTGGATCCTGGCTGTCTAAGTCCTGGTGTGCCAGAGGCGCTTGCCGAAGTTGGGCTGGATTTAGGGGAACTGGACAGTGAGACGCTTTCAGAATCTGACACCACCACTTTCTCTTTTTCCTTGTCTGTCTGGTTGATGGTGACAGGGCTGGACCTCCCGGACCCGATCTTGCTTGGCTCTCGCAGCTTGGTGGCAGCAGCACCCACAGACTTGCTGCTCACATTGGAGTCGATGCTGCTGGTGCTGGAGCGGTGGCCGCCCCGACCGGGGATCCCGCTGCCGCTGGATTTCGATGGGCGAGGCAGACTTCGATATTGCAGAGTTGTCTTTGAGCTCACATGCAGGATGCCGTCATCCTGGTTTTGGGAACCATCTAAGCTCGTCTTCCTCCCTGCGTTGGACTTCCCACTGATGGCTGAAGATTTTGGCATTTTTCCTAGCGTTGCTGACCCGCTTGTGATGGTCGCTCCACTTGTGGTGATCATGGTAGAAGATCCCAACCCAGACTTCTTGAATCCAAATGACCCTGTAGCTGTTGATCTCCCAATGCCAGAGGGAGGCTTTTTCCCTTCATCACCGCTGCTTTTTCCTGCATCTGATGGAGATCGCTGTATGGAGGCTCCTTTTAGGGGAGTTTTCACTTTTTCTGAAGCTTTTGCATCATCAGTTTTTCCTACGTCAAAGTATATTTGAAAAGGTCACTTGTGTTTAAGCTGCAATGCCTTAATATCTAATTTCAACACGATATGATTACAATTTCAAAATGAAAAAGCACACAAATGGAATAATTCCCCTAAGGAAACAGACCAGTTTGGTCTTTACTCTCCCATCAGCTATGTATGAGCCATTACAGGTAAACATTAAGTATTAAAAGCTTGAAATTCCTCTGAGGACTTCCAGTTTCATATATAGGTAGAAAATATAGTTGTAGAAAATTATCTTGAATGAACTATGAGGAATTTTGACTAATTTTGTTCTGTTAACAGTATTTCTATATGAAAGAAGTAATGCTTGAAAATAAAACATTACATGTAATAAACATCTCCTGAAGTATGACATTAATTATGCATGTAGAAATTAATGGTACTTATAGAATTCTTTGGTTTTCACTGATTGCATCTTTTCAGCTTATGACTAAGTTTGTTCTGGTTTTAGTTACACAAAATTATCAGGGAGAGATTACGTTATGGAAAGAATCATCTTGATCTGTAACAATATCAATTACACAAGTTAATTAGTCTTTGTCATATCCTTGATGTCTTCTCAAGATTTTTGATTTTTTGTGAGGTTTTCTTCAGTCCTGGGTAGGCTTATGACTATATAACATATATTTCTATGTTTCTTCCATATGTTCTAAAATTTTATTGTAACATGCAGAAAGGTTGAAATAAGGTGTTCTAACAATGTTCTCTTATTATTTTAAAGGTGTTCTCTTATTATTTTAAAAATCGATAAAAATTGCCATTTCAATTCTAATTTCTCTCCAAGCATTTGTACACTATATAATATATATAGTATACTCCTAATAACTCCTAAAACATACTAAAGTTTTTAATTTACTCATCAAGTGATTATGGAAGCTTTGGAGGTGGATGACCTAAATTCTCTTAAGAAACTAAAATGTAATAAAGAGCAACACCTGCAAAGCAGAACTAAATCCACTCATGTTTTTATCCAGTACACATTTTATGCTACACAAACAGATGCACATGCCATGATACAGATAGACTCTGACCCAGCAAACATACAGATCATTAGTAGTTAAGGCCTCAATTCTGTCTTGCACAGTGGCTGCCTGATCACCTTCAGCAAAACCGATCTGGGAAGCTTAGCTTGGCGTGCAGCAAACCTTTTAGTATCGCCATTTTTAATTGCTCTTAGAGTGTTATAGTTTCTGTATCCGTATGATCACCACAGCAATGCTCCTCAGGGATCTCACAGACCAGAGACTGACCAACGTTTAGCAGTTCCAAATTGCAAAGAAACAAAAATGGTTCACAAAGGGTAGGAATTTATTCTGAGAAGATCTTTGTTAGCTGTCTTTACAACTGGGGGTTGAAGCATGCCCATGCACTGTTTTGTCAGGACATGACAAAGCTCCAGAAAATGTCCTACTGAGAATTCACATTTCTTTAGTAAAATGATGGATTAGGATTAGATGGTCTTAATAAATATCTCTTTCACCAGCTTTGGATTTTTTGCTTGAAAACTAGATTGCAGAAGTGGTTACTCCTTCTGAGAGGCCTTCCAAAATTAGGTAAGAGGGCATTTAGCACTGAAAATGTGTAAAAAGACATTTTTTACAATTTTTTATTGCTTAACAGTGGTCTGTAGAACACCCATAGTATGTGGAATGTGATAACTCAGCTTTAGTTCAGAAATAACTAGAAATATAATTTTGAGTCCCCTTCCTTGAATATTCAATCTTTTTGACTCAGCTTCTAATATTTGGCCATTTCTATGCAAATGTTGAATTATCAAAGGTAAGGTTTTCTAGAGAATAAGGGGATGAGTCCAAAAATACTTCTAAGAATTCCTTAATAGACATTGACATACACAAATGATAGTACAACAAAATGCAATCACAGTTTTTGTTATGGATGCACCCATGTGTACTTAATTAATTATTATTATGCATGTAGCAAACTAACTGTTATAGAAATGAAAAAGTTGATATAATATTACAATATGGGCTTGAAGTCATTTACAGAAGGAGAGAACAATATGCATATAGTATATATATATAGAGAGAGAGAGTACCCATCAATTATTTTAAGACCACTGTAATCTGAACTACAGAAGTTTCCTACCTGGGGTCTTGAGTGCGCTTGTTCCTGCTTTGTGCCTGGACTGAGTTGTTCCTACTTGTGCAGTCATGCCCCTCCTCCAAGATCCAGTCTGTGATACAGAGAGAGATGTCTTCTGCCCCCCCTTCTCTGACTCTTCAGACAGCCCTGAGGGAAGGCCTTTCCACTTGCCACCGCTGTCTACACTGCTGTCGAAGTCTTCCTCTGGTTTCTTCAGTTCTTCAGTGCTGCCCCAGGTTTCACTGTCTGTAACTGAGCGTTTCTCTGAGTCTGTCTTCAGCTACAAGAGATTCCATGAGAAATGGTCAGTCCCAGAATCTCCATTATTTGCTGATTTCTTAAATCATAGTAGGGGAGGAGAATTTGGTCTATTTGCAGCAAGGGCCACAGAAACTTTCCTTCTAAAACATTAGTATCCTGATTCCAAAAATTTAAAAACCTACAAAACATACCCATCGGGGTTGACATTTCTCTTTTTTTTTAATTTCAGAAGATTTCATAATGAAGTGAAATATAATTTACTCTAATCAGTGGTGATGCCCTATTGTTCCTCAACTCCGTCTGAATTTCAGAAGGGAATCACTGTGCTGAGAGGTTTTACTAAAAGCTTGGGTAAATGAATTCCTAAATATACTACCTCAGTCTGGCTTCTTGACTTTTCCTACCCAAGATTTCAAGTGACTGGATTAGGAATACTGCTCCAGCAGAACAGAGTCTGTTGTGCCACCAGTGAGCAAGGATAGCATCTTCCACAAAAATATTCATGCTACAGCTGATGGCTTTTCCACTAGTCCGTCTCCACAGAAATGAATTGTTTCCAACAAGAAGCTCTCTCTATCAACTAACAGAGCAGAAGAGAAGCTATGCCAGCACTACTCATCTATGGTGTCAAGGCAAGAAGCTGGGCTCATGCTCCATCTGAAACTTAGACCCATGTGGAGGATGCACCAGCGGGGACCTAACCCCCCTGTGGCATCTCCTTCCCTGAGGCATGCTGATAAGGGAGTGCTGCAAGGAGCAGCCCAACAAGACAAGGCAGAAGCTGTGAAAATGGCTTAAATAGAAACAGAGACTGACCCTACCCTCTGTGTTTGACAAGACTGGTGCTCTTTGTGCTGACAGGCTGTTTGGTGTAACTCTTCCTTCTGTGTTTTTTTGCAGCCTCCTGACCTCAGACTGAAACCTTATTTGCACATCACCCTCTCACCACCCCTGCTTGCCTCTGCCCCTCTTTAACAGCAAAAATATGATGCTGCTCTCAGGTATCACCAGCCTAAGAGGGGCTGCAAAATGGAACACATTGAGGGACAGGCTATTTATTATTCTGTGCTGTCACAGCTCCTTCACCACAGAGACCCCTCTGTGGCTGCTTCCTAGGCACTTCTGTCATAAGCAGGATTAATACTGACTTGATGACCAACAGAATAATCCGTTCCTGTTTACATATTTGTCAGCTGAAGTGTACAAAATGCAAAAGATCTCTGTATTTCCATAATTGCATATGTTCTTTGGACATGCTAGCACAGATTATGGGTAACGATTAATGGGAAAAAAGCCCAAGTAAATACCTACAAAAATATTGCAGGGTCCTTCAGAAGAGAGTTTTTAAAGTTATTGTTACAACATGCTTACAGACATTTTCCCATAAATGAATGACTGTAAATATATACATTTTTAAAGCAAACTGCATAATTTCAAAAAAATGAGTAGTACAATACTTTCTAAAAGCCTCTCTTCATCATTATCATGCTTTTAATAGGAAAATGACAACAAAATATGCAATTTCTGTCTCAGTCTATAGCCTTCCTGCTCCAATCACTTAAAAAGACTGATAAAGGGATCTCTGTGTTGCAGTGTATCTAAGACCTGGAGAACAGCTGGCAAAATGTATTCTGTTCATCTCAGCTTCTGACTGAGATTGCCAGCTAGCATGGAATACAGTGAGTTCTGCTTAATCTGCCTGGTAAAGGCATACCTGATAAAGGTCTGTTCCTAGTCTTCATAATATAAAGAAACTCTGGAATGAAAGCAAAACTTGAACATGCACTGCATCTCTGTCTATCACTGAACAATTTGTGAATAAAACAGAAGCTTATTATAGAGCAGCTAGAACATGAGATAATCCAAATGACAACAAAACCACAAAGAGTTAAATGGTCAGCCTGAGATTTTTCAATCCTGATAACTATGCAGTGGAACAAGTAAGCCAGAACTAGCTGGCCATCATTGCTGATGTGAAATGGAAGAGGCTGATCTCCAGTTAGCAACCATGGAAGTCCCTGATGGAGTGAGAAAGGCAAGAGTAAGGGCTGAAGAATATTTGCATTAGTGTGAATTTGCATGAGTACAGCATTCGTCTGATATCTGTCCTGTTGGAGATTTAAGTAATTTTCATTCCAAAAGTAACTATATTTCCCTATTGTTTGGGGGAATGACAAACACGTGTTTTTCTCCGGCTCACAGAGTCTGCTACAATATACATCTACAAAAGAGACCTCTGAACTGCAGACACTGTCTGAACTGCAGGAGTCTAAATGGAATCAGAAGTGTCAACCTTGTGTCCTGAACACTTGACATCAAATCACTGGAGGCAACCACTGTTCCCCTATGCTGAGCGTTCAGTCTTGAAGTTCCCTGCTTGTAAACAGGAGATGACATGGCAGAGAATACTTTCCTATTGAGACAAAATTTTCTGGTTTTATTTCCTTTTTTGGGTGGAACCAAGTCCTGCAGGGATTCTGTACTGACTTTTCTATCACTTGCAATTTTGAGGGGAGCTGGGAAGAAAAGCTTCGATACCTGGGACAAGAGCTTTACATACACCGACACACACACACACGTGTATATGTGTTATGTATATAGTTTGTATATAGTTTGTGGCTGTATGCTATTAAGAATTCTATTTTGACACTGTGAATTTTCACCTTGCATTGACACTTTCATCCCTGGACCTAAGCGGGGAGAAGAGAATCTCTGCCATTTGAAAGGACAGGACAGACTCTATATTTCTTCCCTAATATGTTCCAGCTCATAAAAGACAAAAGATACATTATTTTTTATTGTGTTATCTGTTGAAAGAGATACTCCAAATGAGCTGAAGTGAGTAGAAATCCATGCATCACAGATCAGTCATATTGTGTTTGTTTTGTGTTAGGGTGCAGCAGGGGCTGGGAACAGTGGGGGCTCCCCCAGGGTGGGCAGAGCTGGGTCTCACCAGCCAGCACCTTCAGCAGTGGTGTGTGCCCTGGGAGCAGGGAATTTGGGATGTCAGCTCACAGCCCAAGGTTGGGTCAATGGGGTCTATGGCTTCTTGCATTCAGATGTAATAGAGGATTTTGTAAAATACGAATATTTAATTTGTTTAGAGGCATTGATACCAAACTTTTTCTTTTGTTATCCTGCATGCTTGGGGGGTGTTGCAACAAATGGCTACTCACCTGGGCATGAGTGTTCTTCCTTGAAGAGGCTGTTATGTTGGAGTAAGAGCTGACAGATGAGGTGGTATTCAAATCATCTGTGCTGAGGTTGTCAAGAGTGTCACTGAGGCCACTGCTAACTGAGCTGCTGTCATCCCAGCTGCAGAGAAAGGAACACATCTGCTTTACATACTGTGTCTCAATAGGCAGAAAGCATCTCAAAATCAATAGATGCCATTACTTATTTTTCAAGTGATTTACCAGAAACTTTTCAGTAGTATTTCCTAAGGTACAATGAATATTATTCTTCAGACATTTAAATTAATTATTAACTCCCAGTGAAGTGGTTGCTTGTTCAATTCATGAAAGATGCAGGAGTCCTTAAAAAATTAAGATCAGGTCTAAGTGTAAGTCATTAAAACAGTTTGTTTCATGTTTCACTGCAATCACATTCACTCCACCAGCAGGGAAATCCATTAAGCTTATCTGATACCGCTAGCCAAAACATTATTAATATCTTGGAGAACACCTGATGAATTTCCAGGCTATTTAAAAGGAGTATCTTTTCTGCAGCCTAATCCACTGTCAGCAAGAAGCCAGTATTTTCAAAAATTTTATTTTCTTCTCTTCAGTCTGTGTCTAGCTGGTGCAATGTCATCAAAATAGGAATCCCTGAGCATACAGTCACTGGAGCTGACAGAGAACATGTTATACATCTCTGAAGAAACACAGTCTGTCAACTGTCCTGCTTTGGGAGATAGAGGCAAAGGATGCAAATGAGGAGAGAAAGGCTGCTCTTAGAGACATGTCATTACCAAATCTCACAAAAGCCTTGCTTTTGCACGGAAGGGAGGTTGATCTGTGTTTCTCAGACTTTTGTCCAGAACTGCTTCTCTCTGGCATTACATTTTGACTTTTAGCTTATTGCCACATACAGCATTATGCTCCCAGTTTTGCTACATCTCCACCTGTTAATCTTGTTTTAGATTATTCGGAGGCCAAAAGTTTGAAAAAAAATTCACCTTATCACTTTCAATGTGATTCATCTCCTATAGTTTTAGGTATATAAAAGTAAGGTATCTCATTTAAATTATCTAGATGTCCTCTCTAACCAGTATTAAAAGCAGCCTCCTCCAGGAGGTAATTCCTCCTGGCTTAAAGTGTCTCAGGCTTATAGGATAAACTGTCCACTGAAGGTCCCTCTTTTTGTCTTTTCCTCTCCTGGAGAAGAGAGGGTTGAGAAAGCATCTTCTAGATATATAACTTCTGGAAAGACAAAGCTAGGTGCTTAAATGTGCTGATAAAGTGCAAAATACTTTTTTATCCTTGTTTTGCTGTAGCCTCATGAGCCACTTTTTAGAAATAGAAATGAAATTCAATCCCACAGTCAAATTAAAGCTCAGTACCATTGCTAGTCATTCAGAGTGAACAAGGAAAATACCAGTGAATCCTTATTTTACATTTGGAGTTTTGGGAGACAGCAGCAGTGACAGGGAACTGCATGGAATAAATGTGTGCTGATGCACCAGAAAGTTCAGTGCACCAGTCCTGTATCATAGCAACTGCAGCAAGCATTACCTTCCTTTTGCAAAAGGTAGAAAATCACATTTGTAAACCAGCTCAGTGACAAGATAAACATATTTCAGAGGGCAAGAATTTATTACAGTGCTGCACTTTCCACTGCTGAGTACAATGACTACAAATAAATATGTCTTCTGCTACATTTCCAGGTAATAAACACGAAAGTGATTTAATAATGAAATTATAATACCATACATTATAGGCTGTCAACATTCATCTAAGAACCATCTCTGAAGCACTAGTCATTTAGACTTTCTGGTTTTTTTCACTGTCTAATGTGATACATAATTTCACTGATGCTCAAAAGCCATTATTAACATGCTGTGTAACACATGGGAATATACCTTTAGAACAGTATTAAGGCTGAGAACCTTAAGGATGGATAAAACTGTAAATAATATTAAATGTGATTAGGTTGTAGAAAAGACAGTTTAACCTCATTAAAAGCTGGTTTTTGAAAAAGAAAATAAAGATCATAAACCAAATCCAAAATGATACATATTAGATACTTCCAGAAGAAACATGAGCTTTTAATGCGTAACATTCATGTCAAATAATATTTGACCAGTTTTCTGAGTCTACCTAAGACCCTGAGGACCAAATTTCATCCTGCTTTCCCCATGTCTGTTATTCTATTCTATTTTAATTTTTCATACTTCATTATGTGTTCCTTCTTCTCTGTAAGAAAATTCACATTTTATAAATTCTGAAATAGTTCAGCTGATTCACAAGATATAACTATGTTCTCTACAGCCGAAGTTTTCAGGCAAAAATTACTATGGCCATGCTTCCTTTCTATTATGGCTTCTCTATGGTGTTTCACACTTATCACACCTCACTCACCAGTGGATTATTAGTGGGTTTGGGGAACACTTGTGGCCACCCTGTAAGTTGTATAGAAGATTATTCTGACACCTCCACTACTAACCTTTCAGAGTCATCACTGTATTTGTCTGGATTTTTTTTTTCTCTTATGATAGGTGCTCAAGATATTTTATAAATTTGGGGGTTTCATACACCAAAATTTCTCACAATATTCAGTATGCCTGTAAAAACCAGGACTATCGAAACCCACGTTCTTTCTGGCATATTCTAAGGACTGTTAAGAGAAATTAATTCCAACTTGTCACAATGTTTCATACCAGCCTTTTGAAAAGACATGGTAAAACCTGAAAACTCCAACAGAACAGACCATATCAGCCACCCTTTTGGCAAGGAAGATTGCTGGTTTTACTTATTTTAATGTATTATCCAAAGTTGTTTTAACTTGCTCATGCAGCCAGATTTTTATATTTCAGTATTTTTTGTTTCTACTTTTACAGACCTCTTTCCCAAAATCTAGATAGTAGAGTTGCTATCAGACACGTAAATATGTTTTTGATAATGAAAATGCCTTGCTTATAATTTACAAAAAAATTATTGATGATTCATAATAATGTATCCTTCAAACTAGTAAACTCATGACAGAAATATCTGATAAAATTATTCTGCATCACTTTGAGATTGAAAACCAATTAGTCGTAGTCTGCAGCAAACTATAGTTTTAGTTCTTGTTCCTCCTACACTTCATTAAAACAATATTCACTTATATTTTAATATATTGGCTATGATTCATCTTTCATTTTTATTTTTCATTTACTTTTCTCTTTTTCACACATTCTATAGAGTCTATGATAGGTCATGTTAGTACTGCTGCACATTAATGCCTGACACCACTTTGCTGTTAAAAACCACATTTTAGCCTACTTATAATGTTGACAAAATTTCCTTCTTTTATTTTTTCTTGGTGTCAGACTCAGGCTGATTTCTTTAAGAGGAAACGTCAGCAAATGGTGTTCAGCTGCCTGGGAGACTGAGGCTAAGAGGAAAGTGCCTTGTTTTGACACGTTCTGGCAACTTTTACTTTGAGAAACCCCTGGATCCCAAGAGGATCTGGAGAAGAACCTTTATATTCAGCAAGCCATAATCTTCTCATTAAGGATATGAATTTTGCTATTTCTAAGAGAAATCTTCTTAAATCTGGATAATTCATTGTTGTCTTCAAAATCACTGCTTACATGTACCTGACAGATTTTTATTTTCAGCCGCTCAGCTCATTCTGCTTTGTCTGGGTTCAAATCACCAAATAGAAAACAAGCAAACAGTCCAGTAGTCACTGCTCTCATTGTGAATCCATGTAACAGCACAGTTTTTGATAACACAATCACATTTTATTTTTTCTCTAGAAGTGCTTAATTAATTTAGTGCTTGTAGGAGGTCTGTTTTAGGGATGAATCTGAATTTTGCATTATGGAAAGACACCTTCTGTCTCCTTTCAAAGAATTTGAAAGTTCTGTAACAAAAGGGAGTATATGAAGCATGACTGAATCCCCTGGTGTACCAGACTCCCTGCAATCTGCAAGGTGACTGCTTTAACCAACTTTTTAAAATAAATTGGACGCCAATAAAGAGATTTGAATTTACTTTAGTGTTTTGCATTTGACTTTCAAAGATTTAATGCATGGAAATCTGTGCTTTGAACCTACATTTTGCTGCAGGGATACCTTAAAATTTAAGTTACTATCAACTCAAATTGCATGTCAAAACCCAGCACCTCTTTTTTGGCCTTACTATTGCTGTATCTCAGCTTTACATATGTAAAACAGAGACAGTACATGCACAAATGGTTAAAATTATGGCCACTGTGCTACAGCTTCCATCCAAAAACCTCATACCCTCTGACTTTGCCCAGACTCTTTGCAGTAACCTCACCAATATTCTTTCTGCTGAGATCTGTATTTTCCTTTGATGTACTAGTTATGCCAATGAGATTATTTGTACTAGCTAAAACTCATCCCCTAATTCTAGCCTGCATCTTTCAAATCTGAACAATTCTTGCCTCTTTTGAAGCAAGAAAAAACACTTCTGCTGGAGAAGACTTCCACTCCATCACTAATTGGTGAAGGTGGCTGTGAATATTGTACACATCTCAGGGCTTCACAAATTGCTTCAAATGCTTCAAGCAAAGTTTCAACTCCTTGACCTTATCAAATACTCCATAAAGTTGAGAAATCCATGACTTGCTACCTACACAGTTTGTTAGTCTCCAGTATTACTCTTTGTCTCACTTTCATTAGCATGTGCTAGTACTGAAAAGATCTCCTCATAATAATCCTCTCATTGACCTCCCTACCACATAGCGATCTGGAAATAGCAAGGTGTCTGAAGTTTAAACACATGGTGCTAACATCAGTATGTAGAGCTGAACAAAGATTACAAACACATTCCAACAAGTATTCTCTCAAATGGAAAGATAAATTGCACTCAACTGTGCTCATGAAAATTTTTTGTCTGCTTTCCACAAGTATTGGGGGGGGAGGGGGGTGGAATTAACACACTGAAGTATATGAAACAAATGAAGAAATATTTTATACAAAATAAGACATTATTTCACACAGCAGGCAGGCAAGCAGTAGAGCTTTAGGCCAAAGATGCAATTAGACTGTAGCCTATGTAATGAGGACCTGCAGAAAATATGCAACATATTTTTCTAGACTTTTGCATGATGTCTGGAAGTAAGAATGCACTGGATGAGGAGAGCGATGAATCCTGATGGTATGTGACAAGGGGAAGTGGTATTAACAATCTCTTTGGTCCATTGATACCTAAAATATTCTCCTTTCAAAGTCCCTGTTTCAGAAAATCAAAGCAGTCTAGTTGCCAACAAGATATGACAGAGCACTTAGACATGGTCATTGTTTCATCCACCCTTCCTGTTTCTACTTCCAGCATTCTCCTACAAGCCCTTAAACTTGCCAGCTTATTGAAGTTCACCATACTGATAAGATGGGTTGGTGCCTGAAATTTGTTCCAGCATTGGCATACTTAATTAATTTTTGAGAGCTCCTCCAGCCGAAGTCCCTAAGTATGCAAATAAAAAAGCTTTTCACAAGAAGATCATCAGACACAGCAAGACTCCAATCAATGTGCTACCAAGCACACCAGAAAATTATGGTTCCTTCAATGTATCCAGCCCATGGCACAGTTTGACAAGTTTCTGGCATTGTTTTCTTTTGTTCATTACCCATTTTTGCAAGCAGAAGCGGGAGCTACAGCTTTCAAAAATACAGCTCTAGAAAACAAAACCAAAACCTTTCATCTTAAAGTATTCATTTAATCAGAAAAACTGCTCTCTCTGGGGACTTTTTCAGTTTGTAACTGAATGAAAATAGCACTGCTTTTGTCGCATGCTTTGTACTGCACATGAAGAGCTTCAGACCACAGCAATAGGCACACGTACTTGATCAGGAATGAGAAATCCTTAGTCACATTCTTGCTAATGCCAATGGAACTCACATATCCCTGGGGACTTTTGTATGGATTTGTGATTCAAGGAACCTGAACACGTTTAGCAAAACAACCTTTACTTGCTTTTTATAGCAACTTTGACCTTTCAAATTGTGAAGCCCTTTTAAACACTTCTAAATCCTTCATTGCCATGGCAGGTACATGCAGGGTAGCACCCAAGTGTCTTTCTCCTGCTGGGGGGAATGGTCTTAGAGGACAAATAAGACAACTGAGATCATGACACAAGAGTAGCATTCAGAGCTAAACAGAAACTTGACTTCTGAATGTTTGAGGAGCTACAAATCCATACTGAGAGCAGGTCAATGGTGAGCAGTAAGGTGTTAACCCTTTCTCTGCCTGCATCCAGCTCGTTGTTTTATGTCAATGAATGCCTAGATGCTGCGGGTCTCCCTGTCCCTTTCTTAGAGCCTCTGGATGTCACTACACAATTTTTCATAGAAACTGTAGAGGTACGAGAAACACCAGGAATTTCTTTGATTAGTATAGCATACTTCCATGTTTGCCAAAGAAGATGCTAGTACAGTAGTCTACTGCAGTGGATAGGACTGGGACATCCAGTTACAATGGATAGTTATTTAAATTACAGTGTTCTGAAAATACAAAATACCTAGATTTAGGTGCCTGTGAGGTGGACAGCTACCTGAGGTGTAAGACAATTTGAGCCACTGATGTGCAAGGCATCTACACTAAATGTGAGTTAGGAAATAAAAGGTTGGCATTCAATCCCCTAAGTAGTCAACTGACAAAGGCAGGTACATTCAAAGGGTAAGCAGGAAAGACTGGAGAGATAACAACAAAGAAAAGGACTTAAACTATATGCCAACAGCAGAAAGTTTGAACTTAGTACACCTTTACTTTATTCACACAAGTTAAGCAAGTGGAAAATAGTGTTTAAGCTACTTCTATACACATAAAATCCGTAAAACGGAACAAAATGCAAAAATCAGCCTCCACAACACACTCCATGGGGGTGGTCATTGCTTCTCTACAGTGCACCAGTGAAGTGAATATTAACATGCATTCTGGGCTGCTGCCATGAACTCTCTTTTCTGACACCCATATTTCAGGTCATGTTCCAGGAGAGTAAGGCAGGATTCAGCTGAATATAAAGATTTTATAGCTACTTCCATAATTGACTTTTGAGAACAGAAATGATCTCTTAGCTCATTAAGAGGAAAAGATAAGAAAATAATTGGACAGTTTTACTTAAAGCAACTCCTCACTAACATGCCAATATATCAGCTGGCAAAATTTCTCCTTCAAAGTTCAATTCAACATGAATTAATCCCTTTTAAATCTTCTACTGTGATCTCAGCTGCTCATTATTCATGGAACAGCTATGCTGACCCTTCACAGACAGATTCAAGAGGGCACAGAGTTTGTAAAATCAATACTTTTCTTCATTCCACAGACTGTGCGAGCCAAAGCCCAGGCCCTGAATCAAACTAGAAACTTGCAGGAACCATAAATTTCCCTATAGCTATGCTATGCTTGTAGCTAAATGAAAACATTGCCAGTTGGACTCATACTTCACCACTTTTTCCTCAGCAAGTGCAATCCATTACCTGTCATACTGCAATAAGGTGACTACTGAAGCCTTAATCCTGAATTACTTTGAGGTCACAGGGAGAAAATCACGCCATGTACATTTCAAAATGGATGCACTCAGCATATTCGAAGGAAAATTGTTTAGGGTTTCAAAGAATAGGAATGCATTTATGCACCTGCTTTCATGCAGTATCACTTCGCAAGGATTCTTTATTCCATGTTAGAAATTTATTGTATAAGAAGATCCAATTAGAAAATTATATCCTACTACAGAAAATACAGCTAGCCCAAGAGCACAATTAGAGAAAAACGCATTTTTGCAAGGTCAGTTAATTTCCATATTCTTCCAAGCATTTAATAAGTGCCTTAAGAAATAATTTGGTTTTAGAGCCAGCAGGGGAAAAAAGAAGAATTGATGGAAGATTTACATTCCTTGAGATAATTATACATACCTTGCAAAACCTGCATACCCACACCACAGGATCTGAATAAGTCATTGCCAGAATTCCTTCTGGTTTCCACTTATTTCTGAATACAACACTTAATCTGACATGATAGGGACAGCAGAAAGTCATTACTTAGCTCTAAATTCATAACAGAATGTATCAACAATCAGAAGAAGAAATTTTGCAAAATTAAATTTAGGCAAGCGTTACTTGAATAAAACAATAAATATCCAACCAGGAAGATACTTTATTTCTGGAATGTACAGGGTTGGGGGTTTTTTTACATGAGGCAGATAAACAGCATCCATTTTTAATTATATTTTGAACAATCTTTGGAAAATACTAATATATGGGCTGAAGCAAGATGTAAGGAAGTAATTCCATCAAGAGCTGTTGACAATACCATAACAAGCCAAGGGAGAAAATCTTTTGATGGAATTATTTTCCTGCTGCTGTTTGTTAAGTTTTCTACACACTGGATGCAAGAGATGTTTCAATTTTTCAAATGCAGATTCAGACAAGTTAATTAACATCAGTTGAATGGACATAAATAAACAAAATACAAAGTGCCTATGCTGTTCTTCAGAAGATAAAAAACAATTTAAAGCCCTACTAGTTCTTGTTACCTCATCACTTTACAAAGTAAAGATTTCATTCTTCACTTTGTATATGGCCATTTCCCACCCCCAAAATTGAAAAGATAAATGAGATGCCTCAAACATAAAGAAGTATCTCATGGTATCTGCATTTATAATCAAAGAAAAATCATACTGAAACCAGCCCCTTAAACAACCTGAGATAAGCAGAATTTTCCATTCACCTTTGCAAACTGCCAGTCGACTGCTTCAGATGGGAGGGAGGTGTTGAAATATCAAACCTCTTTACTCAACCTTGTCTCTACAGTATATTAAGAAACTAAACAGATCCTCCTGATAATTGTTCAGAGGAGAACTATTCCCAGTAATTATTTGCCCAATGTCAAAGTCCTGATTTACTGGTAACCTCCTCTGCTGTGCACACTCTCTCATGTTTAAGCATCTTTGTTGCTAGAACTACCTGTCTTATTTTTGCTTATGAGCAGAAGGAGGGATTTATTTTTCCTGTCTGCACCTGATTAAACTCAATCTGAAAAAAAACAGTGTACATAAGTATGTTAGCAGAATGATAAGTAAATCTCTGTTCATTCTGGTCATGATACTCATCCTACAAATCTCCATGATCTAGCAAGTCTTAAATCCAGCAGTTTTATACAGCTTTGCTGCGGCAGTACAGCAAGGTTTGGAGTGGTTTTGACTTGTGAGGAATATTTGTTACCCCACACTGTCATTTGCTTAGAATGGAAAGATGTGGCAGACAGAGATTCTTAATTTGCAATTTCACTGGGTCTTTTTAATAACAACATAGGAGTTGGACACCTCCTATCCCTGACACCTCGTTGAAGCACTTCCTGATAACCTCCTTACCAAAACATGGCATGACATGGTCCCAGAGTTGGAAGCCTTGCACTGCCATCCAAGGAGTGGGAGGCGCATTCTGGCTGTGGGACGCATCCCTGAATGCATGAGCACTGTTGGAAAAACAGTCCCTCTGAAAGTGTAAAATGAGTTTAATTTGGGAGGCAATAGACTTCCTCATGCACAGCCTGGTGCAAAGTATTTTTCCCCTTCAGGTCTCAAGAGGAGGTGCTGGTTTGTTGAATTTAGCAATAAATTGTGTCTATGGGAAAAGGTGCTAGTTCAAGCCTAAAGATCTTCTTAATAAAAACCTTCCCTCTTGAATCTCTTTGAGAGCTTGATCCACCCAAATATTTTCAGATAACAAGGCAAGCCTATTTCCTGAAGCCTGACACGATTACTTTCTTGCAGTCAGCACTGCGACAACAACTTGTCTGGCAAAGGACGGGTTAAGCAGAACACAAGGGTCCTTCTTTTCTTGGGTTGGTTTGCCAGGAATGTCTTTCACACCTCCTGCTTCTTTCCCAAATTTTGCTGAGTAATGACCCAGCTTTAGCAGAAAGTAGGAAGGGACTTTATCCTGCGTCTGCAAGACCTGATTTTTAGCATCAGTAAGGAATAAAGGCTTCAATGGTCATTCTGCCTGTGCATCTGGCCTTCAGGGTCTTGCTCATCATTGCTGCCTGGGCAAAACTACTGGCTGATTTTAATAAAACTTTGCAGAAAACATAAAGCTCAAAAAATTACATTTCTTAACTCTCAAGCAAATACACAGCCATATGAAGACAGAGGCAAGGCAGAAGTATTTCTGAGAGGAAATGTGCAATATGAATTAAATATATCAGACATTCATTATTCTATACGTAAAATAAGACTGCTTATAAATTAGCAAAACCAAAAGCATAATGCAGTTCAAGTGTATCTTTATTGTCTTTTTAATAAATAGGTTCACAGAATATTTTTATTCAGGTTTGAGATTTGGAGATTTTCTGATTTTTAATACCCTGTAGCCTTTTCACCCATGAAGGCCAGGGTGCTGAGTTTAGAAAACACAAATTTCAGAACCTAACTTACACAGTTTTAGCCATCCAAGCATTTATTTGATATTTTATATTTCTTTCAATATCTCAAATGTTGAAGATTTTCTTGCCCTGCATTAAAGGGCTCTCTTGGAATTTCCATTATTGACACTAATTAGTTTAAGATGATTCTGTTTGAAGGGTTTAATGTTATCTTTAATCCTGACTTGTGCCAGGCTTTTGCAGCAAATCTAAATGCTATTCACTTGCACCTCATGTTACATAACTGCTTTTCACATGGCCTTTAGAAGCAATCATTGGCAGGTCTCTCTGCTCAGAGACCACTGCTGTCATTGACTCTATCACCAGAAGTTTTCAAATATTTCTTATTCCTTATGCCAGTGGTACACAATCCTTGTTGGTCTCATAATCTCTTAAAAAGTCCCCGTGCCACGTGTTTATCATCTTGCCAACGAGGGTAGGAGCTCGCTTACAGAACTGTTACTTGAGGTTTCAACCTAATCCTTATCCAATTCTTAAGAGTCTGGAGGAGGCAGGGATTTAGGAGTAAGTTATAGGCCAGATAAACTGCTCAGGTTTCTGGACTATGAAAGGGCAAGCTATCATGGAGCTGTGTGGATATAAAGCTAGGTGGAAATTATCAAATAAAATATAGTTGACAATACACTATTTTTTTTTTAATAGAATATGAAACATCTTGCAAAATTTAAAAAACAGAAAGATTTTCTCAAAAAATTCAATACCTTAAGAAATAATTTTTAAATTTCAGTCAATCTATACTTAGTCATATTAAATATATTAAATAACTTTCTTGCACTGAGAAAACAGGTGTAAAAGGACAGCGCAAATGTTCTTTTTGTATCTTAGCCTTCAGATGGTTCAATTTACTTTGTCTGAAATTTCAAATCATTGTGGAAATGATTTAACATTGAATAAAACTCCTTTTTACTAAATTGAAGGATCTTCAATGAAATATTATAACTTATACCAGTCATATGAAAAAATGCATATATAATAAAATAATAAAAGGTAACATGAAATGGAAACCAAAATTTTAAAAGATCGTTTCCTTTTTCCTAAATGAAACATATTTGAATTTCTCTCGTAACAAACTAAAAAAAACCCACTCAAAATTGAATGCAAAACCAGAGTCAAAATGTGAGAAATTCCTTTAAAAATAAATTACATAGTTTGATCAAATCTCTAAAGATACACAACCAAAAACAATAGCCAATTTTTATCCATACTAAACATTTTGGTACTCTTCCTAGTACAATGACAGATATTTCTTGGAGGCATTGGTACCTTCTGTTTTGTAAACAATTTTCTAGAAAAAATGAAGAACCCAAACCCTTTAGAAAGTTGCAGTCTTTCTTTCTTCTGATATCAGAATAATTCCCTTGGCTATTTTAAGCTCAAATTTCCGAGAAACAGTACATTAAAAGAACCCCTATCGGCTAAAAAGGTGGCAGCACTAATGTATCTCACTGTGAGTTCTACCTTTCCAAGGGATGAAAGTACTGAAATTACTATTATTGCCAGATTGACTGAAAGAGAAAAATGGTGCTCGTGGATTCAAGACACTTTTGACACAGCTTGTCAGTGTGGTGTGAATGGCAGGTTTTCAAAAGGGGACACATTTCTGCCTGTAAGCATTTTCAGCAGGAGAAAAATAATGCCTGATCTCCCTGTAGACACATAAATAATTGACCAAGTGGATTTACTCCCCTAACATATCAAAATCTATCAAAAATGTGAGGAATTCAATTCTGGCTGTTTCTCTTGGAATCTGGAAGAATGGGAAGTGCACTGAGGTCAGCATCAAGGGGCAGAAAAAGAGTTTTGTGATAGGACCAAAGAAGTGGTGAATGACAGTGACAAAACCTCTGGTTGGTCCTCCCCAGCCCAGCACAGCCATGCACAAGTGCTTGAGGAATGGCAGCAGCAGACAGAGACTGTAGGGGAGGAGATTAAGGCACTTGGTGGGCCTTTACTCTCTGTTAAGACATATGTGCTCTGTCAGTCCCACTGCACCCTGCTGGGCACCAGGGCCAGAATCTCTCCAGGCAGCTCACTTCACTGCATGGGACATCTCATCTCAGAGCCAGTTTAAATGTCTCTCCAAAATGATGATGATTTCATTGGGCTTGCAAGCAAGATGCATTTTAAGTACAAGTTATCCTTGCAACTGTGTGAATTTTTCATTAACTTTAGTAATATAAAGCATAAGTTCAGTATTTATTGTTACCACCCAAAAACCCAAACCCCAGGCGAGCTGTGAAAGTGGGGAAGTGGATCTAAAATCATGGAGAAAAGAAGAAGAAAGAATGCATGCCCACTGTTCTTTCAGTTCAGTTTTTCCACCTGAAAAAAAAAAAAACCAAAACCATAAAGGATAGGCATGAAGCCTGTAGTTCTGCTGAAAAGAGAACAGAAGGGACTAGAATCCTCTTTACCGCCTGCTAGGAGAACTGAGAATTAAAATTCTCATCTGCAGTGTTGCAGAAAGAATTAAGATGCAACAAAGGCAACAAAAGACCAGACAGCAAGAGATTGTGGAAATATGATGGATTGCAGCAGAGAGGGACACCAAGCTCAAATCCTGCATGAAAAAAGGGTGAATGTCTGACCTACAAAGGTCAGAGCTCTAGACATTAGCAGGGAGCAGAGTTTGGAGAATTGAATTGCTGCTTCGTTTCTAACCTAGACACATACAGCCAGACAAAGGGCACTACAGACAGCAGCACAGGGCCTGCAGCAAAAATCCTCCCATGCAAATCAGCAGAGAAAGCATGCTGTCTTTACATTAGTCAAGTACTTTATTTACTTATCACCTGAAATTGCCCTGTTCTCTCCCATTTAACCTAAAATTCAGATAATTTTTACTCTCTGACAGACCACATAAAATTATAAAAAGCAGCAGAAATTAAAGGGCAGAGGGTATTGCAGTAGTGAGAACAGTTTATGGCAAGCTGAAAACTCTACTGTAAACTTACCTCTTAAAATCCCCAGCACATACAATATGTACTACTACTGATACCATAGCTCTTCTACAAATAATCAATGCTTATAACATCTAGCTTTCTCCCTTATAAAAAGTCTCCATTTCCATATGAAATCTCCCCAAAATTTCAATTTACAGGAAAGATACAGAATTACTGTTATAAATACAAAACACAAAATTTCTTAAAACGGTTTTGAAGAACTAAAATTTGAGTAAAGGGGTACCTATCTTATACTGGGTAACAATTAAGATTATTGTGCTAAAATATAACAGATATGACCAACTATGAGAGAAGCAACATTTATTTCACTATTAAATTGCTAGAAAAATGAATGATGACTACCATTTTCTTTTGCAGTAGCACAGAAGAAAATCCTGCAAAAAACACCACTCCCTTTTCTTGAATATATTGCTTCAGTCACTGCAAAGGCAAAGGAGCAGCAGTATCACAGAGGCAATTGCCTTGCTGCCTTTTGTGGCTTTTTCCAAAGGAGGAGAACACCAGAGAGAACAGTCAGAGGACTCCTGACCTTGCTTCACTTTTTGCTAACTCATTGCCTCAATAAAGATGCTTGCTCCCTTATCCTTCATTCAAATCTCTGCTTTTCAAGTGGCATCTCTAACACTGCCATTGCATCTAAGAGACATTCATGTGAATTTCATGTCGTATTCCAGTAATACCATTCTAATGTTCTGATTGTGAGACACTTAAATACAGATGACTGTTTTAAGTGTGAAAGTTAAATGGGTTAAAGATTCACTTTTAATAACCGTATGAAAACTGGATGTTGGAGACAATATATACACACTGTTCAAAAGCCAAGTGGCCATAGGGTACTCTACAATCAGCAGTGAAGCTCTGCATGAGGCCTTCCCTCCCTTCTCCTTCCCTGCCCAGGCACCTGATACATGTACTGGCTTAAGCATACACGAGCTTTTTGCCTCAGATTCATTCTACAGAAATCTAGGCATCAAGCCAAACTTTTGCTGTAATTAAGGCTGGAGACGAGTAAAAACAAGAGTCCCAAATAAAGGTTCAAATTGGAAGCCAGTTCCAGTCATCTGCATCTTGTCCATGGCTTGACCAGCTCTTGACCAGGTGCTCCCACACAAAGAAAAGAAAATCTGGTTGTTACAGAAAATTACAGAAAACATCACAGGATTACTTCTTATGACAAACAGGAAGACTCCATTGGATTTTCATTCACTTATTCAAGGTTTTCTTTGAAAAATTTAATTTACTCCTTCCTCCTCTTATTAAAATATGAGTGAGGCATAGTCTGTCTGCAACACAGCAAAGCCTAGGAGTCTCCCAAGATTGACAAGGCACTCAACCCCACTTTTTTTTTTGCTGTTACACTGCTATTAAAAGCATTTGGCAAGAGTTGAACATGGCAAGCTGCTGGTTCAGGCCTCTGGTCATTCTCAAATCTGTCAAATGTGATGGCTTACACTTGGGAATGCTGGAGTGTGCATCCTTGGAAAATAAACAAGCTATTAAGGGCTCTCCTGTAGATTGTGCAGCATGTGAGTCCATCTTGTTATATCGGTCTTCTTTTCCACTATCAAAATAGTCTGTCACTAGAAGTCAAGATATTTCTTTGTTAATAAAAACAAATTCTGACATCCACTGATACTTGATTCTCTGTTTATTTGCCTTTTGTCTTACCAAATTCTTCAGGTTAAGTTTTTCTAACTTTTTTTGGCCTTTTTTTGCTTGCTTTTTATGGTATAAAACCTTTTACCAGAATTTGCCTGAAGGAAATTTTCACTATTTTATTTACAGTTTGATTGCGAAAAGAAATTTCTTTTAAAATCCCTTACTTGAAATACTCACAAAAGCAGAAGTCTCTTGGGGAAGAAGTGAAACAAACAGATATAAAACAACTTGACAAATTTTTAAAAACAGTAACTGAAAACAATGAAATGTATTTCATAAAGCAGAGCACAATTAAATACCTGATCCTAGCTAGCCTTTTTAAGGAATTAGAAATTAATAAGGATACTACAAATACACATTTTTAACATTAGAGTGAAAATAAAAGCCCCTTTATGTTCTAAGGTATAAATGATCCCTAAATATCCTTCCCCTAGGATTAGCATTTTCCTAAGACTTTCCTTAGAGAACAGAGATTGCCTTTGTTATTAAAGCGTAACTTAGGGCATTTTCAGCACTTACTTGTAAGTGATTCAAAATACAAGTTTCTTGATACTATGTAACATCATTTTTCTTTATGACACCTAGGATTTAGGTAGAGATCAAAATTCTCAACCATAGATGTCTAAAACTGTGACACTTAAGCAGTTAAGGACACTGTAAAATGGCCTGATTTCCCCAGCTATTGCACTCCCTTCAGTCTTTTAAAAGGCAATCTGCCTAAAATTATAGCAAATAATGCATCTGAACAGGGAAAGCAGAAAGGTCTCCTATTACTTCTTTGTTTCTATTACTCTGAGATATGAGACACACTTTAAATTAGCTGAATTAATTTCTTAGACTCATTTTATTTTTAAAGTTTGAAGGGGGAGGAGTTGGTTTACTCCTGAGTACTAAGTCATCTTTTATACACTGATGCTTTTTATTTCTCTGAAATCAATGAACTTTACAAATACTGAAGAAAATTTTATGAGAAACTGCTAAAACGCCCTGTTTAATGCTGCTTGAAAAGATATTTCCATTTAAAAGTTAATAATTTCTGAGTCAGGTTCTGAATGCATGGTATGTCAAACTTGAGAGCTCTTAGCAAAGAAAGGTTGTGTTGATTATTTTAAGGAATAAGATCTGATGAATATTCATGTTCCAAACCTAAATTCACTGGCTTACAAACTAGCCATTTGGTTTCCTCTGCCTTTTGTAATGTGTCCCAGGCACTTTTTGCAGAGAGACTGGGTGACAACCAACAAGTAGAAACACTAAATTGCATTTTCAAGATTACGTCTTCTCTTTGCAATGTCATCAAAATCAGTGGAAGTTTGTGACACATGTCTTTTAACAGGTTACCCTCCACACCGAAGTTTACTTTTTGGGATTGGGAAGGAACATCTTTTGTGATTTGCAACTGCTCCCCTAACAGTAAGAAAGTTAACTTTTACATTACAGCATACTGCAGTATAACTGGAGTATACAGGGCCAGTAAAAAACCCCATAGTCTGATCACCCTGAATGACTGATGAGAGAGCATAGCATGGAGCTGGTGTAAGAAAAAAATCCCCGCCTCCCAGATGGAGAAATCCAGTATTGAAAAAAATTAGTCCTCTTAAGTGAGACCAGACCATCAATTCACCAAATTCAGATAGCAGCCTTCATGCCACTGCAGCTTGGTACCATTAAATGCAAATCAAAAGCTGGCAATCACTTCTTATTTCTTATAATTCAGGCATCATTTTGCAAACTGCCACTTTCTCATGGACTGCCACTTATGTATAACATTCTCACTGTGTATGTAGGCTTCAATGTACAGCCTAGTAAGTTCACAACATGCAGCACTGTGAAAGATAAGCCTTTGAAATGGTGTGACATTTCAGGGTGAATTGCTGAGCCATCGTTTTCCTAGCAAGCCATATTTCATAGCAAATATTACCTTGTGCAACTGAGAAATTGTCTCCTAAGGCCATGACATGTTACACAGTTCTATGAATGTGTCGAGAACCTACACCCCAACGACTAGTCATGTGAAGTCCTAAGTAATGAGATCTTCAGTTACTCCCTTACTGTAAGTGGGACACAGAAGTTATTAGGATTGAACATGAATTCTCAGTGAGACACAGATAAGAGCAGAATACTGTGTGCAACTTCAAAAATAAATTACAACCCAAGAGGAACTTTCCATGGCTTAAAAACCTCTGCCAGCAGAAGAATATTTCCCCTTGCTCACCCGGCAGTGCTGTGCTGGCTCGAGATGCTCTATTTGGAAACAACACAAACAAATAATATTGGGAGGAGGGAGAAGGAAGGAGAACCGCTGACAGTCCCATTGACATGATGGCTGCCTGGCAGTGAAGATTTGAAGCTGTGTTGATAGGCAAAGGCAAAGATAAGCAGGAGACAACAACCAAATCCTACTTATCCCTGCCAATGCCATTGTTACCCAAACCCAAAGCTCTCTTTGTAGGCCAGTTGTGACTTCACCTCCCCCAGTGACAACCCTCCTTTTTGTACTGCAGTGGTGACCTTTTCCTGCAGGGCTCAGCAGCACTAATCCACCCTGTCATCCATCCCAGGAGCCTCTTCCATCTTTAACCTTTGTACAAAAACCTTAGGTATCATGGTAAGCAGAATTAGAAGCTGCTGCTGGAATCAAATCATTAAAGCCAAATGAGTTCATCGACATTGTTGTCACTACAATGAATAACCTAATCTCAACTGCTGTAAAAAAAATTGATTAAAAGAAAAGATTTTAAAGAAGTGGCTGCAGTTACTTTCAAGAAATTGCCTGCAGAAAAATGGAATATGAAAACAGCATTCTGGAAAAATTATCTTATCTTGATCTAGATTGAATTATTTTACCTAACTTCATTCTCACTGTTTTCTAACCAGTCTACTGTGAATTGCTCTAATTTAATTTGACATTCAGATATTTGATGGATGAGAATTTCCTTAACCATTTCTTCTGCTACTATAGAGAATATTTTTTCATTATTATATTAATATTTCCATTAACTTAGTGATATATTAACAGTGCAATGGATATTAAAAATGTCGCCAGTGACAACAATCACTGCGAAAAACCATAATTCTCCTGTTTCTTCATGGTTTATGTACCAAAAAGAGTTTTGGAATTGCTAAGTCTCATTTTGGTTTACCACTTTGTCTAGCAAAATGTTTAGTACAACCTGCTCTGGGGGTTAGCATTTAATAGGTAGACCACCTACAGTGTGCACACAGTTATATAACACCACAAAGTGAGTCAGGAGATTCCTCTCCTTGATTAGATAATGAGCTCTTTCTGAGTTCTCATGTAGCAGGTCTGGGAGGTCTCTGTTATTTTATAGCAGAAATCAACTATCAGTGAGATGGAGCTATTGAAAGCTTTATAAAATAGCTTTTTCCAAAAATCTATAGCAATTGCAAGCGAGTAGCACTACAGAAAGCAGAAATATGCTTGGCATTTTCTCTTTCATCACATTGTGTCTGTTTGTCAAATACAGCATGGCCTTCTTCACATGAGGATTATGTAAATAATATAGACTTGAGTTTATTGCATACAGCATCAGGATTACTAAACAATGACTTCTTGATTCCCTGTGGGTCATATTCCCATTGTGTGGTTCTGCATTTATTTTCTCAAATTAGTTAATGCAGACTTCCTGCCTTCAAGAATTCATGGAGCATCATTTTAAACTGTTTCCCTGCTTTTACTTTAAAAATGCTAGGATTCTTTTTGTCTAGATAGAGCAGATTATACAGTTATCAGGGAACACTTCTCTCTATCGTTGTTAGTAAGTGCTAATTGTACCTTTATAATCAACCACTGCCTTGCAGAAAATCAGTAAATACTTTATAAAAATGGACACAAACATACTATCTGATAAGAGCCTCTTTTCTAATTCACTATTAGATTATGAAATCTATTACTTATTCCATTGTGACCTTTATATTATTGACTCGTCTCTAATATTGTTTTGCTTTGCTTCTTTGTCTTTTATGCTCTGACTTCTTTTCTGATAGCTCTCTCACAGATATTCCTTTCAATTTCTTGCCTTCTAGTATTTACTGCTAATTTTTATTTTAGTATTTTACGTTACTGCATTTGAGAAAACCTATATAAAAATCCAGCCCAGTGAGAACAGTCAATTTAATGAAATGCTCTGGGCATAACATAAAATTTTTACTATGGGAAATAGAATATTCAAGTGAGAACAGCTAAATGTCATTATTTAGCAACAGTTCTGAATTAGACTGTATGGTGAAACAAAGCAGCTTTCCAATCCAAATCTCAAATTTCACAGCCCCACTATCTCAGTACAAAATACCCTCAATTAATCTTTTCACGAACAGTTATATTCCATCTACTTTAGGCATGCTATTTCAAGGAAGAATTCTGCTGAAAAAAACCAATGCCTAATACTTTGAAAGAAAAGTATGACTGAATCATTAAGGAAATTAGGTGATGTTTTTGACTGAATTTGAATTTGAATAATGACTGTAAAGCTAATTTTGTAAGGGTTGTTTTGGATGATCTTTACTAATGGTTACCATAAGATGTATTATGGTATGCCCTAGAAATAATACACAAATATTTTAGTTGAATATGTTCCCTGCACACTGGAGCAACATGCAACTAAAATCTTTGCCCCAGAATATTTATAATTTCCATAGCATTTAGGACATGACAGGATAAGAAAACAGTAAGCACAGAAGAATCAATAGTGACCACATGCAAAACTGAGCAAAAAAGCAGTTGAAGAAGCCAGACCGAAGTTGTTTGCCTAATCAATAACATGACAAGTAAAGGTGTAAAGAGCAGACCTACCACAGTTAATAAGAAGAATACATTCTTCCAGTGCAGAAATAAAGCACAGGTAACGTATGGATGCTTTTCAGGAAAAATGGGTATATGACTTTTGAAAACTTAACTCTGGAGGATCAGAAGGGTTGATAGCCAGTCTACAAAACCAGCAGACTTAGTACTTAAATTTTTGAGACAAAAATAGCTCTTTTTTTCTAGTTCCCTAATTTCAAAATAAGGAAAATACCCAACACTGGGATGTTCAGAGTCTCAGTGAATGTTTGCACATGAAGACAAAAATATTAAATATTAAATACTGGATACTTCCTAAGACTGGTGAGTGAGATGGCAGAGTGATAATAGAATACTTCCTTCCTTTTTAATTGTAAGAAAAGGAAAATATCAGCATGTGCTGCTTGCTCATTTCTACTTCTGAAATATACAGTAAGAGATAATGTAAATTAGGTCTAATATACAGCAGTATGCTGTCAAGCAAAAAATGGTAAATAATTAGCAGATCCAAATGACATTGTCAGAGTAAATTTTTAATTATCTAGTTCATTAGACTGTAAGAGCCAAAATAGCTTCGTGAAGCTAATGCATCTTTGCAAAATTCTTTGATGAATAATTTTACTCTATCTGTAATCAGTTGTAGAACATATCTATAATCACCAGGAGAACATTTTCACTGCCTTTTTCTCTCCTTGACTCATAGTGTCATTATTTACCTGTTACCTTCCTAAGACAAGCCTTATACTTCAAGAGCTAAGAACTTATCATGCTGTGTCATTGCTAATCACTTAAGGTCACAACCTCTCAGTTTTTAACACCCATCAGTTTTCAGGGTGATATTCAAAGTCAACCAGCTTTAGGCAAAGAGCCAACACAGAGGGTGACAGCATGAAGAGACAGTGCAGCTTGTGAACATCACTTCTTCCTCCACTAAGAACCTGATCACTCACTGTACACATGCAGAGAGAGAGAGACACTGACTTATGGGTGTGTACCACCAATACATGCTCACACCACATGGATAAGCACCTGCAGGCAGGACACACATAGGCATGGATATGTTGATATAAATACAATGTGTTGATTGGTGATTTACAGTGATGGGTTTTCTGCAGAACAGAAAGCAACACTTTTTTCCAAATCTTATGTGGCTTAGGAGTGGACATGGTAAAGAAAAAAGTCATGATTTTGCCTTCTGAAATCTTGCCTGCTACAAAAAGTATACCCATTTCTTCAGCTAGTCTAGGGAAAAAGAAACAGTCCATGTATATTTACTGCACTATGACAATTTAAAAACAGTAAGTGATATTGTATTAACCCAGGAACATCAGACCTTTGCCCTGCTTCCCTGTTCAATTAGAGCTTAATATTTCATTTGGGATTTTGGTGTTTATTTTTCAAGCTAAAGCAATCAAATCCAGGCAGCTTGAAATAGAGGATTCTTAATAATTATTTAATAATTACATCAATTCTGTTATGTGTTTGCTGTAAGTATGGGCTGTAAGTTTCCAATTTTGTATTAGGTGAAACAGGATAGCTTGGTTTTTGTAAGGGCAAAGAAAACCCATGTTGTAGTAATTTTCCTGCCTTATCCTCTGATTCTTTTATTAGATCCTCTAATTATTAAAGCCCCAAAGCACCTGCACATAATACAAAGAGTCTGGCTGAAACCCAAAGAGTGTTCATGCTTTTCCAAAAATTCTACAAAACATGCTATTTTGTCTGAGAAAGCAAAGCAGACTTTGCATTTAAATTCTGGAAGTGTCAATATGCATCCAAAATGGCTGATTGCTTCCACAGTTTAGTTGGAACTTATCAATGTTTCATACTAAAAATTAAATAACTCTTAGGCTTAGAACTTGAACAACAAAGTCTATGACACAACAAACTTTTGCTGAGAAGGTAATGGGACCTCTGGCTATCTGTGTTTCTAGCAGTAAATGTACCAGGATCACAGTCAGGGAGATAAGGCAAGCTGCTTTAGTAAATCCCTGCCAAACAGCAGCCAGTCACCCAGGATCTCACCCCAGCATCCTGAAGCTCTCTCATCTTCCATAAATGTCATCTTGATTTAAAGCCAGAAAAGACAAAAAAAAGCAGGGCTACTGCTTGTCTGTGCACACACAGAAAAATAACAACCCCAAGCCCAAACCAAAACAAATTTATAAAACCCCTAATCAGCTAGAAATCTTGAGGAAGACATAGCAGCAATACAGCACATCTCTTTTAGCTTATTAATTACTCCCGTTAAGACTACTAAGGTTCAGAGGTGAGTCACAAAGAAAGATAGAAGGTGGCCACAAATGGCTTCACTATATAGGGGGTAAAAAACCCAACTTAAATGTTCCTCATTACAATGAAATACTTTCCCCACTTCCTACATTAATAGCTGTAATATTCAAGTTGTAGAGCAGGCTAGCAGGTGAGAGATGAAATAAAACATAGCTGCAGATAGAAAAAAAAATTAAAATCTGTTGCAATTAATTAAGTCTCTGCCATCTTGGGAAACTTTGTCCTCCTCTCACACTCCAGACTTGCTGGCTGTCATGTTTGTTACCACCCACTTTGCAAAGCTGAAAAAACTCTTTGAATGTTCCACATCATCAGCAGTATGTCATAGACTTTTTTCCATATTGAATATGGACAACAGCCTTTCACCGTTTTTTCTCATTCCTGACTACTGTTCCTCTCTCCCAAAGTCCAGCCAGTACTTATCACTCAAGTTTACTGAGATATGAGGACGGATTGAAAGATGAGATGGAAAAAGAGCTACTGAAAATTGGTACACTGGAAAAAAAAATGAGACCACAAAACCAGTCAGGAAAAGGAATAGCAATCATCTTCATAAATATAACTGGACAGCAAAAGTAGGTTCTCATATTTACTGAAGAGACAGAAAGGGACAGGAAAAAATAGTGCAATTTCAAAATGGAACCATGAGTGAGCTACAATCTCACCATCAAAAACACTGTGGCAATAAATTTAAAAGAGGGTATCACTATGGAAAGGCCTATAGCTAACTGCTGAGTAACTAATAGAATCAGGTACCTATTAAAAAGGAGAATCAGAGTCTATTTTGAATTATTGTCTATCCTAGAAAGGTGCAACCAGAGGAAAGAGCTTGTTATATTCTATTTTGGTCAAACAAACAAGCAAACCAAACCAAAACATGTTGAGTATAAGAATGAAACTAGCTGGAAATGTGAAAAAAACCCAAACCCAAAGAACACATCTACTGGAATACAAGAAAGCTGGTCAAACTTAAAAAACACCCCAGGAGGTGTAATGGAATTCAAAACTGCTTCAAAAGAAAAATACAAGGAGAAAAAAATGACCAGAGTGAGTTAAAAGTTGGAAGGTTAAAAAAGTCCTTTCTTGTAAAAAAAAAAAATGGTGAGGAAACCAATTAGGAATAAGGCTTCAGACAAGTCTTGCAGGCAAGAGATAACACCAGAGAAGAAGTACTGTGAAGTAATGCTATCCAAATGGGAATCCAGAAGGCTTTTATAAAAATATCAGAGGAAAAAACTAGCACTAGGAAGAGAAACCCATTAAGGAAGGGAGTCTAACTTTAAATTAGCGGTGACTCAGAACTAACTGAGGTAGCTGCTTGTTTTAAAAAAATCCATCTCCTACAAGAAAAAATTAAAACTCTGGCAAAAGTTTGTTCTTAAGAAATGCTTGCTTTACCAGTGACAATTTAAAAAAAAAACATTTCTAAGATTTCTCTTGGAATTTACAGAAAAATAGCAGATGGAAGAGCTTCATAGAGAAACATCAACATAATACTGACACTCAGGAAATGCATTCATGATTCTATACGTTCTTGTCCAACCAATTATTTTTGTCTCCACCAAAAGTAAATCATTTAACAACACAAAAATGAAAATATACTGGGAAACCAAAAAAGTCTTTCCCTTCCTTAACTAATGGAAAATTAAAGCAACCTGAGCATTAAAATGAGTTGATTTATAAAGACTGCAACTTGGTACACACCACACATTCAATTATATATTTTTTCTTAAAAACTATTGCTGCCATACATTTTATAGAGCCTCTGATAGTAGCTTCATGAGATCTTACTCTGATTAGAATATGAAGCTGGCTGATTCTTAGGGCTTGCACTAAGTCCTGATGGAACTGACACAGCCTTTATTACAAACTGGCAGCTAAATATGTATCAAAGAACTTTGAACCTGTAGCAGAAAGAAAAACTACCAGTAAATTTTTTGCCACTATAGGATATTACTCTGAAGTACTATTGTGATGTCTTTCTATTCCTGACACAATAAGCAGTGATTTATCTTGACTTTATACATTTTCCTCATGTACTTTACTTGAGTTTTACATAGTCAACTACTGCAGGTTGAATTCCCTGTTCCATCCCAACTGCACACAGAATATACTGATGCCTCCAGGCCATGTCTGCATTTCCACAATCTGGGGATAACTGGCAATTAATGAAATGTTTTTTATAATTGAAAGCATCACAAACGGTTCTTGAGTGATTATTTGGCTACACATAGCAACTGGCAAGTGCTGAGGCATGAAGCTCAGGGAACCACACCACCTCTGCTGAGCTCTTAGGCCCCTCTGAGCTGCCAGCAGCATTGCAAGAAGGATGCTTAGGGCTCTCTGCACCTGGCCAACATCCTCTGCAACAAAAGGCTTATCATGCTTCTCCAAGAGAAGTCAATGCATCCATGCTAAAGCCAGACACAAAAGAAATATTTGGGGTTTTTTTCAGTCAACAGCCTATAAAACAATTTGAGAATATCCCAGTTGAGTTGAATGGCAATATTGTATTGTCTAATTTTGCTGGCATACTAACCAGAGCAGAAGGGCAGCCACAGAGGCACGCACACTGTGCTTGTCACTGTACGAACACGGTCAAGAGCAGCAGTGTCCTCAGTACCCTTTTGATATCTTTTATGCACAATTTCAGCAGTCTCTTTAGAAGACCTTTAGGTGTTAGGAGATATATTATAATTCTGCTTTGAAACATAATTAATAACACAGTTTATATCTTCTTCATGATGAAGTCCCTTCTCTGCTGTCTCTCTGGAAGCTTCCTGCTCCATGTTCAGCCCAGCCAGCAGGTCACTTTCTGATGGCCCTTTTAACATATACTCCTCTTGAAGAACTGCTCAGGAAAGTACTACATCATTTTGGTGAACTGTAAAGAATATTTAGAGTGTTCTAATAAAATCATTTTGAGGAAGTTTTGAATGGCAAATACAGTACTACATGTAGGGTATGCACTGGAGAGGAAGTGTAGGACTGTTCCATCTTTTTTCATTGGGAATGAGTAGTAAAATGCATACAGCAAAAGTTAGGCTGTTTAAATATATTAGAGACTCACAATATTCTCATGAGACTGTTCCCCATCTTCTAAAATCACAGTTGTTCAACATAATGGGGTTTATTTTCCTATCAGAAATAGAAAAAGACAGGGAAGAAGAGCAACATTCATGTCTAACCAAGTTTCCTTAAAGACATATGGCTTTCTATGACACGTAGATTAATCCACAAATTTTTATTGAGGAAATTCTCCAAGGTCAGATGAAAAGAGAAAGTAATTTGCTAAATCTACAGCTTAAGCATCCAGCTCTTGATCATGTGCCATTCAGAAAGACCTGACAACATGTTCAGCGTAATTTCTACATTATGGCACGCTTTTGCAAACAGTATTTTGGAAAAACAATCAAAGGTAAAATAGAAGAAAACTAACTGGGGAAGATTCAGTTGTTTGAAGTTCACTCAGGAGCACTTCTGTTTGTCTAAAAGATGAATAGTAAATGTGTAAAGATTTAACACTGTCCTCTGAAAATCTATTTTTATCTATAGCTTTTCAACCTCCATAGTGCAAGCCATCCTGAAATTATTGGATTACTTACAATTCTCATTTTTTTTAAACAAAATATTCTTATTTACCTTGCCTAAATTTTCCTATTTTTCCTTTTTAGAAGGTAATTATTTCTTGATAACCTCAGGTTTTCAAATAAAAATCCTATAAAACCAGGTGTGAGATACTTAAGTTGGATTAGTCTTCTCAGGATTTATCTCAGGCTTTTATCCTAACTCCCTTGCAAAACACAACTGAAATACCAGGAACAAAACCCACAAAACTGCTACTCAGACAAGAGAAGGTGGTTTTTCAGAAACTGGTATCAGAAACAGGAGAATTTCCTAAGAAGTTAACTGGGAACCTTGTTTAGGCTCCTTCCAAATATATGAATTACATCACATAAAAATGACAACACTGTCCTTCGTTTTCTGCTCGCATACAAATGATGCTTAGCATAGCACTGGCAATTGAACCTCTTTTTTAAGACTTTTGGTCTAAAACATCACAGCTGCCAGAGAGGGGAAAAAAAGAGGACTTCATATCCTGTTGTACCTTCCCTGAGCATGGGATTGATATGGGGCAGCTTTGGTTGTCCATGTACTATAGATTGCTTTATACCATGTATAGTATATTTTACAGGGACTCTCTTATTAAGTGAATATCTGGATACACGTCATTATAATTTTTCTAGGGATGATGACTACATGGATGATGGAGGGGGAACAGAACCGGAGGTTGGAAAGCAGAATACACCTTTCAAAGACAACTTTATAAGGAGTATTCATTTTCTGGAAGAATCATCCACAAAAAATGCTGAGCTTCCTTTAGTTAGAGTATATTTTTAAGAAGCTGTAGCTGGTGATCAATCCTTAGTGTTACTTAAGATATATCATCAAGACAGAAATTTCTTCCAAAACCTTTGAGCTACTGAAAAATAAACTACTTTTTATCTTTTTCTTTAATTTTAAGAAGTTGAAGTGTTGATAGCAGTTTGACATCCTAATCATCACCTATAGCAGGGCTACAGCTGTAAACCAAGAAATGGACTATTATCTTGAGAGAAGCTCAAAAAACCTTATTCCTTTAGCAATTCAATACTTAGTGAAATGAACTCTGTATTTGGGATTCACTGCTACTTTTACACAGAAAGAAAAACAGGTGATGTTTTCAGAGTGAGGTGTGCTAAAGAAGTTGCTTGCAGCTTTAAGACAGCATTAAAGACATTATTCAGTTGTCCCCTGTAGCAGAGTCATGGCTAGTGAAAGGAAAGGAGCTCTTGTCAAGGAAATTGTAATGGTTACCTCAATAAGCATTAGTCAAACCCACTACAGGAGGACCAAAATTACATGTAGCATTGCTGACCAGCTACCTTCAGTATTTACTGCCTTTGTGCTGACTTGGACCGAATAGCTGCAGTAAGTCCAAGAATCTGACAAAACACCACCAAGGCAGCAATCCAAAATTAATAAACTATATATCATAAATTTTCTGTGATGTAGGCTGTTCTTACTGCCCATACTGGAAAGCTGCAGAAATTGATTCAAAGTTTTTGGGGCTCACTTACCACTACTCAACAATTCAGTGGCTTGCTGGAATGACACACATATACACAAGCCCAGTCATCTTAAAATTTCCAACATTTCCAATCAGATAGATACATTTTAAAAGAAAATATGAAGATAATTTTATTGAAAATAGCTGTTTAGGAAAGCTGTTGAAAATCTAGTTAGGATATTAAGTTTCAAAATTTATCTGGAAGGCTGTAAATTATCTTTGCCAGCATATATTATTTTTAATACACAGAAAATTATTTTTCCTACATGATTTTGCATTAAGTTTATCCACTTGATATTAATCCATTTCACAAGAGTATGGCTGGTATCATTAATTTAAATGATTAGAAATAAAGATCTACAAGAGGGGATTATAAATTTCTTTATGTACTGAACAAAGGGAAAAGACTTGCAAAATAGAGCAAATTCAGTTATTTACTATGCATCTGAAGATTTGAGTCGTAAGTGGAACACTGAGTCAACTCTTTTCATGAAGGGGAATGATTTTAACTCACACAGGAAAAAGAATCATTCTTCAGCCTTAAAAAGCCATGCTGATTTCTCTTTCAATAACTTTGATGTACAGAGAAAGATTCCATTTTAGGAAAACCATTCTAAAAACACTTGAAAGATAGCTCCTTTCACTAAGGAACTATCCCTGGGTGACAGGCTGTCACTTCACTGCAATGCTCTACCAGAATTTATTTTATTTAAAATTAAAACAAAAATATGTCTGCGAGTTTTCTTTAAATTCTTTGAAACAGTTATGTTTCATCTTAATATAATCCAAAAGCTAGATGTCTAGCAATGTTCCTAGTACAGCTGATAGAGATAAGGGCCTCCAGATGGTGGTTCATGAGTCATGAAGATTATACACCTTCGTTGATCTCTGGTTTCTCAGAAAGCTTTACATGTCTTCCAGTTACCCCAGACACAGAGCCCTCATTAAATTTTGTCTACTTTAGTATTTAAATCTGTAAATAAATATCTTAGAGAAAGATCTAGGCTTGATTTTAAAACAATGAATAAGTTTATTCCTCGTATCTTGCTCCTAAAGTTCACAATGCTATTAAAATTGTGTGTGCATTTCTAGCTTCAATCAAAAAAATTTCAGCTTTTAGGTCCTGGCTGTCAGTATGAGTCTGTTCATTGATAAACTCTCAGAAGATATGCAATACATAACAGTGTTTTCTGACTCTGTAGTTTCTTTTCCAGAAACTGATTGAAATCCTATCCATTTGAAATACCCTAATTTCACTTTTAAATCAGTGTACCTAGTGTCTGATAAAAAATTGCTGGGTATTTAAACATGAAAGAAACTAGCTTATATCAATAAGATTTGTTGCTAGATAAAACACTTTGAGGAATGACAAACACCTGTTCTAACAGTTACTGTACTTCCCAGGGCAATGCAATTATTTCCAACACTACACAATGTATTTAAACTGCAGTAAAGCAATTTTTGCTTTCATGAATTACATACACCGCAGCTGATAGGGTTAGCAGCCATTTTACATTCTGTTCTACAGTATGAAACATAATAGAACATAATGCATTCAAAAGGAATAAAAGGGAAAGTTTAATACATCAGAAATTAAAGCTAATGCACACAGGTAAGAGATTAAAAGGTTTTTTATTAAGGTAAATTTAATTAGGTAAATCTGGTTTTAAAATCACATTCAAATAATGTATTTTAGATTATTTTAGATTATTCAGTCAACTAAGCAGGTTTGAATTATAAATATATTGTATCCTTTTGCAAAAAAAACTTCTGTAGAATTTACTGAGGGTTGCACTCTTTAAATTCACACATCTGATCCTGCTTAAATTGTTATGACAATCTTTTGTTTACAAAGGAAATCTTTGAAGACTTAATATTTTAACAATTAGATACAGATGAGATTAGTGCTGTAACTTCAAAAGAAAACAAACTCCTAGCATATTGCTGCACCAAACATTTCCCTGTGTGGAGCTGAGGTTGTCACAAGGGGCTCAGAAGGGGCAGTAAGCCTCCACAATAGTGCTTGGAGAACAGATTGATGAGGGAGGCTTGTCTTTTCCTCTCTCCATCAAAAGAAGACTCAGCGGTGACATAGTTAAGATTTATAAGTAAAATGTTGATACAAGCGAATGGAGGGATTTTTTTTTTCCAAAAGGAAAGGTTAACACATGTTGCGCTCCACAGCAGGCAGCCTGCAGCACAGGGTATTCTGTGCACTGGCTGGCAGGTTTTCAGCCACGTTTCCCAGCTTTCCCTTCACACTCTCTCTCTTTGAACATAGTCTTTAGCCAGTCTACAGTGTTCAAAGTCCATTTCTTTTTCAAGGAAAATAAAAGGCTCCCATGTTTTTTAATCTGCACAGCTTTAGATACATGCTTCTTTTATTTAATCATAGATAACGCATGACCAGGTTTCATCTGGATTCCAGCTATCTTTTTTTAACTGCCAATGATAAAGTTACCTTGCAACGCAATTTCAATTCCAAAATGTATTGAACATCACTGTTTTCCTGAAGGCCCAGGACAGAGTAGCACTGTTTTGCTCCAAGAGCAGCACATTGCAAAGGAAAAGGTCAAAACCTTTTAATTTTCCTCTTGTGCACTGTAAGCAGCCCTACAGCCTGAGCAGCAAAGTACACTCACACTTTAGATGTTTAGCTTAAATTTATTCTTCCTTTCACTTACCTATATTTTTACACCTGTACAAAACAACAGCAAGTAGCTGACTGAACAGTTGATTTAACCCCTTTCTCATAACATCTCATGAGTATAAAAAGTGCATCATGATGGGGCTCTCCATTTTTAATTATTTCTCATTATTCTAGAGGTCTGCTGAAGTTGCCAAATCCATCTTTTATTTAAAGGAAACTTATACCTATTAAATCCAAAGCAAAGGATTTTTATAGTATTAAAAAATAATCACTTTCCATGAAAGGGTTAATTAGAATATTCTTATAATTCATATGTTTAGTTTGACAAGCATGCAACTACCTCAGTCTGGAATGTAGCTATTAGAAAAACAGTTCTTTAAAAAAATTACTTAACTAAGAAAGAAGTATCCCTGAGGCAATTTAGAACAAAAGACAGCTTAGCAATCACCAGCTGCTTTATCTCCAATAATAAATCATCAAAATCAGTATTTTTATATACAGTTTTATGAGGCTTCTGTCTAAAATACTACATGCTTGTTAATGTTCGAACTGTAATATCAATTGCACCTATTTTATTGCAAGTTTCAATATGACTTTTTAAAATAGCCATGCAGGAGAATAAAATTACAGGATTTGTTTCCTCCAGCCATCAAACGAATCAAGACATTTTAAAGAAATTAATTTGTTTCTTGACCTCAGGACTCAAATATGTATCACATGGGAGATTCAAGTTCTTTTATTTTATATTTGAGCCTGGGGTATTTTGGTTAATGATTTAAATCTTGCTACCCATGTTTTGTTCTAACGCACTGAGGCAGTACAGAAGCTTTTGCTGGTAACAATGAAGTACAGTGGTGGACCAAAACGTTGCTGCTGCTGAAACTGTAAGCCAAGCCTTGGAAAGCTTTTATTAAATACTTTGATACTCTCTTCAGAAGTAGACTGCAATCAAAATAAGCCATCTACATTTTGCCTGGAGTATTAGAAATCTGTTAATAAAAGATAAAGTCCTGTCTCACTTCAAATAATTTTGAAGTATTAAACCAAATTTTGAAATAAGCAGAAGTAATGAACACCAACAGACTGCATGTCATTAATACCTAGCTCCACTCCATCCACTTTTAAAAAGTACATTTATGAGAGTATTATATGTGTCATCTGTAAAGAGCCAGCCTTAGGTTCAATGAACCCACAGCAAATTATATACTCAGCTCATTTTGCATCACATGAGAATATAATTGGCTTGTATTCCTGCAAAAGTTTAAAAACTTATTTCTGTTAATTCCTCTTTAACCTAAACTGAAAACTAGTTGTCCCTTTTTCTTCCACTTAGTAAAAATTTTAAAAAGAGAAAGCTTAATTTGTCGTTTGCAGCGTGGTCTTGTTTTAAGGTAAATATCTGCCATTCACATTTGCCTTTTCTGAGTGTAATTTTTTAATGTAAGCTGGGTGCAAAAATGTGTGTCTCCAGACATGATGTTGCAGGATCATGACAGTTTAACATATTAATGACAGCATGCTAACAATGCAGTTTCTTTATGTCACTGATATTAATATAGTATCTGAACCTGAAACCACACAGCTGGTGTATGTTTCCATTTTTGGTTTGTGGTTCTATGGGCAATTACAGTAGATGTTTAATGCAAGTAAGGAAGGGTGAGCTTCACAAAATGAGATCAAAATCCAGTTTCTTTGCTTATTTTTTGTTGTCCAAATCCTGACTTTTGAAAGCATGACCAGAAACAAATTGTACTAATTCAAATAACATTCTTTCTAAATTAATATTGTTGCACAAAATCATATTACTGAAAAATTTATTTCTCATTATGCTTTTGAAAATAGGGAATTCATCCTCAAATAATTCTGAATACTTAACAACATAATGAGCCAAAACACCAGGAGTGCTCCTTTTGACACAATTATTCTGCCCTTCATGCATGGATACCTACATGTTTATGCTTTAGGTACTTAAATTTAGCATCCATACATTGCAGAAACAATAAAAGCTGAGATACACATTGAAATAGATACTTCTAACTAGTAACTTTCTTGATAGCCTAGCAGATGCCAAGATGAGGAAAGATTTACACCAGAGACTATGAAAATGCAGGATCATTTGAGAATAATAAAAATGTAAATGGTGGGAAATGTTAACAGCAACAGCTGTGAAAAGAAATTACGGAAGATTAAAAGTATAGAAGAGAACAATAATAGTAAAAACACTTTAAAATTTAAATTGCTTCACAAGAGAGATTCTATCATTATGGCTTCTATAGGTATTTGAATAGTAACTGCAAAACCAGTGAGGTATAGATATTTAGAATTATTTCAATATCCTAAGAACTTACTAATAATGTAAAATCACAATCAAGAAAATGATAGCAAATCACACAGCTATATGAACCATGCTGACTTTCAGGTCTACAATGACTTTTTTAGACTGTGAGCAGAGTAACAGTCGCAGGCATACCGAGTGGTGAAGGCAGATGAAAAGATACTGGAAGCCTCCATATACAGTGCAGTTTTACAGCAAAACTCAGTATTTCCCAAGAAAGTCTTGAACAGCAAGAAGAAGGTATATCTGGTTTCATGTTTTATTATTTATATCTTCATATCTGTGGGGTGGATATTTGTATTTATTGCCATAGACACAGGTCCCCAGTGTTGGAGAGACCTGACATGCTGGCAGACAAAGGAAAGGGTAGAGGGCTGAATGCGTGCACACAGTGAATGGCTCAATATTGTGGCATATACATTTCCTTCACCCATAGCAAATCCTGCTCTGCAACCAGAAGCAGTAAACTGAACAGGTAAGAGTTGCATAGTCCCATCAATACCAAACTAGAGACACATAGCAGAAAGCACAGTATTAGTACAGTGATGAAATACACATTACACAGAATCATCCAGATAGAAAGGCAAAACGTAAAGTATGCCCTGCCATTTAGCAACATCCCAATGGGGTAAATTCCAAATGACACCAGAAATTTCAATGTGCTTCTAGAAACGTAAGGTATGAGAACAGGCATTGTATTCCATTTGGATTTTAAGTTACTGTTCATGATGTCTCAGCCTTTTCTAATATGACCAACCCTATGAAACAGAGCTCCCAGTTCAATGCCTATATGAACTCCGGAAAAATTCCTTTTTCAAAAGCACAATATTCCAACTCAAGGCTCATCTACTCAGACAAACACCAGAAGACGACTTATAGTCATTCATGCAGGAAGTTAGTTAATAAACTACAGGCAAAATCTGGAATTATTTTATTATAATTAATAATGTATTATGGTGATTATGGTTTGGCTGAGAACAAACAGGCCAAGCCTGAGCTAGTCTGAGCTGCCAAATCTTCTGCACATGTGACAGATGGTGGAAGCATTTGAGAGACTCCTTATGCATAGGAACTCTCAGTTACTGGGGCTCAGATTCAATGCAACAGCAAAGTAGCTGAAGTGGGTCATGATAGCAGCACACTAAGCAGCATAAACTTTAAAGCTTTGGATTTCATCCAAAGAAAAGGTAAAAAAGAAAGAATACTGCATTCAAGGGATGTGAGGTGAAAGTGGTTGTACAACATCTGTTGACTGACGAAGGTGAAGAAAACTGTGGTTTGTGACACACTGCATTAAATTCTGCAGGTATAGGGAGTGGAAGGACAATGCTTGAGCTAAGTGGAGCTGTATTTCCTTCTAATAGGGCTTACTTTAAACTTCCCTAACAGTTTTCATGAACATCACAGGGTGGTTTGGAAATATTACAACTTACTTTGCAATAAACCTTTTTCTTCTGAATAATTAATTTTGTGTGCTTATATCTAATCTCTTTTGGCTCATCTTACTTTGAAGAAGGTTTTGAACTCCAAGAATGTTCCTCAACTACTCCCTCTAGAAGTCCCAGGAGGCAAATGCTAGAGTGTAGAGGAAGTAGACAGGACAAAAAATGAAATGAAGTGTCATATCATACCACTGAGAACTCCCTTAGCCATATCCCATGTTATATCAGATGCAGAAAATCCATCTTGCTCTCTGACTAATTTCTTATGGTAACTGAAGCAAGGTAAATTGGAAGGAATAACCACTTATTAACAAAAAAAAAAAAAAAAGAAACAACTGTTGACATCTGATGCTGCCACTGTCTCTTCAGCCTTTACAATTCCTTCCCCAGAACAAGCAAGTTTGCTGTAGTACTTTCTGCACCAATGTGCTTTACAGAGCAGCATGCAAGCGAAGCTTAAGCCTTGATTTATGCTGAATTCATGAATTTAACTTTTTATGAAGTTGTTCAAAGAGCAGTTTAATGTTATTATCGGGATGAGCTCTCTCAGACTACGTTTCCACATGGAGAGCCTTCAAACCTTTGCTTTTTGGCAAGATGTGGAGATGCAGGTGCTATCTGAACCAATTTAGAGTGTGATCAAACCGGGGACCTGCTTGTCTTTTTACGTTATCCATGAAATGAGAATCAGTCTGAAAGTATAAATTTACCAGAAATTGCATTACCCTTAGAGATATCAGCCCTCATCTCTAAAGAATATTGTACTGCCAGCTCATAAAGAGAAAAAGTTTTAAAATATAAGCAGAAGCTACAATTTGTCAGAGAAAACCCAGGTTGAGTTTTCATGAATATGGGACTGCTGTCAGCAAAAAATGCTGCCTCTAGTAATGGACAAAATGCCAAATTTCTCTCCTGCTTGCTAATGTAAATCAGATATTTGCAGCATATAATTTATTTCCTGCCTGAAAAGAGATGCCAGCAGAGTCCTTTACAACAGAAAGGCAAGGGCAGATCACGCCAATTATGAAAAAGTTTTATACTAACAATGCCACAGAGAAAATGTGTATGTCCTTCATGTATCTACAGGGATGAAAGAGAGGAGAATAATCCTCTTTCACAGAAGGTCATCATACCAGTGGCAAGGCATACCTTGAAGCTATGACACAAACCCTACTATTTTTTGTTCAGAGTAGAAAAAAAAAGCTGTAAAAGGCTACGTGAGATTAGATGAAATCTTAGGACCAAAATTTACCCTACCAAAGTCTCAGCAATCTCTACTACTTTTTCTACCTGATGTCACATCGAATGTGGCACACATCATTGAAGATCATCATAAACAATTTTTTTCTAACTAACGCAGGTTTTTTTGCAACCAGTTTTGGTAAGCATGTGTTTTATTATCATCAGAACTCATAAAAATATTTTTATTTTACACTTCGTAAAAAACTTCTGCTTGTTCAAGGAATAACATACACTTATACATAAAAAAAACCCCCACCCTATGTCCATGAAGAACGATTAAGTTTGTAAAAATAAAGTATTGAAAGGTCAGGGAATGCCAGAATTGTCTGAATAGCAATAATTTAGATACCTCACGCCTGTGCATTGTGAACAAACCTTTTAATTAAATATTGACATAGTATGTTCCATAAAACCTCATTTAGAGGGTCTGGAAGAACACAAGAATCCAGCTTTCTTTCTTTGTGTAAGGAAAAGCAGTCATTACTCGAAGTAAGTTCTACTTCACATTTGTAGATGATAGACTCTGCAAAATACGTATGTACGTGCACACTGTACAGAACAAACATATACATTAACACAAATAAGCATCCAGTGTTTGAGTGGCATCTAGAACTTGAGGAATACTAAGAAAAAGTAAAAAATCCCTTATTTTGGACCTTTTTTTTTTTTTTTTTTCCTTCCTCAGGGGAAATCTGCATGGTTCAAAACCTGGGTGTGAATATTGTGTGGTGGGAAGAGCTCTAATAACTTCACTCCCGGGGGGAAAAAAGAGAGAGACATAAAAACACGTGGGCACTAGTGACATTCTCTAATTACATGACTGCTAGCCTCTAAATTTTCCACCCTCTCTCTCACTTTGAGCGTAAGGTTCCTGTTCTCACATACAGATCTCCACAGAAGTCCCTCCTGCCCACATCTCATTTCTCATTTTCTCCTTCTGTTACTGCCTGAGTTCTGTCCAAAGTATTTTCTTAAACGCCTACTATACGTGTTCTCTGGTCTTTGCATCACGTCAGTGCTTGCATTCCAAAGAACCTAGCTGTGTTCATTTGAATTTCTATCTAAAATAGGGTTTTTCTGCAAGGTCAACAAATGCTCTGATGTCAGCTAAAGCAACCCTCTTTTTTAAGTAGCTAGTTCGCTAGATGAAAATTATGTTCTTTATCCTGATGCATTGCTTGCACTGTTTGACCAATGCAGACTATTCCTGACTTATATTTTAATCAGAAAATGTGATAAGTGAAAATTATATCATACCTAGGTAAATATCCTAGAACTTCTTCAACTAATTTGCTGGGTTTATAAAACCAGAACCACTCCATGAACCTTTCCTCCCTTTGTGATTAAATACTTCTTTTTTTTCCTAAAAGAAACTTAATTTTAAAAAGAGGGCACTCATATCGACTCCGTAAAATTTTAGACTGCCAAATTTCACAGCTGTTCCTTATCTCTGTGATGGTGTGACCAAAACCCCAGAGCTGACAGCTCCAAGTTCTGCAAAAGCTGGGTTATGAATTTTTATTTCTCAGATGTGGATAGAAGCCACGAATATGAATCTACTTTAAGCTTAAGGAAAAGAAACAGACATACTAGTGGGAGCATGTTTTTATGCTCACACCCATATATAACGGCAGGATGGAGTTGCTTCTTTTTTCACACTGCACAGACAATGGGATAGAACCCCAATTCTCACTTCTCACTACTTGCCAGTACTGCCTTCTTCTGATACTTGCAAAGGGCAAAACAGGTGAACAAGACTATGGTTCCACTTCCAGCCAAATCCAAATGCATGTTTAAACCATGTCACCAGGGACATAAGCTGTCTGCTGCCTAGAGACCATGAGAATTTTCCACTTGCTCATCAATTGATAAGGCAACCTGTAAAAATCACATCCCATTTCAGAAGTTCAAGATTGCAAATAAGGCCTGGGCTTCTAAATATTTTCTCTTACATATTCAACAAAAAGTTCTTCCTAAGTCTCCTTCCCATGTGAGGAATTTGCTTTTTTTCCCCTGCTCATTGTGGTATTTGCTATTTTGGGTGCTCAGAAACCTTGCAGCCTCAGAATCTTGCTTTCTCTTCCTATTCCTTATGTGATACTTTAGCAAGTATGAAGAATGTGAAATATTTATAAAGCTCAAATAGGTTTTTACTTAGCAAAGCACTGTTACCTGTCAGCATCCACAGTCACGTCATGAACCCCTCTCTGGATGACGTCTCGAGAGGCAGCGAGGTCTGGTATTCGGTTCAGACTTCTTGTATATAGGTTGAGTCCTCCATCTGTCATGTACCTGAAAATAAATTTGTGGTCAAACAGTGGGGAATGCAGCCATCTGGCAACCGTGTTTCACTCTAAAGTTAATGGTCTGTGAAATTCAAATGTTTAAGGTACAGGTTGTCTTACTAGATGGTAGACTGATACTAAATATTCCCATTTTATGTGCCCAGCAGGGAGATTGGGTATCTGCCTGTTTTCTGGGATCATTTGCCTTTTACTATGATGTCTTACAGGCCACCTTCTTTTACTAAAATGTTTTTAGACAGAAGCCCTCAAGTATCTTCAAAAGCACATTTTAAATGCTGTGGTTTTGCCAAAAAATAGCACCAGGTGCAAGAAACATCACTCCAGCTAAAAAAAAAAAAAAAAAAAAAAAAAAAAAAAAAAAAAATTAGCAGCATTTCTTTTTCCAAATGGGAACAGAAATTAGCAACCCAAATTCATAGTCCCTGCCGGAATGCAATTATTGAGATATAAAAGAGAAGATATCCACTGAAAACCTTACAATGATATTTTTCTGTATGTTCCTTTTGCTTGATTCCCACCACTTCACATTACAATGAATGTCTAAGGAATGAACCGGTGAGTATAGTGCTGCTTACTCACTAGAGAGCCACTAAAAGTTTGTGAACTAAAAGCACCAGCAATAATTTCTAGAATGTCTACCTACAGTTTAGTTGTCTCTATGACAAGTCTTGGAAGTAATAATAGAGCAGCATCACAAGCCTGTCTTACTCTCAAGACCTGTCCATCATGCTCCCAAAGGATCTTTCATCAAACTGTCTTCCCTCTTAGGCCCTTGTTCTTTATGTTTCCCTTTTGTATTTTTTAATAACTTTCATGTACCAACAAAGCATAAATTTATTTTTGAAGGGCCATGCACAGCACCAAACATAGAAGTGTACATATTCAGAAAAAAGTTTTCTATACCTCATGGAACCTACCCAAAATAAAATACAGACTTACTGAAATAGGCATAGTCCTAATGCTAGGTTGATGGCTAAAGTGATTTTCCAGAGTTTACTCACTTTAACAATCATCAAATTGTATAAATTCAATCTTTATCACAATCTCTCCTCCAGCCATGAAATGGTGGCACACAAACCCATCTTTCAATCCAAGCACACAAACATTTAACTTTAGTAACAGCATAGAATTCCAGGCAAAAACCAAGGCACACACACTACTGCTGCTCCAACTTTCTGTTGGCCCTCTCCCTGTATTTCCTTATGGGATCAGATTTAATTGAAATCAACTGTGAAAGAGACCTGAGGGCCAATGGAGCAGTCTGGGAGCACCTGCCTCTGCCTCCATCTACGTGGTTCAGGGTGGGTGAACAGGTGCAGGCCTTGAGACCAAAGATGCAGCAGTGGAACCCTCCGTGATAGTTCCAGTTTGAGAAGGCATCATGTCTTGGGTGGCAATATGGATGAAGGCAACCTCAAGGCATTAAAACACAAAGGGTTCCTTTGATTATTTTTGACAAAACTCTGAGGCATTCAATGCATGGGTAAGATTTGGCCTGCAGTTCAGCAAAGGATTTCTGAAACCTTGGTATCTGGAGTTTGGAGACGGTAACTTCACATTTGTTTTCAAAGGTAAATTAACAGTCACACTTACATACTATATTCATCTTTTTATTAAAGACAAAATTCAGACTTTTTTGACAGATAATTTCGCTAGCCTTGAATTATCCAGTAGATTCCACAGCTCTAGAATGGCATAATAAATTTAGCTGTGGCTTGAATGCAATCCAGACTGTATGGATTTTTTTCCTCTCTAAGTAAGGTCTGAATGGAGAGACTTAATAAGTGCAACAGGCCTTCCTTGCACTAATTTCTAATTACTGCTGCATTCTTGTCCCCAAGTGTTTAAAGTAATTAAACTGATAGTGGAAGAGGCATAGAGGAGATAAGACTTTACATGCCTCGGTGAATCCTGAAATTTCAGAACTTATCAACTTGTTTTTAACATTTGCTGCGCCTAAAAACGTTAACTGAGCACAGAGCAACTTACTATCTATTGAGTTATCCTTATTAGAGATGCAAAGAAAAGTCACATAAGATGACTATATTCATCCTTTAATGTGATAAGCTAATTAATACAAATCATCAGGCACTGCAAAGGACTCCCTTTTTAAAAAAAATTGGAATAAAACCATGCATCTGTCAAAAGCAGCATTAATATTTCCTTTATGATAAGAGGTCCTCAGACATTAAAGTATCATATTTTCCATATGTATTTTCTCTTTTCTAGCACATATAAATATGGCATCCTACTTGACATAGGTGTTGTGGACAATGGTGTCAGCAGTGCTCCATACACAAAGCACTGAGACAGCAGACCAGGGAGATACAGGAATATGCTTTCTTTATAGTGAAGCTTCTTCTAGAGATCTATCTTTGGATGGTGCTTGAGATGAGACACTACTCCAAAGAGAGCTTTGATCACAGACTTAGATTTGCCTTTAGGAATGTGTCATACTCAATTTCTTCACCCACTGTTCTCTAATCATAGCTATACTTCAAACTAAGAGATTAGATTGACAGCAAGAATTCTAAAATTATAGAGTGAAGCAGGGTGGTGTGACATGACCATGTACTCTATGGAATGTCTATTCAACATCAGTCAGCAAGCAGCCTTGAGATGCCAACAGCAGCACTGAATAATAATTTAAGTATGAGTTAAACTGTAACATAGTTTTCCTTTCTTAATGATGTTCTATGAGTTCTAACATACACAGGAGTAAACTGACTTGTGTTCCTAGATTGATATAAGACTTGTTGAACAGTGATTTGAAACACAGGGGATGCAGTACCTCAAAGTCAATCAACTGATTAAGCAAACAAAAATAAAAACTGTGATTCTTCCTCCTGGATCTATTAAGAGAGTAACTGGTCTAGTGTTTTACGAAAAGATATTATTACTGCTCAAATGATATGCACAGTTGAAAATCTGCAATAAAGGTCTATTACACCAACTATACTAGACAATATCTGAAGTGGAAACAGAGAAAGTCAGTGGTGTCAACAACAGCTTTTCATCAGATGGATCCAATGCCATACCTACCATCTCAAACAACACATAAAAATACCAAAAGAAGACCTATCCCAGGGAAACCAATGCAAAATGATGGTTCACCAGACAACCAGGAAATTACAGTAAGTAATACTGGAACTCAAAGTTCACAGCAAAGTAATTTTAATGTTAAAGGAGAAGAACAGAATTTGAAGGCAGCTGAGAGTATCACTGGCAGATTGGAGGTTTGGTTTTTTATACATATATTTAAATATTGCAACTATAACGTACCTTCTACTTGTGTGCCAAAATTTTCAGAAAAATCCTTCTAAACAGTCATGCATTGGTTCAAATGGAGAAAAAGGTGCTGCTTACCCACTATTGATGTCATCAGTCCTCAGGCTTTTCCCAAGAATGTCCCCATCACTCATGTAGCCACCAACGTCAGCTTCAGAGGATATGTCCAAATCACCACTTCCCTTCTCACTCATGTCAATCTGTGAGATATTTCCAAGGCGAGAAACAGCTGCTCGGCGCAGCGGGGTGGTATACATGAATCGAGAAGGGTCTGTGTGTATGAAGCGACTTGCACTGCTGCGAGGATAACCAGCACCCAAGGATGGAGCATCTCCTGCCTGCAGCCGAGGACTGGCCTGCCCCAGCCTCCAGGTCACCGGGGTGGATCGGCTGGATAAGCTCGGTATGCTTCTCCCATTCACTTCAGTTGTCACAGTGCTGTCAAAAGTTGTCTCCAATGTGCTGCCAAACAGAATGGAGAAGTCAGTGAACTGTGCTTTCTCTATTCCTGAGATATCAGGAAAAGTGAAGGCTGGAGGAAAGCATATTTGTTTCTAAAAATTCTCCGTGTGTGTATGTGCTTTCACCATATGCACACGTGTGCTTGTATATGTCCTCAGTACTGAGGCCAGTCCTGTTTAATATTTTTATCAATGACCTGGATGAGGGGATTGAGTGCCCCCTCAGTCATTTTGCAAATGACAGAAAGTTGGGCAGGAGGGCTGATCTGCTGGAGGGCAGGAAGGCTCTGCAGAGGGATCTGGACAGGTTGGATCTAAGGCCCGAGGCCAATTTTATGAGGTTCAACAAGGCCAAGTGCCAGATCCTGCACTTGGGTCACAACAACCCCATGCAGCACTACAGCCTTGGGGACACAGTGGATGGAAAGAAGCCCTGCAGAAAAGGGGCTGGGGGTGCTGGTGACATGGCTGAACATGAGCCATTGTGTGCCCAGGTGGCCAAGAAGGCCAGTGGCATCCTGGCTTGGATCAGCAATAGTGTGGTCAGCAGAAGCAGGGAAATTGTTACCCCTTGTACTCAGCCACACCTCAAATCCTGTGTCCAGTTCTGGGGTCCTCAGTACAAGAAAGACACTGAGGTGCTGGAGCAAGTCCAGAGAAGGGCAACAGAGCTGGTGAAGAGTCTGGAGAACAAGTCTGATGAGGAGCAGTTGAGGGAGCTGGGGTTGTTTGGCCTGGAGAAAAGAAGGCTCAGGGGAGACCTTACCACTCTCTAAAACTACCTGAAAGGAGGGTGTAGTCAGATGGGGGTTCCTCTTCCCCTAGATAACAAGTGATAGGACAAGAGGAAATAGCCTCAAGTTGTGACAGGGGAGGTTTAGATTAGATATGAGGAAAAATTTTTTCACGGATAGGGTTGTCAAGCACTGGAACAGGCTGTTCAGGGAAGTGGTGGAGCCACCATTACTGGAAGTATCTGAAAGACTTGTAGACGTGGGACTTTGGGACAGGGTTTATTGGTGAACTTGGCAGTGCTGGGCTAATGGTTGGACTTGGCGATCTTATAGGTCTTTTCCAACCTAAACAATTTTATGATTCTATGATTCTATAACCTCTACTTGTGGGAATGGTGCCAAACACCTGGCATCTTAACCAAGATTGGAACAAGAGAATATTGGCCCTAGAGGCTCTGCTGATCTGTGCATGTGATTGAAGGTGCTGCAGGAAAACTATTTTGGTGGAAAATCCACCATATGAGTGTGTCACTTAGTGTGATTGAAAACAATCACATGCATGGAATGCTTGAGACATGCTTTGTGTGTAACAAAATTAGCGGAGACCCTAGGGACCAATCAGAAGGCGGTAGTTTATCTGTAACAAAATTAAAATAGAAGGGAGCTCACATGTGAAGATAAATGAAGGAGAGGGAAGAAACAACACCTGGAGAGCTCAAAGCTATAACACTACACCAGTGGGTCTTTTTCCCATGGCCAACATATTTATTTTTCACATTTAGATTTTTCCTTGCATTTGATCTCATCCCCAACATCTACTTATAAAATTACCTAAAATAAATTTTATAGGCTTCTAAGTAAATGTGTATGAAACAACTATCTTTGTGAAGTATTGTATAAAGACACTTTGACAGTATACTATATGAAAGTCACATGGCAGTTTACTGTCGCAGGTAATTTTCCTTGCAAGTCTCTCAGTCATTCAGCAACTAGTAATACTCTCCCATGGTCCATATTTTCAGCAGTCTACACAAAACCAGTATACCTGTGGCTTATCTGGGTCCCTCTAAGGCTGGACATGGTTTCTTCCAAATTCTGTCTCAAATCTGCTATGTTTTTGACAGTTCTCATTCTTCTTGTTTCAGGGTCTTCCCCTGGAAGAAAACAGTAAAACCCACATACTCTTGAACACGAGTTTATAAGGTTCAATAAAGTGCACACATATATCCACAGCTGAGAACACACACACACGATTGTAAATAGGGCTGTCCCTTTAATCTTTTAAAAAATAAAACTTCATCCTTTCATTAATAGAACACATATATGCTTACAAATAACATGTGGTATGTAAAAAAGCCCACCAAAGTATCCCTGTTAAGGCCCAAATCTATTAATGAAACTCTGATTTACAGTGTTGGAATTTTTATCCTCTGTAATCAAGGCATGATGCAGCCCCAGACCACTTGATACATTATAAAGGCCTTTTTCAGTCCTTGACATTTTACATAACTCAGTAGGAAAAAAAGCCACATTAAATCTGTGTCTGGAAAGAACTGGGATGACTCTTAGAACAACTCTTTGGTATTCACTTAACATCAAGGCTATTTCAAAGTACTCCTTAAGTAAGGCACTTAATAAAGCATCCTTCCAGGACTGTAATGCTTTCCTGAAGAGGGACATTATTCTTTGTATGGGATAAAATAAAATATGCTTCTTGGGATACAAATCTGAACACTCCACACATGTGCATCATTTGTACAATTACAGGTTTCAACAGCCTTCAGGATCCATTGTGAAAAACTGGTCTCATATTTCAGATAAAGAAGCTTTCAGAATTTTGCCTAGAACATCCTGAACAATGTTTACTCCATACAATTAAAACTAAATTTTAAAAAGGAGAGAAGACACGTATAATATGTTACAAAAGAAAAACATAATAAGTCTCAAAGGAACCTCCAGTAGTCATACGCCAAGAAACAGAAATGCAGGTTTTCTAGCAAATTCATAGATCAAGGAAGTTTAATTCATTTTACTTTTGAACAATAAGAGAATTTAAAAAGAAATTCTGTGACAAAAATTACTGATTTGTTCAAAGCTGCTGTTCTACTGCTGATTGTATCCTGTATCTGCTGCTTGTAAGAAGCTTGGAAAGAAGCATCGGTATTAGAGTTACATGTAAAAATGCTGAACTTGAAGTGCAAATAATTCCTCTTTGACTCTATTACAAATTTCACATCATACCTCACAGACCCTTTGCAGTCAGGTCCTATTGCCCAAACGTGCTGCAGTTAAGAAAAATCTCAACTCCTGATATTAAATGGAAATAAATTATTTCATATATATTCCATATAAACTTTAATTCTTCCTCAATAGGCAAGTGATGCACTGTACTAGCCAACATACCCTGCAGTTGTGGCTTAATGTCAAGCTAGCTTTCACAGCAATGCCAGTTTGAGGTTTTCCCATTTCCTCTGCCCTGGTTGTGTCTTCTGTCCTCTTTGCTGCAGCCAAACAGTCCTTCAGTAAATGATGTTTGCCTATTTTATCTCTCAAAAAAAAATTCTTCAGTGCGTTAATGTCTATAAACATCTATGTTGGCACCATGGAACTGACAGTGGGAAAAACACCTGGGCAGGACGGGGATACAGGCCCTGCAGTGCTGCCAAACTCTCTCTTCTCAAGCCACACCCCAAGGCCATGTCGGTTCACAATATTTAGTTCCATAAAAGAAACCACCTGTGTACATTTTTACATGTAGTACCTTGCAGGAGGCAAATGTTCAGTCACTGAAACTACAGCTGTTCCTGTGTTTCAAGCTAGATGTGTTTGATAAAGCATTGGCAATCAATGTACCCATGGATCCCATGAACTCTTTGCAGAAGTTTCTGCACCACCCTGGAGATTCCTGTGAGGCAAAAGGGCTCATGCTTCAGCTCATGCTGAAGACATTTATGTCTTGTTAGACTGAGACTGCTTTTCAAAGCCCGGACAATTTCCAGGCACACTGTCCATGCCTGCCTCCAGGCAGTTGTGGTGCACTCAGTTCCTCACTGTCACTGTCCTTTGCCTTCCCCACTCTGCCAAGCGCATTCAAATTGACTTCCAGGAGCACGTTATATTCCTGCCACAATACCTACATAGGGAAGATCCAGGAACTGTTACCTGCCCTGCCTTGAACCAGAGGTGAAAGAGTAGCTTGTTGGCATAAGAAAATTTTCTATTTAAACAGAAAGACCAATTCCAGGGTCTATGCAGGCAGAATTAGAGTCAAAACAATACTTTATATTTATTTGAGGAACTGAATACAATTCATATTCTACAGTGACCTTGCCCTTTTCCTTCCTTGTTTATCCTTGTCAGTTGTCCTCTTCTGTATGTTAACACTGCAAATTCTTGCAGCAAAAATGACAGCAACTGTCTTTTTTAGTATGTACTGCACAGTAAATGACATAACAAAGCCTTGAGGTATAATTGCAATACATTAAATAAAAAGGTACATATATGGCAAGCTGCCAAAATATATTTTCACAGTGAAGAATATTTCACTTTCAGACAAATTATACCATAAAAATTGGGGTTATTCTATCCTGCAGAGGTGAAAAGTTTGAGATCTAATCTCTTTTGATCTCTCAGTGACACAGAGGGTAATTTCAAAACATTTCCACCAGTTTTTACTAAAAAAAAAGTTAAAACTGAAGTTTTATTATATTCAAATACTACACAGTACTTTATAAAAAATTCTCACTCTAACTGTTATAGGGGTTTAAAAGGAATTTTTCTTTTTTCTTTCCATCCTTCTCTAAAGGCCATATCATTGGAATCCTGCTGTACCATGGATGAACAAGTCAGAAAGTATAAATAGTTGAACATGACAGTGAAGAAATTTTCTGCACTGAGTACAAGATCCTACATTTTCACAACAATACTGACTCCCCATTTACAAGCCTCCTTCTGTAAAGAAGACCATAAGGATGCTGAATATGTTTATTTTTCTGAAAACTAACTACACCATGCCTGCTAGTGGAGACACTATAGTGCTTATTGCATCAGGATTGGGTTCAAAGGGATCCCAGACTCCTCTGGATACCTTGTTTCTTATGTTATGGTGCACTGCCATCATAGTCTGGCCATATTTGCATGACCTAACATATCAGAAATGCTCCCTGTCTTGTTATCTCAAGTGATTCTGGTTTGGACAATAAAAAAAAGCCAATCTGTCTCACACATGGGGAGTCTAGGATAAGACTAAAACCAGGGTACCCTGAAACTTTCTGTCAAAAGTCTGTTCCTCTTACAAGAAAGGCCATTTGCTCCAATCACTAGTAGCTTCATCATTTATCTTAAACATTATTATTCCAAAAGACTGTCCCCAAATTTTTGCCTATAAACAGTGAATCGTTATTCCCTCAATAAATTTCTGGAAAACACATTCATTTCTTCCACTGTGTGAGATACATTCACAGGAAATCAAAATAGACATTTTATAGGAACTACTGGATACCTGGGTTAGACTTTTACATTCACATTTCTGAGGCTCACCCATAGTTTCACATTCAATAATACTGTTCATAATGATTTCTGTTCTTCTGCACATGTAATCACAGCCCAAAGCAAATGGGAGAATAACAGTTCCACCAATTGTCTGATTTGCATAAAAGGATTTACAAATAATAAGCATCTCTGCAGAGAATTGTCCACTATTAGATATTAACTTAATTCAGAAAGGAAAGCACCAGTTTTACTCTGCAAGTGGGGAAACTGAGGCTTACAAGAGAACAGGGATTTGTCAGTGACAAACAGCTGAAGAGGAGCAGAGGCAGGTTAGAGCTCAGTCTCCTGTGCTAGCAAGCCTCTGATCTCTAGCAGAAGCCCTTTTAACCTATTGGTACAATCAAGTAATAAAAGGTATGCGTACAAAGAGAATTCTTGTTTCTTTCTTGTGTTGAGATGACAGCTTTTTACACTACATATACAGCAAAAATTTTGTCCTTAATGTTTAAACACAATCAGGGCTAACATATCTGCCAGCAAGAAGCTCCAGGCTGGACACATAGCATATAACCTTTGAAAAGCAAGCAGCTATTTCAACCATTTGACTGGCTGAAGAACAAAGCTTTGGAAATGAACACTTTTAGCACTCTTATAAGGGGCTGAGAGATGAAAAGTAAAGCCAGTTACACAGAAGCCTTTGAAGCACCTATGGCTGTGGACTTCAAATACTCACTGGCATGCACAGATATAACAAAACTGGCTATTTAAGCTAAACTGAAACCCTGGCATTCACAATTCTACATGTAGGGGTAAAATTACCTGCAGGGGGGTTAGGGAAGGGGGAAGAAATACTGGAGGGGCAGTTTTTAGGAAGGCCAAGACATTTTTTGTCCCACCCAAACCCTGGATTCAAGACATCAATTTCAAATTAATGAGAAAAAATGTCAATAAAGTAAAATAATTTAAGAATAAACTAATAGCACTTAAATATTTCAAAATATTTAAGCACTTATTTTTCAAAAAGCTAAGCAAACTATACTCCGTTATTCACAGGCTGTTGCTGCCCCTGCACCCATCAAAAGCAATTTAGACATTTGTCTTCATTTCATACAGTCTTAAGAGGTCATAGTAAGCAAACAAAGAAGAAACGGCTAGACCCTATTTTTGCATACTACTGCAAATAAACCCAGTTCTGTCTCGGGAAATCACTGTCAAGATCAAAAATCTGCTCTATGCAGATATCTGCTAATACTTGGGTCTCCTCCTGCCCTTCCTGATGTCAAGCCAAAGTTAACTTACCTAAAATATCAGTGTAAAGGACCTGTTCTAGGTCACCCAGCATTGTTATTATGACATCTTCATCCAGATGTGCAGTCCCTTCACGCAAGCACCCTTCCTCCTCCTCCTCTGCCCAGGTCCTGCTGGGGAAATGGGATGTACAGGGTGCATTTTCATCATCTGATTTTTTGCTCTCCTCATTGTCAATCTGAAAGCCTTCACCTGTACTCTGGTCTCCTGACCTCCTGGATGTCCTGCTTCCAGCAGGTGGTATCCCCTGAAATGCTTGGGGTGTGGTGAGGCTGGAGTGGCAGAGAGAGTGCACTGACTGAGAGAATGCCTTGGAGAGGGAGCCTCTGCACCCAGCTTCTGTCTCCCGCCGTTGGTAACTCTGGCTGGACTTGGAGGCGTTTCCAAACCAGTTCTCCCTGTATGAGTATCGCCTCTTCTCCCCTTCACTGATGAGCGTGAGATTGGTTAGAGACTTCTGCTTCTGAAGACGAACACACCCTCTTCTAACCTCCGTGCCTTTAAACACTGACAATTCAGCAGATCGCTGCATCTTTCCGGCTGGGGCTTTACCTCAGTTAGATTTCATATTTCTGAGATGGACAGCAGCTCAATTCCCCTGAAAGGTCCGGGTGGTGCTCCCTGCATCACCGCACGCTGCCCACCCCAGGTAGCACATACTTGCACTCGCAGTGAAAGCACAGCTCAAACATGCACTCTACGGACTGTAAGGGACTAGACAGGCACAGTCATCTTCTTTGAAATTACGCTGCTGTCTCTGCTAAGCCACTTCTCGTCCGTCACATTAATCTGCAGTACTTACAGTCATTTTCACTTAGATTTCTCTCAAGCAGAAGAGAGTTGATCAAACACTCTGCTCCAGCACAGAAGTAATCCCAAAAGCCAACCGTGTTTTCCCCTCTCCATCCAATCACCAGTCTCATCGGAGCAGTGGGCCTGCATCTCTTTCTACAGCTGCTGCCTTCTGAAATCCAAAGTAGGCACAAGTACTGTCTCGGGCTTTTCCCTCCCTCTCACCAGCTCATGACTGATTCTAGTGCACAGCTCTTCACTTTAGATGGGCTGACACAGAACTGCAAGTACAGCCTCCACGTCAGAGCTCAATAAAGAGCCAAAATTAACCACTGAAGCACAAGCCTCCTTACATTTTAGTATTCAACCTGCATTACCAGATATATGACTCTTCTCTGCTACTGCAGTGAATGCTGCTGGCTGCCATGGCAGCAAACATCCTGGTGAATTAAACCAGAGACACAGAAGCCTCTGCCCACTTTACAGTGCCACAGGTTTCAAGACACAGCTTCACCTGAATGGGATGCTACAGTAACTGATCTAGCTCATGATAAAATCCTATTTTTCTCCCCAAAAGGTAAGGATGAAAAACTATTTCTTCCATATCCCTGTTACTCCCTATGCAGGAAGCTAAAAGCAGACTTGCAAAAGGACCTCCAGTCTTGCAATTTCTGCCCTAAATAAAAAAATATCATTTAAAATCGTAAGATAAGACTCGGAACAGTATTTGTCTGGTAAGATGATTCATAAAAGGAAATATTTAATTTCTTTCTCCTTAGAAAGCTACCTTGTTTGCACCTCTGTGAGATTCAGAGGCTAGTATAGAATTAAAAACCTGTAAAAAAATCATTGTTTCACAATATTCTGAAGAAAACCTATTAATGGAAGAGTAATTTTTTTATAAAGCAAATCGGTATTGTGTCTGAACTAAGTTCAGCAATTTTGAATGCTATTTTTAAATTCATTATCCAGAGAGGAAGAAGACTTTGGTTTAAATGTATGCCTTTTCTCACAAAGAAAAATATATTAGTCCCAGAAATGGACAGATGAACAAAGAAATAGCTGAATTTAATTATAATTTTTTTAGATACAAACTTTTTATCTAGGGGGAATTAATTTCACAAAACATTATGTAGAAATCTACAAATAATGAAATTGCTGTATAAAAATAAACAGCTTTTGTCAGTGTGAAAATATGCTCATCTCAAGTCTCTACCTGAGAAACCTTGACAGGCAAATAACCTTTAAAAATGCCACCCTAAGAATTACAAGCTGTTCACAGATTTCCTGTATGAATAAACAGATGTTAACAGAAGCCTCAGTGTATTTCTTGCTTTTCACTGGTTCAGTTTATAGTCTTTGAAGATACACAGGGGAAAATTCTTGGAAATTTTAAAGGAAAGGTACATTTCTTCCTAGATAACTCGCAGAAACACAGAATAACCTAGAAAAAAATCAGTAGTCTAAAGTAATGGTGGTTTTCCATATTAAAGCACTGACGAATTCCTAGAAAGACATGTTCCACATCAAGAGGAGGTACTGCTCCCATCCCCACCTAGCCCACACAATCAAAGAGAAGACAAGAGAAATGGTCTGTCTGCCTGAGTACAAAACTGTCCCAAATATTAAACACCTGCCACTTTTTCTGCATGGAAACAAAAGATGAGACTGCTGTGTTTACTCCCAGGGTTTGCCACTTGCAGTGACATATGGGCGCTTAGAAGGGTTTTATGAACGTGCGGGTGCCTGCCTGCCTGCAGCAGAGCCGAGTGTGGTGTGGGTGCTGATGTTATCTCAGAGCTGGTGTGGTGCTGGTGTTGTCCCAGAGCTCCAGCACTGCCTGCACACTCCTGTGCTGGTGTGCACTGACAGTGCCATGCAGCTGTCCCAGCCTGTCCAACATGCCTGACTAAGCTGTGGTTGTTAGAAAGACCTCACAGGGATGTATTGACAACAGAGAATTTGAAAAATGAAGGGCAGTCTCACTCTTTTCACATTAATTTCTTTTATATCCTAGATTTATACTCAAATTGGTACTCTCAGTTGCTATGTTTTGAATCAACAGGAAGGATAGTGATTTTTAGCTCAGTTGGTCAGAGCACAGTGCTAATAATGCCAAGGTCATGGATCCTATTTCTGTATGGGCCATTCACTTAAGAGCTGGACTTGATGATCCTTTTGGGTCCAACTAAGGCTATTCTGTGATTCCATGATTTGGCCCTGTGATGTAAAAGCTCTTTTGGAGATTGTCTTGGAATCAAGAGAACAGGCTCTTTTCCTACCATAAAGAGCAAGTCTGAATCTCTCCCTGACATTCCAAATCCATGAATGGTAACTGCCCCACGTGCTCTTTCATGCTCCAACATCTGCAGGCAGTGACCTGTCTCCATGGTCAGCTGTGGGCAGATGTGTACCTGCTCTGCCTCCATCCACGCTCCCAGTGTGCATGGTCACATACAGCAGTCATTACTGCAGAGCTGCAGCTGGCCTCAGTAAGCCCCATGGGCAGGGCATGCCCCTAGTGCTCAGCATTGCTCTGCTAGGGAAGCAGTGCATGGCATGGCTGCTCAGCTCCAACATGAGAGACCAGATAGAAGACTGCCAGAATTGGACAGGTATATTCAGTCCTCTTTCTGGCTGGGAGCAGAAGAGTTTATGGCAGGGGACAAAAAATGTTCACCCAATGAGGCACACCAAACCTCACATATGGTGCTGGCAGTAGGTGCCACACAACTCCAGGCTGGACGTGTCTCTCATCAGCACAGCTGCATCCTGGCCAACCCAGTGGGTCTCAGTGTTTCTGCTGACCTGTTCCATCTCCCAACGGAGCTGTTCATTGCAGCCCAGCTTCAGCAGCACACAGGTCACAGACCATCATACTGAAAAGGGAATGATGCCTGGACTGTGTAAGAGTCATGTGAGGGTAGCTGGCAGCTGCAGCATTCACCTGCCTCATTTCAAAATACATTAAAAACACAATGAATCAAATGCTTTTATAGAGATGTACTGAGGCTCATCACACAACCTTCATTCAGCCTTCCTGTGTACGAACATTTTGCTACATCTCTTAATTATAAAGTTATATGAACTTTTCTCCCATTAATCCTATTGCCTCACTTGGTAGACATGCCATTGTGATCATCCTCAGATACAACAGACACCTATTTATCTTGGACCAAGTGCTCATAGAAAGAACACTGGATTTATCCGTGTACTTTACAACATCTCTCTACAGGGTGTCATTTGACAAAACATAAAATTGCAATGTGGAAAATTCTCAGGTTTATTGATTGAAAAATAACTTTCTAAAGCTGGCCTCTCCATTTTAAAATGTTGAGATATAGCAACAAAAAAATACATCTTTCTAAGCTAGAAGAAAGTATAGGAGACAAGAGGAGAGCAAATGTCAAGACAGCATTATTCCCCAACTACCTTGCAATTCAGTGTGTTCTCCACCCATCAAGCAGGAATATGTTTACATCAAGAACAGCTTAGGGAACTTCCTGAAGCCATCACAGTCAGCGAAATATACTACTTTGTATTTACTGTCTCTGCCATAACAGGAATTATAAAAATTATTTTAAGAACTAAAAATCTTTGGGCAAATTTAGCTGTCAGATAAGACTTTCTTTGAAGTCTCAATGGGTAGTTTAAAACCCTAAAAATGAATTATGTAATATATCTGGAAATGCATAAGATTATGCATCTCTTCAGCTAAGCTTACTTGAAAAAAAATGTAAACTATTCCTGAATGTATTAATTAGCTATTTCTTTCACAGAGCAAAAAAATAAGCACAATAAACATAAAATATTAAAATTTGAATGTTTTTATGCTAATCCTGACATTGAGATAGGCCTATAACTTTTAAAAGTACTGTTTCATTTCTGCTTCATCTCTCAGATTTTTAATAATTAGTCAATATTTATAAATTCATGAATAATTACTTAACCAAACACTTTGCATTAAGCTCTTTGAACATGCCAGCCCTTGTTAAAGCCAAATGCTATCACTGATATAATAAAATAATACTTTGCAGTTTACCAGCATGTACAGTTTACAATGGATTATTAACTAATTAACTTACTGACATCCTTCTCCAATAAACTTACTGCAGAAAGTGATAAATGTCACAGCTACTTTAAGAAGAAATACTTGTTAAGAAAGTCTGAACAACTTGTTCCCAGCCATATCATGAATAACAACAACCAAATTGGACTATTTTATTAGCCTTTCTTTTCATTCTCATTTTATAATCCTGTTTATAAAGGTATATTGCAGTTTTGCAGAAACCAAGTGGATAGATACTGAGTAGCCTTGTTGAGGCAATTGGTACATGAAGTTCATGCAAGAAATTGTGTTCATACTTGAATGAAGAATTGTTCCTTATTTAGGTCTCCCAGACCTCTGTCTGAGATTTCCCAGACAGAGGTCTGTACACCTGTGTGCCACGTGAGCAACAAGCCTACCATACACAGAACACACCAGAACCACTCCACAGGTGTCTGATGCCTACAAACAGGGCTCATTCAGTGGGAGTACATGTGTCACTGGTGCTGTGCACACAGAGGGGATTCAAGGCATGCATAAGCCTGAAAACTGCTCTGCGCGTGCTCTACGGCTGATCTGCATGTGCACTGTGGAAACACCTGGGGCTGCTCTGATGAGCTGTGGAATATTCAAAAGGGAAAAAATAAAGTAGGGAAAAGGCTCAAGCACTTCAGATCACATCTAGAACAAAATCCCACCAGAGACATAGGAACAGATTTACAATGGCTCTGCCAAGATGCAGAACTGGTTTTAGGCATAAGCCATGTATATATTCACCAAGAGCAGCAGATTATTGATGACAACGTAAAAATAAAGAGGGCGTCCAGTTTATCAGGGCCACACTTGTGATTCCATGCCTACACCAGCCTCCCCACCTCCCTTGCCTTCCAGCACTATTCTCTTCTCATGGCTGTGCAGGTAAAACCAAGTAATCACTTGCAAAGTAGCGAGTAGGATACAAGTGGCTTGAGCTCTGATTTTACCTTTCACCAGCTCTGAGCTGGAAGACAGGAGAGGCTATAAAGCTAACCAGCTCCCTTGGAGGAAGAAGACACAGCAGAGGAGAGCTGGAAACTACCTCTACATATTATTGCTTTACTTTCTACTTTCCCATCACCACTGCTGAGATGGTAGCAAAAGGATGTGAACTGCCTTGCTGGACACAGAAAGCAGAGCAATGACTTTTTACCACTACAGCAAGGAAATTAACTTGGGTTTGGTTCCTGAACTATACAAGGAGTGGTGCCTGGCCAACCACTCCTAAATCATTTTTGAGATTACTTTTTCTGCATCCAACTTTTGCTTATATTATGGAGAAGTCTTGAACCAGACATGCTTAAAAGCATCAGTTTAGGTTCATTTGGTTGATATTGCTCCAAAGTGGATTAGGAGTTTTAATACGGTCAGCTTGGCTGGTTATGGGAGCAGTAATCTTCAGCCAAGATGCAATAACAAACAGGAATGTGTAACTATTCAGAAAGTAGAGAAACAGTTTATACAACAATATTGGCCAAGATATTCTAGTCCTGAGCATGTCAGCCTTAATTCTAAATATGTGGCACTTTAAAAATAATAATGATTAATGAAGCAGGAACAAAATACTGGTAGGACAGTGCTTTATGAATGCACTCCTCCAAGCTGTTTAGTGATTTCCACAGATGTTCACTCTTTTGCATTATCCTTACTGATCCTTACTGTTTACAAACATATTGTGCTAGTTTAGTGGCTACCAAGCTTCAAAAGATCAAGGTAGCAATCAAGATGATGCCCATCCATAGCAACAGTTGATGATTTTAGGAAGAAGGTAATATCAAAATGAAAGAAACTGGATTCATTGCTTAATACCCTGAAAATAAGTGACCAGACCACAGAAATTGACCTTGCCTATCTCTTTTCTACTACTGGTGTAATCCCTTGATCATACCAGAATAAAGATGCTCTTAAGTAAAAGAATGCAATTGTCCCTTCTCATGGCTAATCCATCATGGAATACTCCTCTAAGCAACTATCACATGAGCTTTTATCCATGCAGATTCAATAACAGCATCACGAATGACTTGGTGATAGTTCACCCATGCAGACAATTAATTATTCAGCAAATACAGTACTTGATCTGTTTATTCCTTTTTCTGCTAACAGTTAAATACAAGTGACACACCTCTGTTTCCCTACGTACACAGCAAATCACTGACCACATTTTCCCAGTGGTTCTGCTTTACAGCCTGTTAGGCCAATCAAGGGCTAACACCAGAGTCTAAATAATCAGATTAGGAACATCTCTGGTGTCTAGTTTTCTTTCTGTATTTTTTTTTCTTTTTGATGCTGTTCAAAACAGTAAAAGGCCATCAGATATGATATTCTGTTTGATCATTTCAGCAAGTATTGAATTGCTTGGGATTTTTCTAGCATGTCTCTGGATGATTCCTTGAAGCATCTTTTGATTTGTGGCAAATGTTTCAATTAAACTCTTTATGTATGTTAGACAAAGGAGTCCGATTTCTCGAGTAATTAAAAATAATTTTATACTTTTACAGGTATGCATCACCTCCAAGGAACATTACACCATGCTTCAGAGTGACATATTTATCACAGAAGCTGGCTGTGCAAATAAAGGATGTTAGAAAACTTCCAAAGGGGCTGAGACAAACCAGGACAAAACCTTTTTCAGTATGAGTCAGTTAAATGTCAAGACAGTCCCCATAAAGCTTGGGCATCTGATTTCCCTTCTGGCAGAGAGATAATTTTAGACTGATGTGTCAAATTAGTGCTTTAAGTGAGTTATATCCTGTGTGAGAAGAACCACATGACTCATTACAAATCCATTTAAATGTTAAAAGTTTGGAGTAAAAGGGCAAAACTATAGGTAAAACCAGTGGGATAGGATATCACCTTTTGTAAAATTGTAAGAGTAAGGATGCTAATGAAAACCAGAACAAGACAACAGCAAAAATAAACCCTGAAACTCCCAAGTAACAGCTCTTGCAAAGAGTCCCTTTGGAACAACTTGTACACAACCTTGCAGTGCAGTTTAGTCTTGCTGAGATGGTGGCACACTTTGCTTTTTGCATCCATAGGCAGTCATGGCCAGATCCTGTGCTGATGTAACTCAGCATGGCTCTTTTGACTTCAAAGGAATTATTCCAATACGAGTAAAATAGCCCATCCCTTCACCCTTGTAACCTAGTAAGGACTTTAATCCATGTTTGCAAGGAATTCCAGAACACAACCTTTAGCAGCTTAGCTCTAGCAGCAGCTTACAAGTCAGGTACAATAGTAAGGACTTGCTTGTTTTCTCAATACAGATTTATTTATAAAAGCAACATATATCTTATGTAACTTATATCTCAGTTCTGATGTTATGATTTAATTTGATGTTATTAAATGAGAGTGTTAAACATTCTGAAGTTGACTTTCCACTGCTCCTCTTGGAACATTCAGTATGATTAAATAAAATAACAATTACATGAAACCCTGTCTTGTGAAAGCACAGTTTCTGAAAAATGTCAAAGAGGGTATTTTAACAGAAGGAACCAGTTCAAATAGATAACCATGGATTTGAAGCACTAAATATGCATGACCTAAATTTTCTGTGTATTTAATATCACTCATGATTAGAGGTCAGAAGTATTATTTCAACCCATCACAAAGCTCCTGGTAAGAAACAGATGTAAATAAAGAAGTTCACAGTCTTCTCCTGACTTACTGTTACTCACCAGATATCTCCTCTAGGCACTGTTTGGCAGTCTTACTAAATGACAAATCCATTTTAGTAGGACTGGTACAGGAGTCAGCAGGTGGTAAAGAGGTACTGTCATTTTCTGAGAGAGTTCTGAAATCAAGCAAAAAGATAGATTATTATTATCTATCATTCATGTATTCATAGAAAAAAGTACTACTTGCAGCTCCATCTAGAATCATACCACTATAGGGTGAAAATATCATTTTTGTCACATTCTTATTATGCTAGTGTAAGTCCTGCTACACAAATGTACAAGCAACTAGGGTTTCTCTCTCTCTCTCTGCAGGAACAACTTGTAGCTGTGAAATTTGAAGCCATTTTTTCCCCCACTTATTTTTTTGCAGGATTTGTCAACCAGATCTAGTCAGAATCCATTTGCATTGGTTAAGTCACATCCCTGCACATACATAAAGGAAATAAAAACTTGTAATTGATGAAATATTAAGTGAGAAAGGCCATGTGGGAAAAAGCTTATGCAAGGCTGGATGGAAATATGGCCCAGATATTTAAATCTGTGTGCAGCTTGTTTTGATAATGCCCCTTATATAGCTCCAGGGAATGGGATAATACAAGTTTTTCTATTAACTTTCTGACAAATAGCTCTTATTTTCTTTGAGGGTATCTTTCTTTGAATATCAATGATAAATTATAATGGGAATGCTTTGTTGAGTAGAGTTACTTTCTGTTGTATGAAGGTAAATAGCAAGAAATACATGAGCGCATTGATTAAAATAAAAAATACCTCACACGCTTATTGCCTCTTCTTAAGGAACAGCTGTAGTATGTAGTTTACACTGGAACTACTGAACTATGATGTCATCAAATATCAGCATGTACCACCATGTGTATACAGTAAAAGAATACATCTAAAGATGTATTTTTTTGAAATAAAATTTTAAAAGATCTTCACTTAGAGCTTAAGTTCTTCCAGGTTTCCTGACATGAATAGCAGTCCCTTCTCTGATTTATTAAAAGACTGGTGAAATATTTATATCCTAGTTTTAAAATGGGACATTTATAGTTCAATTTTCAAAATTTACCATAGAGTGTTTCCAATGACTAACTAAACTGAAAACAGAAACATTTAACTGTGCAATGAATCTGTATTTTATAAATAAAACTCATAAAAACAGTTACTTATCTCTCAAAATAATTTTATAGCAACTTATTTTATGAAATAAATTTCCAGTTAATATTTTCTTTAAAGTTACTTACTAAATAGATTTTTTCAGTAATTCCTGACAGTAGATGAGGAAACAGATATCTGCACAAAGATAGCGCAAGTCCTGACATGGTGGCATCCATTCATTAGAACCATTCAACTCAGAAATAGAAATACAAATTATGCCTGATCAGATGCATTGCCTTTCTTATCAAGTTTTGTACTTTTGAGATGCTGGAAACAGACAACTGCTCTATAAAAACTATTTTTGGTACTTGTCTGTCACACACACTGGAAACACAAGCTCGGCACATACTGCAAGGTTAACCATGTCCTGCCAACCTTGAATGTAGTTTTACATTTGATGCTTGAGAGAAGAGTCTCAAGTAAAAAAAAGCTCACTCTATCCTTCTGCAGTGAACACACTCTGAAATTCCACAGTCCTGCTTGCTTTCCCAAAGGGCTTTAAATCTTCAAAATTTTAATTGTCTGAGGAAACAACAGAAATCTTATGGAGGACTATGGATTTCACAGCAACCTAAGTTCTGCTTGCTTGAGAAAACTGGTTATTTGTTCTGGTACAGATGGACTAGAAAGCACCAGCACTTGGGCAGCTGTGATGGAGATACCCCAAGGAGGGAGCAGGGAGCAGGTCTCTCACAAGCTCTTTTTCCAGAAGGTCTCCAGGGGCTTGCTGGCTGCCAGCACTTCCACACCAGACCAGCCTTTTCATGCATGATGGCCAAGGCCCTGATTTTCTCTGGAGTCAAGCTTAGCCCAGAGGCACTGAGAATGGTGAAAGATTAGCCTAGGGATGAAAGACTTCCAAGTAAAATCGTGTATGATTTTGGGGGTCTTGGGGAACAAGGAGGCCCAGGTGCACACTGGGTACCTAAAACTTCAAGTTGTGTTGCTGTGGGCCTGTTATGGGTTGTGACATTCGACCAAGCATGTAAATGCCTCATAATTTTTGAAAAACGGGAAATGAAATTGTGAGGTTCAACTTCTCCTATACTTTCGGCTTTAACAGCCTTTCTGTGGGACATATTAATCCTGTGAACGAGTCAAGTGATCTCTGCAGGAGTACAGCACAGATTAAGCTCAAAGAAAGTAAACAGCAAATTAAGTGATCTTCTCATTAACCTTGCACACTGGCCTTAATGAATGATCCTCTATCCTCTACCTATTCACAACCCACTGCCTTAAAAATAATTAAATTCTTGCATCTCTCTTGATATCAAGAAAAGGGAAAAGAATTTCAGTTTAGTTAAAGCCAGCCCAGTGGTATTTCTTCCAGTGCAGTGCATCTACAGTGAAGGTTAATTTAGGAAACCTTCATGAAAACAAGACAATCTGTTTCTATTTTAATCATGGCAATCAGAGAATATATTTATCCCCAACCCACTGAGTTACATGCTACCTATTTGTAAGAGTATCAAACTCACTTAATGGGACAAATCCTTCTTTCAATCAGACCTGCATAAGCTCATTCATTCTGATTAAAATGAGCCTGTACAGGGTAATTAAGAACAGAATTTGAAACACTACTTAATAAGTGGTCTCTAACGCAGTCAGTCATTTCCTGTCTCTAACAAAATAGCCAACCTTAGATAAACAGAGATAACATCAAAGATTTGTTTGCTTTTAAGTTGACATTCCAAAAGATATCAGATGAATATGATGGCATTTTTCCAACATCTCTTTGAGATGCAGCTGTCTTGAATGTGTATCACTGTCAGTGTAACAGACTGGCAGGACCACGTCTGCAATATGAGCAGTTCAATTACCCATGTTCAAGAATTGTGAGTTAAATTGGGAACAGATGCAAGGAAGGGCTACTAGGATGTTCATGGGGAAGAAGAAACCCTTCTTAAAAAAAACCAGAAAACAAAACCAGAAAGAGTTGATTTGGTCTAGCCTCACAAAAGAGAAGGAAGGGGATGGGATTATTGCCTCACATATTTAAAAAGAGCAATCAAAGAGAGGGAAAACACCTTTTTAAGTCAAAGGACAATATCAATAAAGTAATAAATGGATGCAACATTATCATGTAGGATGCAAACAATTTCTAAAAATGTTATGAGTGAGTTTCTGCAGGAACCTTCCCATTGTAGTAGTGGGTTTTAACCAGTTTAAATTCAGTTGGTTTATGAAAGGGTTTGTAGGGCTGCCAGTTACAGAAGCCTGAACAGAATATTTCTTTTCGTCTTTTATGCTGCATTTTACTGTTTAGTCAAAGGAATAAAGCTACACTGTCTGTACAGCAATTTAAAAGAATAACTTCAGACCATAAACAGAACGCAGATGATTTATCAAGCTAATCTTTTAACTCAGCATTAATCAAATATGTGTTTATAATGATTTCTTCACTTATTATGCTTCTTCCCATCTCTTAAACTAAAATCTCTACAATGGAAACTTTTCTTGCACAATTACTTGAAAATCAATCATGGAAAAATGGGAGGATTTTTCTAAAGACCATGTATTTGTTACAAGTAAAACTGGTGAGTGACAATGTTTAGCACTACCTACAACTGCAAAACTTTGGTAGTGATTGTTGCTTTATTTTCACAGCAGCAATGTAAATAACCGGAATCAATAAAGCACTGCAGTATGACTTTGAGTCCTCACTTTATTGAAGAAAGTATGTTTAGCAGCATAATCTATTATTAACAAACACAATTAACTGACGGAATATTTTTTACTGTAAACTTAGTTTCAACTCCACAATCAGTGACACAGAAGTAGCTTCTGGTCATTAAAACTGGATAAATGTGGCTTCAAGGAACCCTGCACATGCTATGTTTGCAGGATCCTTGAAGAGTAGTATATATTTTTTTTCCCTAAGCCTGTATGAAGACATCCTGAACAGGCATCTGGAGCTGCATTTCACTGTGATTCCAGAGATACAACCAGATTATATCCTCCTTCCTATCTGTCACTGCTCTGAAGCTCCTGCACACCCTTGAAGCTATGGCCTAGTAAAAGAATTGTGTTAATCACCACGTAATAAAGGAGTAGGGAGGAAAATTTTACTAACCAGTAACATGCTTATTTATTACACTGATATTTCCTTTTTCTGCCCTATCTATTGAATACTTTAGTCCTTACAGAATCATTAAGTAATTTAGATCAGAAAGATGTTCTAGTTGCCATCTGGTCCAATGACTTTCTTAAAGCAGGTCTGGTTACATTAAGTTGCTCAGAGCCCTGATTTGCTGGATCTTGGGCATGCCCAAGGACAGAGATTCCACCTTGCTCCACAGCCTGCACCAAGTATTTCACCAACCTCAAGGTAAAACCATATTTTTCTAACTTTCAACGAGCACCTCCCTGCTGTAACTTGCATCTGTTACCTCTTATCCTCTCACCCTGCATTTCAGAGAAGAGCCTGGCAGCATCTTACCTACACCAACCTATTAGGTAGATGAAGGTACCAGTTTCTTACTCTGCAGGGACAAAAGAAGTGCCAAATTGGTGTTTGTAGTCCAGCATTAACACTACAATAATATCTCTGCAAGACTGCAATTCAGACACTGTTGAAACTTCTCCCAGATGTTGTTATCATCAAACTAAAATTCAGATGGAAAATGGAAATTTAAGCAATGCAGAACATAGAAGTGCAGCTCAGGACGATGAGTGGTCAGCTAATTCTCTGCAGCAATTTCTATACTTTCAGCATTTAAGGCAGTAAGCAATTCCTGAGCACTACAGCCCCTGGGATTTGAGAGCTTCAGATTCTATATTTGAGCCATGGAAAAGAGACCTACTAAGCTCTCACACTGGTTACTGGAGGAGTCAGTAAAATAAAGCTGAAGTGCAGTACATGCATCCAGTTATAACCCAATGTTCTCCTGAAATTCAGAAGGATTTCTTGTTTTGTTTTCATCAATGTACCTTTCTCCTCCCATTTTCACTGTAGCCTACTAGGTACTAAACTTCTGGGTTACTCTTCTCCATTTGAAATTTAAGCACTACTAGGAACACAGCTAAATTCTAAGGCTAATTTCAATACAAGTTTAAGGGACTCAGGAAAATGGCACAATTTCCATCCTCCTACAATTCTGTCTAAGTAGAAGAACGTGTAATTTTAAGCAGTGGCTGGTGTACTTTAAACAATTATATGGTCTCTTATGCCTTCCTACTGTATCTCTCTTATCAAGCTTTCTGGCAAATAAATTACATCTACTTCAATCATGTATCAGTTGGACTCTGCGGTCAACTTCAGAGGGGACACATACGGGACTGTAAATAATATATTCACAGCCACATTTGAAAATAAATGATCACTTTCTGGCAGAATGGAAGAATTTAAATTATACCCATTTAGATTATCTCAAATGCAACTCTGACTGTTGCTGTTAATCTTTGAAGAGAAGTAATAATCCCATAAGAATTTTGATGTCAGGTGTTTAAGAGGAATAAAAATACAACGTGATATCAGATGGGGCAAAGGACCAAGACTGCAAAGCTGAGTAGCGCAATATGCCACTTGAGAACCTCCCAGTAAAACAGTATTTTCTATCTACTGTCCATTAATAAAAATATACACTTCTTGAAAACATGGCTGTTAATAACTCTTTCAGGTTTGCATTACTTACTTAAAGAAAATACATGGCAATCTCAAAAAAACCTCCTTGGAATACTTCCTTTTCCTTACAAATCTTCCTTTTCCTCAAATCTATCCTTTTGGTTAACAAAAAAATATTTCAAAGTATGTGGTATCTGCAGGTATCAGCAGCAAATCAGAGAAAGCACTAGCTTACTTATGCTTGTGCTAGCAGTCTAAATAGATGACACAAGTATATTACAAGATTCTGAGGAACTCTGGATAAAAAACACTGTATTTTTACTAAATTTTGTTGACTTTTTTTACAAGGACTGCAGTACAAACTCACAGAGCCTAGATATTCCTTGTAGCTGGCAAAAAACCCTGTTAGTCTAAATGGTAATCATTGTTTACTAGCTCATATACAACTCTTACAAAGCACACCTGAATATTCTGTGTATTAATTGTGGTAACTGCTTTGAAAACAATTATGTTGAAGAACAAAAAATGTAAATACAGTACCCCAGCTCTTGCTCATTTCCACTTACCATATATCCATAGAAATAAATATGCCAACTTTGAAAATTTGGATATTTTATCCTTGGTTATATTTATATTTTTCTGTGAAATCACTGTGTGGTATTACAAAGCCCTCGAGATTTTTGAGAAATTTAGTTACTGTGTATTTTTGAGTCAGATTCTGCACAGAGTTAGAGAGATACATACTGAAGCAACCTGATCAAAGTCAGTCTTTACTCTGGGTTTGTGGCATTTTTTGAGATCAGACACTGGCTCTGAGAATTTTATTTTCATGTGAGATTTAACTTCAAATGCAGTCTCCTTTGCTGTTTGTTTGAAGCAAAGAGACAATTATTAGTAACGAATTTTACTGGAAGATGCATACTTCTATCACCCTTTAAAATTCAGAATACAGTTTGCTTCAAGACGAAGCTTAAAACAACACTAAGACATCTCTATCACGCAATGAAATGGCATCAATATGTAGTAAAATAGCCATTAAAGAGCACACACATCTGAAGGCAAAGCATAGCTCCTTTTTCTCTCTCCTTATATATGCACCCTAACACATATGCAGGCTGTCCCGTGTACCACACTACAAATCCTCTGTATCACTGAGGTTATTCCAGATAGTCACATGCATATTAAGTGCATCCACTGATACATCTAATTGAAGCTCAAGAGGCTTCACTGCATATTAGAATAACCCATACTGAGCCTTTTCTTCCTCCCATATGATTTCCTGAACTTATCAGTCATCCAAATTGGTTTTGAAGCTATGTTTAGTTGTGTGTAACGATATATGTACTTCCTCAGAGCCTACTTCATCACCTCTTTAATTTTTAGCCAAGATTATCGAGAGTACTACTCACTAACAAAAACTGGCAGTGTGTTTTGCTTAGTAATGTATTTGTCATTTTATCAGATGTTAAATTTACCCACAACTGTAGCTAAAGCCCTCCAACAGCTCTGACATCTGACATCTGAAAACATTATTCAAATCACCCTGTCAATCTTTCTACACTTTTTCTATCTTCTGAGTTGTACAACAATGAAATCTCCCAGCTTCTCCTCAACTGCTCTATCATATAACAAAATAAATTCAGAGAAATGTTGATACATTTAACTGTTCATTCTTTTCCAGAGCCTTGGCCATCTGAAGACTTACTATTGCCTGTAAAAATTAACTGCCTCCAGGAAGTTGATCTACACCTAACTCATGTAGAAAACTAAACAGGAAAAGAACTGCAAACACCAACATTTTCTGTCTACACAAACTGTTGAAATATTTTTGAATACTTGTAAAAGTTTGTGTATGGTTTTTCTTCAGCTATCCACCAGTACTGCTACACATTCTGAAAACAACAAGAGTTTATTTTATGATCTTTTAGGAGAACGGTGAGTTCTAAGCAAATATTATCTAATATCAGCAAATAGATGTTGAGGTTCTTAGAATGCAAACAAGAATATTCACACTAGAAACCTGACTCAGCCGTGACCTTTCAAAAGCAGCACAAAGAATGTACCATGTGATCTGTATTTCTAATCAAAACACCCTGAATTTAAAATGGCAAATATTTGCAGTGGATTGCTTTTGTACAAGGTAAAGACTCAGAGCTCTTGTACAAAATTGTTCATACAGTAATATTTATTAAAAAATAATATTAGGAAAATATTGGCATGATGCTGTGACAGAAACTGGTGGATAACAGCGTGATCCACCATTACTTTATCCCTTTTAGCTCTCTTTCCTAAATAGTAGCACAAACCCAATTTTCCTCCATGATCTTACCTATAAATGAAAGGAGCTACCGTGGCAGTGTTGGGGTGGCTGTATTGCTGTTGCTGAGGAAGCTGGACTACACCATTTCCTGTGCCCTGGCCACTGCCTGCAGCCATCGAGGCTGACAGAGCTGCAGAAGATCCTGGGGTGAGAGCAGCACTTGGTTCTTTCCCTTCAGAAGAAGCAAGACCAGAGGAAGGAGAAGCCTTCTCACTAAGCTGAGATTTTGGTGTTGATTGGGACTGGTTTCCTTTTGTAGTCCTCAGTTTTTCAACCTCCTTACTCCCTGTGCATGCGGAGGAAGTGCTCTGTTTTGCTGTTGGCACCTTTGATCCAGGTTTTGGGATCCCACTAGAAGATGATACTAAATTTTCTTTCTTGGCTGCTGTTGTCTTGCTTCCCTTTGGGATTAAGCTTGCAATTTTTGAGCTCTTCTTTGTAGATGATTCAGTGGCCTGATCCTTCTCTTCCTTGACTGCTTTCTCAGTGCAAACTTTGTTTTTGTCCCTGTTCTTTTCCTCTTTGTCCTTTGGCTGTAGCAAAGACTTTTTATTGCTGAGATTTTTGCTGCCAGCTTTTGGAGGGGTTAACTTCGGTGATACTTTGGGACTGCTACTTGTGGAGCCGCCGCCGTTCACCCCACCACTTAAGACATCCATTTCACCACACTCTGAAAAGTTGTCATCCTCTCTCCCACTGTCACTGGGTCCTGAGCTCAGTGACAAAGGAGGTCTCAGAGCAGTCCTAGCATTAACCAGCTTGAATTTTTCCAGCATAGATTTTTGACCAGAAGAAGGGGGCTTAACGCCTTCAGAAGGGGGTGGCTTGAGCCTGTCTGAAGTTGGAGTAGGGGAGGTTGCGGGACTGGGCTGCTTCACAGACAGCATGGTAGAGGTCGCACTGTGTTTGACATTCATGGATTTGCTGCGCCAAGGCTTGCTGGCACTTGGAGAGGGTATGGCAGAGACCGGCTGCTGCCCGGTGCTGGTAGGATGCTGCACATTTCCATTCATGCCTGCAGAGGGGTGAGGGCCTTTTGGTGAATCTGCTTAAAAAACAGAAAAAAACCATAATGGTATAGTTACTCTCCCATCACCTGCTTGAAGGTGATGTCCTACTCCCCTGGCATTTAAGACACACTTACATGTGATCTATAATAAACATAATTTATATGTGCATAGAACATGAAGGATGCCAACAGAAAACACCTATCTTTCCTCCTGTGGAAGGAGGGCTTTGGTGGATCGATGTCGTGTTTTTTCCACAGGGTCCCTCGTGGAGACGCTTAGGCAGCGCTCTGCCAGCACCCACGCATGCACACCACCTCACCTTCGCAGGTGGTGGCGAACAGCCGCTCACACACACACAGTCTGTGCAGGAACCGGAGACAAAGTAGTGACAGGGGTCCAACACACTCAAAGGAAGCAGGGACAAAGAACCAAGAACGAAACCTGAGTGTGGTTTTCTCTCTAAGGGTCCCAGGGCCGGGCACAGCATCAGAAGCGAATGGTTTGAGCGCTAGGGGGCAGAGGCAAGGGTGAGTGACGTAACAGGGGCCAATGGGAGAAGGGATGGGAGGGGGGAGAGAGTCAGTAACCTGTGGAATCTTGGTAAAGGGAGAACTTTATAGCACAGAGGTTTACTGAGAGACCACTTTCAAAGCAACGTGGGGAGTGTAAAGTGGACTTTGCCACCGCAACATCCTCCATTATGATGGTGTGGTTTAATACTTCCACAAGCCCAAGAAAGCCTCAGAAACACCTTAATTACATCAATTTCGTTATAAAAATCAAACCTTCCAGTTTAAGATTTAACTTTTAATATGTAATGAAGAAATTCTTCCAATCACCTGTTGATAACAAAACACTGAGACATAGAAGAAAAAAAGAATGCTACAATTCCGGCAGAAAACCAAAACTGGACAAAGATGGGTTTGATGTTTAGTGCTAGAAAACCAAGGTTTTGGGGAAAAGGAGGAGGACTGAGTAATACTGAAATTAAATGGATAAAATCAATATTCATAAAAGCAAAAAAGACAGGTGACTATACATTTTTTAGTTTTAAGTACTGTTAACAATATTTAGCAGCTCACTTCAGGAACTTATCCCAGTACACCTTCATAGGTGGGAAAAAAATTTACCAACAATTTCACTGGTGTCAGTACTTGAAAGTTATAGTGATATATCATCTGCACGGGTACAGCAATGATAGTTGGTTTGGGTCTGAACTCAGGTAGGTACAGAAGGCTCTGGCACATTCAGTACATTTATGTCACCCAGGACTTCAGTGAATCTTCAGAATGAATGAGAACAAGGCTCCCTCTGCAATAATCAAACGATGCCAGTAAATAGGTGTGATTTTCGTCATCTAGCCTTATTAAGCAAAACAAACCAATGCATGAAAGGGTTAAGATCTTCTGTATGAAGTTCAGATTCCCAAGACATATCTGAGTGTATAAACACCATCACTCCCGGAGCACCAGAGAAATGGAGTGGTAATGGCAATCAAATCATGTGGTACATAGCTATTTCAGCAGCTGATGTATTTTCTTTTAGTGGCGCTATCTTGTCTTGCTATTCAGCATTGAGACTGTCAATGATTTAGATGTAAGCCTGCCTATAGTATACTGAATTCTGTACTACAAAAAGCCCATGAAACATGCAGTGCAAATACAGTTTGTGTAATGACAAAAGGAGTGCTTGATGCCTGGCATACACACATAGTATATCATACCTTGGGGCTCCCCTGTCTGAATCAGATCTTAGAACGCTGAGGACATTTGTCCCTTCAGCACAGAGTATGAAATTATGCATCATTTCCATTTTTGCAGTCTCAGTCCTAAACCTCAAGTAAAGATTCAACTACCCATCTGGAAGTCTGAAGGCTGCTAATGCATTCAAGAAAGGCAGAATTTTGAGAATACTGAAAGGGAACCTGGTTTTCCTTTAACAAGAGAATGCAAACATAGCAAAATTTACTGCTCTGGATAGCATTAAGAAGTTCTAGTTCAAAAATATAAAAAAAAAAAATCTGAGCAAAAGTAACATGACAACATGTAACATTTTTACTTGTTTAACCCTATTAACAACTAGTTCCATTAAGCCAATCACCTCCACCTTTATAGATGCTATATAATTCCATCTGCCCAGGGTTTTTTGTGTACTCCTCAGCCTGGTATGCAAATGCCACAGCGCTACATGGGGAAAAAAGGTTGATGAAGGGACTGGAGCATCTTTCTTACAAGAATAGACTGGGAGAGTTGGGCCTGTTCAGCCTCCAGAAGAGACGACTGGGAGGGGACCTCATCAATGTATACAAGTATCTGGAAGGAGGGTATCAAGTCAGGCTTTCCTCAGTGGTGCCAGCAATTGGACAAGACACAACAGGCAGACCCTGATGCATGCAAAGTTCCACCCAAATATGTGGAAGAACTTCTTTACTGTGTGGGTGACTGAGCACTGGAACAGATTGCCCAGAGAGGCTATGAAGTCTCCCTCACTCGAGATATTCAAAAACCATCTGGATGCAACCATGTTCAATGTGTTGTGAGATGACCCTGCTTGAGCAGGGGGGTTGCACCAGATGACCCACTGTGGTCCCTTCCAACCTGACCCATTCTGTCATTCTGTAAATGAGCTCATTCCACCTTCACAAAAGGTTTCAAGCAGCTCTACCGAGTCCTGTTCTAAGCAAGAAAACATTCACTGGTGAGGCTTGCTTCAGAGTATTTTTTGTGACAGGTGAAGTTACAGAATATTCCCCAGGCTCCAGGTTGCAGCACAGAGCACCTTTGGTGGGCAGCTGCATAGCTGATCCCTTGGGACCAAGGCAGGAATTATGGCTGGGCCCCTGCTCTTGTCTAGTGAGCCTCAGATGCTGTAAGAAAGCCTGGGGCCAACCACAGCTGTTGGAAATTACTGCAGCCCTCAGGCTTACTTAATTTATACCAGGAATCAGCCACAGGGCTGATAGCTCAGAAGTGGATGCGCACTTGTACACATCTTGTCTTGCATTAAGCTAGCCCTAAATACACAGGAGGATTGGGATCTTAAGCTAAACCAGTAATTTTGCAGAAGAACAATTCACCATAAGAATATGCAATGCTGATGCAGAGTACATGTAACAATCTGTGAACAGTGGGATGCCACTACATTCTGTTTTATTAGTTTTGTTACATATTTATGGCTTCAGGCTATTAGTTTAACTACAAAAAAAAAAAAAACAAAAAAAAAAAACAAAACCAAGAAGTGTTCTGATTAAAAAGAAGAATGCCTGCCTTGCCATATTTCCAGCTGTATAATACTAAACTCATTAAGGGGAAAAATGTAAAAAGAAGAGTATTTACTGTTTCATCAACAGCTTGTTCTGCTACATATATAGCAAAAAAATACAGGTTCCCGGACCCACTGGTATTTGTTTGATCCCTATGTCACAAACCATAAACAGCAACAAAAAATTACAGAGAACTTTAGCCTGCCATTAATCTTAAATTAAAAGGGCATCCTTAATGTTTCTGCAAGGAATGTGAACTGCATGGTCTCAAGAAATATTGACAACCTGTCTGTATGTTTAAAAATACGGAATTAAAAGATCTATTTCCCCCTCACTTCCAGCACAAATGAATTACTTGAAGCTGCACACAATTAACTGCTTTCTGCATGTTCAGTTGGGCTTGGCTTTAGCTGTTCATTACATGAAACCTGTCCCCACCTTGTGGTGATTTTGAGACAGAGTGAACCCAACCTATGACAAGGATTTCTTATTTCTGTAAACTAAATTTTACAAGAAGTCAGTCTTCTATTTCAGGCTTAACCCCTTATTCCTGAGATGCACAGTCAGCTTCTGGTGAAAACGGTTTTGCATTCTGCTTGAGAACTCAGTGCTTCAGAGCTCAACCTCCACTGTAAAAGCACAGCAGAAACATCCCCAGGTGTTCAGTGCAAAAAGGGAAATCCTACCAGAACCCAGCAAGACCACGATGATCAAATGGACATTTTCAAATCCACTTTTCATAGGCTGTTGAACAAATAAAGGACATGTGAAGAGTTGAACTTGGGCCCAGTACATAATCAACCTCCTTTGTCTTCTGCGGCCTTTACTGTGTGCTGTGCTGCTGGAGAAGACAACCTCTGTAACAACAGCTCCTCCACTGCAGCAAAGTTACGTATAATAATCTAAATATTTAGGCAGGCAGATCATCCACTTTTAGTCACTCACAATAAAAAAGGTTAGTAGAAAATGGAAAAGTTGCAAGGGGTTGCTACAAGGATATTTGAAGGAATGGGAGGTCTATCTAGTGAGATTAAAAGAATTCTGCTTATTCAATTCTCCCTTTCTAGCTTTCCGTGAGAATGTAGCTACCCCTTAGCAGCACAAGAGGACACCTGGAAAAATAGTGGCACCAAAAGAAACATACACCAACTAATTATAGATGTACATACTGGCCAGAGATGAGCAACAATTTGCATCATCACACAATAGAGTTCCAGGGCAGAGTTTCTCAGAGTTAGTATGGGCAAAATAACGAAATACTGTTAAAACTGAGTTTGGAGAAAACACAAACACCATTTTACATCATTAGATTATATTGAAAAGCTGACAATAAAACCCCATGACATAGAGACCTTTACCAGTGTTCAAATACACTGTTCCTCAGATCTAAGGGCTAAAGATTTGTTTTAAAAATGTGGCATGAATTAGAACATTATATCTTTGCTGTACTCAAAATGTGCTGCTTTTCCACCACCTAATAGCAATCTGAATAATAACTTCATTTAAATAGTTTAATTTTCCTAGTTTTATTTCTATCTTTATGTTATTAACTCAGAGGCAGATAAATCTGACGTCTGAAAAGCAGGCATGTTCTTTGAAATCAAGCAGTAAGCTGCAAAGTCCAGCAAAAATAAAAAACAATTTCACTAAAGCTCCACAAACAAGTTTCAGCTAATGGCTTGTTTAATGTTTTGGTGCATTCTGTGTTTCTGACTTAACCAGAGCTATACACAATTGTCACTATACACCTGTGTCACACAATGGACCGCGTCAGTCGGTGGAAACTGGGCTCTGCTTTGCAAAGAGCAAACCTGCATTTGCTCAGGGGAGCCAGGTTTCTGACTGTGTTGAACTACTCCCTAAGCAACGTTCAAAGGAGATCATATCAAAGAAAGACTAAATAATGGAATACTAAATAAGAGACTGATTTCACATCTTCTTTGGGATGACCTTCAGGTCTCCTTTAACTCTGTGACTACATATCCATTCCCCACTGTGACTGAGTGACCGTGTTATGCAGGAATGGATTACAAGTACTACCTATAACTGGATTTAAAAAAAAATCTTATACTGTATATGTTTTCTGAGGTCTCCTTATAGCACATACAAGAAGGTGTACAACAGAGAAAAATGTAACAACAGTGGTCTGACCTTGAAGAGGTTTGGAGGTCCCAACATCTAACAGCTATTTACCTAGCACAAGTAATTTTTTTGTCTCAGAAATTAGGGCATATGGACTGTGCATCTATTAAAAAAAATGCTGTTAAAGTTATCTTGCTCCAAGCATCTGCATCAGAAGCAAAAATTGACATATAAGGTCTATTACTTGTGCTGCACTGGAAGGAAAAATCAGTTTGTTACTGTATGATGACACTATTTTTTAAAAAGAGGGGGTTTATATTATTGCTATAGTAAGGGTTGAAGTTTGTTTCTAAACAAATTCTTCAAAAATCTCAGGTTACAGAACATCCTAAAATACTTTTAAAAATATCAAAAAAGTACCTGGAAATCTCATTTTAATATTCAAAAATTAGTCACTATAATGACTAAATTTAAAATATAGCAAGGTACAGTTGATTTTCTCTTTAGGCAAAGTAGCAGCACAGTGTACTCAAACACAGGCTCTTGTGTTCTTTTAGGATATTATGAAAGATTATCACTTTGCTATCCTTGCACTTACAAAAGTAATTTTCTCTAATTTTCTGCTTTATACCCTAAAACAAACTTGTATTTATCTTTGATTATCATGCAAATTAATGTTTTTTCATGCATTCTGCTGTTTTGATAGGAAAAAAAAATAACAGATGGAAACATCTCAAATACAGTAGTCTGTAGATATGCAACATTACATCTTATATTTTCTGTAAAATTAATTGACTTTACAAAAAAAGCCACCCCCTTATCCTCTTGCAAGTGATGACTTCACTAAAAACCTCATCAAGGTTCTCATTCTCTGCTGTAAAGAAATGGGGAAGGAAAGAAATACATCATGCAAAAAGTCACATAAATGTACAACGCAATGCAAACCTTAGCAGTCAAAAGACAGTTTCCAAGTAATGAGCTAAGAATATCAGTATCTACAAGCACGTCTCACCTTGAATCATTTCATTCTCACATATTTCAGTAACAAACATGTCAACATTATGAAGCAATTCTAAAACCTAAACTGCTGTACATACCTTCACTCAAGCAGCCACATCTACTTCACTATTGTATTTGTGAACTATACAGTGTGTGCTCAGTTTTCACTCTGATCTCTTTCTAGTTTTAGCCTGGATGTCTTGACACAAACAAGTCCTTGGTAAAATAAAACCCACTATAGAACTATGTGAAACATTCAATCCTGATAGTAAAAATAAAGAAATAACTATTGAAAGGATGGTTTTATATCTTCAGATACAGCTAGGGGCAAAGCGTGTTCATCAGAATTTTGTAAAAAAAATCTGGATAGCTGCCTGTTGCTTGGATGAAGAACATTCACTGCATACTTGTTCCTCCCACAGACCCCAAGGATGCAACCGGGTACTATGTATATAGTATCATTTTCAACTGGATTCTAACCCAGAGATATGAATAAAATGCTGTTCATTACACAAAGGGAGAAAGAAGGGGAGGAAGGGGATAGATTAGTTACACAACTCAGAAAGCTGCATTTTTGCATTATTCTTTTTGAGATAAAGCCTGAAGAGGCACATTTTCCGGAAAAAGAGAGTCAGGGTGAGAGAAACAAAAGGACCCAGGGTACTCAGTTCATTGTCGCAATGGCTGCTCCAAATCCCTGCAAAATTTCATTTCACTTGACTTAATTTTCAATACTTTGTTCAGTATTATACACACACTAGGTAAGATTCTGAAAGAATAGATACATGTAACATTCTGGTGCAAATATAATATTATGATTCTTCTCCATTAGAGGCTAAGATGCAAAGTCCCCTGAAAATGATGGCAGTGTTCCTTTGGGTAAGAGTAGATTTGAATTTGGAATAAGATTATAGGCATCCGATATGGATTAACTTTTACTTTGTAAAAGTCACCCTGTGATACTTCCATCAAAGATGAATACAATATAATTATGACATCTTGAAAGTGTTCACATCTGAACTTAAATCCCAACTGAACCACAAGTCCTAATTCAGACCCCAATTTCCATAGGTCTTCATTACCAAGTCTAAATACTATATTCACTTCTTTGGCCCTTGTGGATGTTTTTTTTACCCTTCTTGTGTGTTATGAAGAGTAAACTTAGTAACCTTAATCCCTTACCTTTTTCATTTCCATTTGCATATTGTGGAGGCTTGTTTTTGTCAATGCTGTTAAAGCTCTGACTTCTCCGATTTAAATTGGAAGCTCCCTGGACCTTGGTACTGCTGCCTGCAGCTGGCACCCTTGAGGGTCCTGGAAGCCTGGAATGGTGAAAAAATTTAGTGAGAAATCAGTGAGAAATCAGTTCATTTTATGAAATGAAACATATAGTGGAGACAGTATGCAAATATCAGATCAGAGTTTTAGACCAATTAAACCCAATGAATCGTAAGCAACAACAAGCAGGAAGATTCAAATTAGTTAGACTCCACAAATGAAAATAAAAGCTTATCTTTACGCACACAAAAGGGAAAAAGATACTTTCTAGAGTCACAAGACATATAAGAAGATGCTTTGCATTTGCCGTTAACATTGCTAAAACAGATTCACCCTAACAAATATTAAAGTGCAATATCAATCTTTATTAAAATCTGTCACTTTTGAAGAGCAAGTATTAAAAAGATCGATTAGAAAGCACAGCAATACATAGTTGAGAAATATTTTGTATCTCTAATAAATGTTTCACAGCTGTGTTTAGCATAAAAGCTGTCTTTTTAGTTATCTTCTTCAGTTATTTTTCAGAAGGCTATTGCCTAAAATACTTCCACCTTACTATTTTAAATGGAAAATATTGAAAATACTTATTTTTATCTAGATGATACAGATGCATTTATACCTTTCAGATGGAAGTACATAATGTAGACTATACAGCGCATTTCTTAGTATCTGCTGCCACCATCTGAACCTTACTGTGTGGCTATGCTAAGGAAAAAAATGTAGATTCTTGTTTCTGGCATGTGTAAGCCTGCATCTTTTTAAATCTCTTTTATGCTGTAAAATACCTTAATTACATGCCTACTTCAAACTTTCCGAAGCACCTTTGTGGGCACCCCCAATCCTTTCCAGTTCTGTTATTTCTTAGACAAAATTAACTGTTCAAATCAGTCATAGACTTTGGCCATAGGAGAAGAGCATCTCTATTCTGTTTCTTGCTTATTGGAATGATTTGAATAATGGCAGTGCAAATTATACCAGAGTTATCAAATTCTGTTAGTTTCACTTTATTATGAAAGAGCAGCATCAGAAGGAAGGAACAAAATCACATTACAAAGAAGTAAAAAACAGTTGATTTCTTCCAAAGTTTTTTTTGTTTGTTTAATATACTGGCATAACAGAAATGTTCAAATAATTTTATTTTCATTTGCAAACATATGTAAACAGATCCATATTCTCTTTCTTTACCAGTTTAAACCTCAGAGAACTAATCCACTAATTATTTTTATGTCTCATTCTGGCCGCCAGCCTGCGCTGCTAGTCTCTGCGCCGAGCCCAGAGCAGACTGTCTCTGCTCTGCAGCTGTACGCATGCTAACCTTTACCGTGACCCATGAATTCGAGTGATCTTCTGTTCCCTGAAGAATGCACTCAAACAAACTTAAAAATCCATTTTCTCCTTCTCATTACCCTAATTTGACAGGCAGTAAGAGCCCTGAGATCATTTGTCAGAGGTAATGACAAAAACAATGAAAAGGCATGTGCAACACTAGAAACTCATCTGTTCTGTTAAAATACAAAATAGTTCTGCATATATTCTGCATGCCAGAATTCAAGAACTTGCCACAATGAGCACATTATGCATGAGGTCATTTTCTCTACACACTTTCCAGTTTACTTCATTTGCTGACTTTTTTAATTGAATTCAGGTTTTAAATTGCTCTTGCAGAATCATGTTAAGCAGCTAAGGAAATGCAAAGAAGAGTATAACAAATAAGGGACAAGTCACATACCTCTGAACAGGCTTCGGAAACACTGCCACAGATTTAAAGTATTAGACAATAAGACTGTTAACCTTGACATGTTGAATGTGGACAAGACAGGAGCATCAACAATAAGGAAAACAAAGACCTATAAATGCAGGTGCGAAGCAACCGGACCATGGTGTAGCTCCTTTCAAGCTATCACCAGCAACTCGCATCGTGTTAGTGTTCCGTACTGCGAAACGCAATCTTTATTGTAGATGATGCAATTTAGAGTTCATTGGTCTCACCAATGAACTGTACAGCAAAGGTATAATTAATGAACATGTTGATTATTCCCCCCCACACCCCAAAAAAAAAAAAAAAAAAAGAAAGCTAGAAAAAAGAGTAAGCTTTAGACCTCAGCTTCTTTTTTCTACAATCTGGCTTGTAGATTTTAGTGCTCATGGAAATGACAGACTAAAAATACTGACAAAATCTGAAACAAGTCAGCTCCTACACACAGCTCTGTCAAATTCACTGCGAAAACAAAGCCTCTCATTCATGGGGACTGTGTGCAGGCTACTCTTGATGGAGCAGAAGTCTTGGAAGTCATTCTTTTTTTCTGCTCTATTTTGCTTCTGCATTAACTCAACTCTGTGAACTCAAACTTTCAGGTTGGTTTGTTATATTTGCAAAACATCTAGTGGGAACTGAGGTGGACTCCCAAACTTCTTTTCACTCATGACTAAAGTCAGGAATTGAGCCAGAAAGAACAGAGCACTAAAATCACCAACTAATCCTTCACATCCAATATTTTACATGCAGAATACAAAGATGCAGGATACATAACAACCAGAAATATTGCTAATATATGGTACAAATCAGCCAACTGGCCAAAAGCCAATTAATACAAGGCTTTTCTGTGGCAAAGCTCACCATCGCAAAGCTTGCACACATAAAAAATTTACACATTGTTTAGTGTCTGCTTAAGTCCAAAGGATAAAATATCAATGGGCATATACTTGCTTGAGTATCACTAACAAGCAATAAATTAGAGATATTTAACTGACCTAGAAGCCTTTTTTTGACTGGTTGCAATTCCACTGTGATTAGACTGAGTTGCATATCTGGCTGTGAGACTGTATGAGAAGAAACAGAGAAATTGAATTAAAGAATTTCTTTGAATATGTATAGAAAGAATACACATACCAGCAAACTATGAGTTAATGAATGCAAATCGAACATGGATAGAAAACACAAATTAACTGGCAACAATATGAAACAATGTAAACATGCATATTTTTATGAGAGATGCAATGAACAGATTATGAAACAATGGATACTGTTATAAAATGTCTCATTTGCTAGAAATTATCTTATGAATAGAAAAAGCGAGCAAATTTCCACTGAATTCCTGAAGTATAGCTCAATTCACACAGAATTTACTTTAAAACATTGTGCCCTTTTTTTTTCCCCCATGAAAAGCACTAAGCACAAATACACACCTACTGGTCTCCCCAGCAACCTGACTGTATTCACAGTAGGGCTGTTAGGAACAGATCTGCTATACCAAATTCAACGTGGATTCAGAAAAATTCCTGTTAAAGCAAGGTGACTCTCCTGACAGTAGAGCTATATGGAAGAAGCACCCTGTCACAAATTTTTTTACTGTTACAGCACAGGTCACATATGTGGTGACCCAGGCAATGTATCAAGAGGCTGCATTAAGAAAGCCCTGGCATGTGCTTAAACTCACTGTGAAATTCCACAGGAAAATGCACCTTTGTCTATTAAGGCATCCACGTAGCATTTCTGCAACAGAAGACATGCTATACTATAGGGCTAAAAACTGTGTGTTCCTTTTAACACCCAGCAACCTGGCATTACTAGACAGCAAATTATTTCCTCTAATCTTTTAGACATTTGCATAGGGGATATGTAAAATATATGGCCAAGGTACAGCTTTCTGATAGGTAATTTCAGTTTCCATAAACAGGTACATCCTTTGGGATCCACACAGTCTAAAGCTGTAGACAGGTGCCTAAGCCAGGTGCAATCACAACATCAAACTCCTTGAATTATTAAGGAAGTCATGGACAACTGAGTAAGCAGAAACTCTGATAGTCACAGATTTCTTTTGTTTCTCAAAGTTCTGAATCTTCCAGAAATTCTTCTGAGTAGCAGCAGAAACCACAGGGCTCTAGTCCCAGCTTTACAGACTGGCACCACATATTCAAAGCACCTGCTGGTGTTGAGTCTACCAGAATGGTGTTAAGCAATTTCTGCCAGTCCACTGAAGCAGCCAGCATGAGTGTAAACCAGATGGGAGAAGCTGTCAGGTAAGAAAAGTCTTCCCTTTCTTAGCACTGCAGTGCTGAAAAGGGGCAAGAAGAAAGCATAAGCCAAGGGACAACGTGAGACTGGAATGGGATGTGGGATTATTGCTACTTTAACAAATTAAACCCCAACAAAGGGTTCAGAGCTGCCTCTGTTCCTGCCAATTAAAAATGGCACATTTGCACATGATGAATATAAAAAGAAGGAGAGTACTTCAGTCTTTAATGGGCAAAAAGGAATCATTCAATATGTAAAAGCAGCATTCAATTCTCTGACATATATCTTCAGAGTAATGCTGACAAATTACTTTTTTATATGACCATAGCTTCTGTGGATATTATAATTACTTACAATAATATAAAAAAAAATTATAATAATTTCACTTTATGTATTTTTATCTATCTAGTTTTTAGTGCATTGTATTATATTTCACTTGCAGCTATATGTCTTAATAATGTCTGGACTTACAATGCAAATGTGACATAGGTTGTTTTACTGAATTTGCTACATTTGTGCCTGGCATAATAGTCCATCTTTTGAGATGAGATCTTTCTCTCATCTTCTTTTTCCAACATACTTAAAATGAAGGAATCTACAAATGAATAGCTGGTTATCTGAGTTGACTAAAATAAGACATTTGTGAGAAAAATTGCATGTCAGATAAAACCTTAGTGCATTTATGCTGTAAAAGGTGGAATGATACACAGTACAATCAACACAGAAAATAAGATGGGAAAGCAGAGTGAATAGGATGCAGAGCCTTAGTGTATCACAGCATTTCTACCTCAAACAACACATTCCAGAGTAAATGGAAAGATCAGAACCCTTAATCTCAGTGTTGATAAGCTAGCCCACAGACTTTAAATAGCAATAAATACATAAATACCTATCTGATAATGCTTGCTAGAATGCTTTCCTTCTTTGCCTGTTAGTTGAGACTCCACCCACCAGCAAATTCATGAAACATCAGCCTATAGACTGCTTTCAAACTTTCCAGACAGGCTTGAAAGGCATTGATGAAAGTATCAATGTCAGTAATACACGATTTGTAAAGCATGATTTCCACTGTGACTGAATAAATTTATTTTCCAAAGTAATGTGACAAAAGAAAGGCAAAAAGATAATTTAAAGCAGATGCATCAAGTTCCTAATGACTTTAGGTTTTCCTTCTCAATTAACTCTGGATGTCCTGGGCCCATGAAAGCTTTGCATGGATGCATTTCCCAGTTGCTGGCCTCACTTTTCCAGATGTGAACTGCAACACTGTTGCAGACTAGACTTTAGTCTAGCCGTTCTTCTAAATGTATAAACAAATATTTACCTACTGCCCTCTGTCCTGCCAGATAATTGTCTATGGGTAGTATCTGTCAGTCAGGAAAAATAAACCCGTTTCGCTTAAAACAGTTATTTTTAATGCTTACAAATCCACACCATGATATTGTACGTACGTGTCTTCAATAAAGCAGTAAATGGATTTGAACAGATCAGACAGTATCATTTTAATGCTACAGCATTCAGGATGAGGAAGGTTTTACTTGTCAGAGGGCTGGAAAAGGGGATTTTGAAAGCCTCTGGTTCTCAGCAGTCTGCTACCAGAACCCTTTCCACTGTCAGGATACTCATATCGGCAATCATCTACACCATGTACAGAGGACCACGCATCATGCTTAGCTCTCCTCTTCCAAATAACACACAGCAGAAGTGAAATAAATCCTGTCCAAAACAGGTAAAATGGCATATAGACATCTGATACCAAATCCCTAGAAATAATCTGAACTCTGTCTTCCAGGTGGAAGTCATCAATATTTTGTCTTACAAACCAGGGAAACACTAGTCAACACAGCACATATGAAATGGTGACAACTGGGAAATTTCTTTTGCTGTGAGAAAATGGAATAAACATCCTTAGACTGTCCAGAAAGGCAATCTAGCACAGAGGTAGCTGAGGTAGCATTGAGAAGAAAGGACAGTGATGTTGCTGACCCCGAGGTGCTGATGGAGAACACCTGTATGAACGTCTGTATTGTGCTGACTGGTTGCAGGAACCAGGACTCTGCACAGTGCCACATGGCATGCATCCACCATGTTCCATCAGGATGGGGAACTGATAGAGGTCATTCATTTGCAGGGAGGACACAGTTACAAAATGGTCCTACAAGGTGTTGAGGAAACTAGGAAATCAATATAAGCTACAATACAAAATGACTTTATGTGGCACTTAGGGACAGGTTTTAGTAGTGGACTTGGTGGCACTGGGTCCTAGCAATTGGACTTCATGAACTTACAGGTCTTTTCCAACCTAAATCATTCTATGATTCTACGAAGAAGGAAGGCAACAGATTGTTTGACAATGGATTAAACTACCAGAAAGTCTGTCTTGTTGCCATACAGTATGTCAGAAAAAAAGCAGGTCCTTGAAAGTGGGTTAACACATAAAGCTGAAGGATGAAGCTTTGATAAACCTGAACAGAACATGAATCAAGCTAAAAATATTTTAACCTCCTTCTTCAAAAAGTAACCCATGCAGTGACACCCTGAATATCATCTACTTTTTATTAAGTCTTCCAAAGGATCAAAAGGTTCATGTTACATCACACTGTCATTTTCCTATAATGTTAAGAGTCACATGGTGGTTCTAAAATGCCAGCTATGCACTATGTTAAAATTAGAAAAAGGCAAAGGGGTTTGTAGTATACAATCAAACTCTTTCTTCCTTACTAGCATACTTGAATTTTAATATGCTGTTGATCTTATAAAGTACATTTAATCTCTAGTGTGAATGCACTCCAGAGCTGTTCAAGACTTTTATATTAGAATGATTCTCTGAAAAAAGACTAGTTTAAAAAGAATGCTTTTTCAATGTAAAATTTTCCCCAAAAGGTCTCAGTTGCACTGTGCACCATTTTTTTCTTTTTTATTGTATTTTATTTTTTTTAATAAGCTACTTGGAAGCTCATCATCCTACCGGTTGAAAAGCACAAGAGATAATATTCTAAGGTCTACCTGTCCAAATTCCAAGTGTGCCTGGAAAGATGCCACAGGAAACAAAAGTTTCCAGGCTTATCACCATATAAAACAGTTTGGGCAGGTAGAAGATCCCTGATTCCCCAAATATATAGGCAAGGAACACTGAGGAAGAAACCAAAAAATTGAATTTCTGTACAAACAATATTTTTCAGACATTTCTTTTCCCTTGTTAGCCCAGTCTTGGTGAATTAATATATGGCTATATCTACATATATGCATCTATATATCTACATTTATCTATATCTATACGTATTTATTAATTTGTAAATAAGTTAACATTTAACATTTATATAAATGTTATATATGAATGTGTACTTTATAGATAGAGGTATTTTATCTGTGTATATCTGACACATGAACACACATTCATTTTTTCATTCACAAGAGGAAATGTCTATGGCTCAGGCAGTCCTAGCTCATACCCTGTCATCTGTTCTAAATTAGTAGGACATTTCTCCTTTCCGCTCTTTGAACTTCTGGCATCTTATTCAAGAAGTCTGTCTCCAAATGATTCATGCTTGGAGGTACAAGTAAAACTATGTTTTCAATGTTTTCCTATTGTTCACAACTCATAAAGCAAAATGTAGATAACCCAGTTTTGCATCAATATTTATGTTCTTGCAGAATACAGAGACTTGTAATAAGAATGAATCGTCTGCCACAGTGACCATAGCTTTCCTGCTTTGGTCCCCGTATTGTAGTATAGGTATTTTGTGGAATTTAATGAAGGAGTACAGGAATCACAACATTAAAGAAACAAAATGGATGGCTAGCAATAACCGTGTGTTGCAGTTTAGGACACTGTGCTACTTAGCTACTGTGCTTAGTCTAACCTGTAGCACACCTAAAATGCTGTCTTTTAAACCTTACTTTTTTTCTCTGAACAAATTGGACAAGTGGATAACAGCGTGCTGCCAGAACTAGGATTAGGCCCTTAGGGACTGACTGTACCCTTTTATGACCTTATCTCCATACCATTTATGATCTTATACTTGAACAAAATTATATCAGAGTATCTGCACAGAATCATATGCCACCATTCAGCTTCAGTTTGATACAATAAAACTGTAATAAAGTTTTTTCCTAGAGGGAATGGAAATGCAGGTGACAGAAATGCTGATGCTCTTACTTCTTCAAATCTATGCTAATTATCTCTTGAATCTTTGCATAGATTTCCAGAAAATCCACATTCATAACACATCCTAATGTATGGCTGGGATATAAACCTGTGTCAGTCAAAAAATTATCATATGGTTAACTGTTTCTATTGACAGTAGTAAAATACATTTGTAAGCATTTTGTTTGGTCTCCCCATTGACTTTAAAATGGTAAAGAGCTTTGTAATATAAAGAAAATACAAAAGATTCTACCAGTATTTCAGCTATTTTCCCTTAAGTATTTTCAAAACACAAATAAATTCCTGTAAGCCTCGTGAATTTTAAATATAAAAAAATCTTTTTTTTTTTCACTTCTATTTTAATCTATTTTCCACAGACAATGATTGCCAAACAGCACTGGCTATGCTTCTTTAGAATTTATACATATTTTGATTTTGGAGTTTTTTTGGTAAATGAAGAGAAAAAGTAATTGCCTCCACAGCTTCTAACTGTAACGTTATTTCATTAACTGACACCTGCAAAACCACAATATGTAGACTATCAAATTTGTTGCACAGTCTGTGAAAATAGTAAGAGATAACAGTTGATAAAAAGGACTGACAGAAGCAAAGAAAGTAGCAGTACAAATATAAAACTATGACTTAAATAAATCTAAGAATGCAAGGAAAAGACTGGGCCACACATTGGTATAAAGGAATTTATTAAAGAATATATAGGAACAAAAAGGAACATTTTACTTCCTAATAGGTAAAAATGGACTCATACAACAACAACAACAACAAAAAAAAAGAAAAAAAAGAAGATTGCACTAATTTAATATAGCTACCCTTGCATTTTACACATGTTGGAATTTTATTTGCCATATACAAATAATTATAGGCAATCTCCAATGTTCACAAGACATCAGAATTAAATAGGTGACAGGTCTGGGAAAGTAATAAATGTATGGACATTTGCATCAGATTTCATTTTCAGAGAATGAGAAGAACTAATGAATCTCAGTAGAGAGTGAGGGTAGAACAGCAAAGAATGTCTTAAGGGAAAATAACTTCATTATAAATCTTCTATTCCTTCAAAAGGGAATATATAAAAGATTGTATTTAAGTGCTACAAGGATGAATGGAACACTACCCATTAAATTCTACATGATCTGGATTAGCAACAGTGAAAATTATGGCCAAAGTGCATCAAAACTGACATATAAAAGTAAAGAGTGGCAAGGGTGACACAGGCCAGACTATGAGAATATTTGAAATGTACAAAATGAAAATTACCATTAAACCGATTTAAAACACTCTTTGGAAAACTGCAAGAACAGATAATGTGAAAAGATGACAGTTGCATTTTGAACTGCAAACAAAAGAGGAGGCAGGGAAAAATATCGTTCTTGAGCAGAGGTAATTCATAAACAGAAGAAATCAGTGTAACTACATGTCACAGGTTCCTAAAGAAAATGTTCAGACATACAGCAGATACTTTGCAAGGAGATAAAATGGTGTGTAACAAACAAGGGGAGATACCAATCAGCAAAGGACAAGTTTCAAGGATCCAGCCCACAGAAGCATGTAAGAAGGTAAAACATACAAGCAGTTTATGAAGGATTGGTAGTGAAATGGTCAAATGGGAGATGAACAGTTTAAAAAAATCTGAAATCCTATTGAGAGACTAAAAATACTTTATAATTTAATTTTTTAAAATTTTAATTAACCTGAATGTCACCTTGAAACACCCTTTCTCCCATTATTTGAAGCTTAAGAAATGTTAGATATCTTCTTAGAGAGGATGGGTTACAGGGAAGAAGTATATGAGAAATACATTCTTACTACTGCTTTGTTCTGTCTTTTCTGTGTGAAGGTTATTAGGCAGGTTAGTCATTTGCCACTGAGACATACTAAATTCTTTATTTACTTTAACTTCAGGACAAATATGACGAAAACTTTGTTTCTGATGTTCCTATCATTGGGAACCTTGAGGACTATAATGATTGTATCTTTGGGGAGTAGAACAAAATGGGGACAAAGCTGACGTGCAAGGTAAAATAAAAGGTTAAAATAAAACTAAATATCTAAGGGCCATTTGAAGGTCAGCTTCCTGCAGATCCTGGAACAATCACATTAAGCAACTCATTCTGCATTATCTCCCAGACACATAAAAATACATAGATTAGATGAATAGTGCTTTGTTTGCTTAGACCCTTAATAGTAAACAGAGAACAGAAAGAAGAAACAAATATTTTCCTAATTTTTCTTCTCTTCAGTGATTTGATAATGATTCTGTAGTGGAAAAAGCAGGAACTACCTACCCATTTCCCTTCACCAAAACCAAGCGACTAGCAATGGCAAGAGCTAAGGACAGCAAAGGGACTTGTTCCATCACTTTCCTATCTGTTAACCAAGGAAGACACACAACTGTGTACACCTTCCAGTTTCTAGCCTATGTCAGTGCCATGCACTTGATGTCGACTGCTGCAACCATATTTTAAACCTTGAGAATATTTAAATGACGGCCTTTTTCTAAACAGAGTGATGTAATCAAGATTGCTATGCAGATTGCTACTATTCTGACATGGATCTATTTCAATTCATAACCATAACAACTACATTTTCATTACTGTATTTCACACAGCACAAGCTCTGTGTCCAATATGCTTAATTTCTTCCCTAGTACTTCTGAGCAGCAGGCAACACGAAACCCTCTTCCTTGCAGTAGTTATATATGCAACTCCCTATAGAAATCAGCTACCTAACTTTGTTTATATGCCCACAAAAACCAGGGTGCACTTTTAATATAACAAATTTAACAAAATACATCTGGACCTCAAGCTGTGCTCATCATTCCTGTACGTGATAAAATAGTTTGTCTGTCTAGGGGAATTTTTCTGACAGCTTACTGAAACCAGTTACTGTCTAATCTGTAAATGAGACAGAACTTCTTTCATCCACATGTGTTTTCTCTTAGTATCTGGGTGGTTGAAAGATCATCACCACAGATGTATTGCTCTGATAATGGAATCCACTAGCAAAGCAGAGCATAAAAATATAATGTAGCCATTGTTGTCATCTATCTGTACTGACAGATATAAATAAGGCCACCAGCACTGTATTTTTTAAAATAAATCTCAGAGCTGCAAAAAAGTCATAAGGAAAGAGTGAAGTGCCAACTTCAGATTTCGAAGTATTCAATTCCCACAGTTAGTCATGGAAGAATATAGGAAATTTTAGGGTAAAAAGAAATCAGAAATCACATCTAAAACTATTCTTTGTCTTTGGTTACCATTAATTATTTGCCACAGATTTTTTCACTGATGGTCTAATAATTTCAAAGTTTTTATTATTACTGGTACAAAACTATGATCATCCATAAAGAAAGTATGCTTTTTACAAGGCAATTTCACTTACCATGAATCAACTTCCTTCATTCTTTTTACATTTAATTTGAAATGTTGCTGTTGGCTGTAGGATTAGACAGGCTAATGATACTCTTTCAAAAGAAGAATCTTGCTTGCCTTCTGTGCGCATAGTTTTCACAATTCTGATGTTGGTCACAGATTACATGGGAATAGGAATGTTAGAGTATTGCCACACTGACCAGTTATGCATAACCTTGTAAGGAGCCTGTGAAAGAAGATTCATTATCCTCCCATGCAAACTTTGCACTTAGGGAAGAGAGGTTCCTCCAGAAATTGGTTTAATTACATTCCTGGTCTGTATTGCCTCCTAGTCACCCAAGGACAACTAGACTCCTGAATTAGTCTCCTGAATTCCCCATTTCTGCACAAACCTAATCTGTCCACTCTTGTGATATTCTGATTATAACCTTCCCCTGGGGCCTCTTGCCTTAGCAAAGCAACCTCTGTATGAAGCCTGTAGAGTCCTAATATAATTTGGTGTCGGTTTCAGTTTTGTTGACAAAGGGCTCAAACACTGTATAAAGTAGCTTGTCTTTAGTGGCACACGGAATGGATTCGGACACAGTAATAATCACAGACTGATCATTACTGAGGACATCATAATCTGCAAATGAGGATGAGTATCATCTTCATCATCATCACCATCATCATCATCACCGTCACCATCAGCTGCAGGACCAGTCTTTTAAATAAGGAGATGCTAGCTCAGCACATACAAAGACAAAACTTTCTTGGTCTTCAGCAAGGCTTGAATGCTACAACCTCTGTAATTTGAATATCTTCAGTGTGACTTCTCAGAGGTATTTCCCTCTCCCATGTATAATCTGTATTTCTCTTGGAAGAAGTGAAGGGCATCACTTTCTCATTATTTGTTTAATAAAGGAAATACAACAGCTTTTTACCTCTTAGGAAATCAAGTTGAAATTACACAATATGTTTATTATATGTTAGCTGGAAGCAACAAAGAGGATAACTTTTCTCATAGAATATTCTAACCTAAAATAACCTCAGTTATTAATTGAAACTAACACATAGTTTCAAATACTTAAAGTACAACATGAAATGTGATTGATTATTAAAGATCTAAAAAAATGCACTAAGTCAATATAAAGCACCCACCTTTTTCAGTGTATATATTTTGCTTTTGCTTACATGTATTCACGCATACAAGCACATGGATATCAAATGCACTTAAATATACAGAGTGCATCAAAAAGACATCTTTATTTCTCATGTGTCTAACAAAGTAGATACATGTGAGTCTTCTGGTACAATAAAATACCCGTGGTTTAAGAAGATGATTTTCAAAATACCCTTGAAAAGGTACTCAAATTAGGTTTGAAGCATTTTGCAATTATTGAAAAAAGATTCATGTCCCATTCACATGCTAGCAGCTATAGTCATTATCTGGCTTCTGCCATAATAATAAGGTAATTTTTCTTGTTCCTTTCGAAAACCTGAAAGAACTATTTCTAGGTAAAAGACCACAGGTCAATTTAATGGAAGCTACTCTCTGTTATGTGTATTTGCCAAATATTTTTTCCAAAATCTACACCATAAGGGATTTTCTGCCTTAAGGCTTCTACATACCAAACCTTTCCACAGTTATGTTAGAAATGTTAGAAAAAGGAAAGAATCAAGAATTTTTAAAAACATATTCATAACTGCAACACAGTAATAAAAAAGGGCATACCTGCACAATAAATGTGTAATAATAAATAGCCTTAAAGATTAACATTCACTATGAAAGGATAAAATAGCTTGTTTTATCAACAGCACTTCAGAAAAACAGTAAAATGACTCCATTATTGATTGATAGCAGTTAGATTATCTATTGAGTTAATAATTTCATATGGACAGTGTGAAGGATGTACATTAATATACACTTCAGATTTTATCACTTTCCAAAATTCTCCATTCAATGAAATATCTAGGTTTCAGTGTCTGTATGAAGCTACTTTTTGCCAAATATATCTAAAGGTCTCAAGTGTCCCATGGAGCAGTCATGTGAATTCCTCAGGACCTTCTAAATCATGAGCCAGCTCAGTTATGTTGGTTGCTTCTGTAATTATTGCTGAGACACACCTGACATGAAAGCCATCATAGAAATCACTTTGGGGAATCATGTAAGCTACCTGTCCACATTTTAGATAGCAAAAAGTGGGCAAGAGGAAAGATGAATTTCAACAAAATCATCTTTTCTTTCTTTGATTTATATTTTGGCTTCTGTGTAAAAAGAAGCTTTCATTTACTCAGTAGCACCTTTAAACTAAAAAGGTGTTTGGGAAATATTTTTAAATTATTTTTCAAACTATTTATTTTAGTGGGGGAAAAAAATAATTTAATTAAATGACTGCTATGAAAAGAAGTGTTGCTAAGTCCACCACAGAGAATTCACATCAGTGTACATTTAAATATGCCTATCTATTTGTGGAGAACTTGTTTTCACATGTGGTCATTTTTCTTAGAAGAGGACATATAATTTTATGCTAATTTCTTTATATTACTTCAAAACAGTGAAAACTGAAAAAAAAAAAAAAAACAAGAAGAAAATTAGTATTGAAAGAAACTGTATTTCAGTTTGTTTCTAAGTTCCAGGGCTCTGTGTTTTGGTAGCAGCTCATAATACTAAATAGATGCCTTTAGAGTAAAAGATAGAAACCTCTCATACAGGAGAAAGTTTTTAGTAGTAGGCACCTTTCTTTATCCTTAAAAACTTAAATGAAAAATATATGGATAGAAAAAAACATATTTCCTCAGGCAATACAGAAGTTTATAGTGACAAGCATCAAACTTCTGCATAAGCAAGCAGAAAAAAAACATGCTTCCAGTTTACAGATAAGGAAGAAGAAAGATGGCATCAATCTTGGTCTATTAATTTTTTACAGAGAAATATTTTACAACTGAACCATAGCTATGAATAGAAATTTAATCGAAGAATTAAACTATTTTAAACTCCTAGATTAAAGAGGAAGGTCTAAAACACACTGATGGAAGTAATATTTTTTTTAAACCAGCCTTAGATGTCACTCTACAAAAGCATAAATGTGGGGGTTCTGGGATATGGAATAATTGCTTTGAACACTGAAGCATGTTTTAACATAGCAACGTAGAAGAGGAGAAAAAAGTGCAGAAGGACCATGAGATCTTGAGGAATTACAATGGAAAGCTTAATAAAAGATTCATCACCTCTTTGCCTACCATGTGCAATCACTGTCACCCAAATAGTAAAAAAACTTGCTTTATCGAGGCTTTTTTGGACAAACCCTTGCAATAGTCATGATGCATAAAGGAACACTGTAATTTTTTTGTAATTAAAATTTCACCATGGATAAATTACAAAATCAGGAAATGTTTCAGTTCTTTCACTAAACTATGAACAAAAAGATCTTAATGCCACTGATTAAAGCTGTGAACACTTAATTCCTGAATAACAAGATGTTACTGCCTCTCATACAGTATTAAATATCCTTCACAAAGCAGAAATTCAACTTTGGAAAATGTTGAGAATGGTCAGACGCTTCTAGGACCACACCATAATTTCCTAGATTGCATGTTAATACTGTACTTCACAAAGAAAGCATTCAAAGACATTAATTTTCAGTAGCAGAGAAAATAAATGTATTTCACTTTTTAATGCCCCAGCCAAACACAAGTGTATCTTAATTTTTGCATCAAATGAGGTAATTAAAATGCTATCAGTGACACGTTCCTCCAAAACATAATTTTAAAATATTTCTAGTTCCAAGACATAGATTTCTATCAGGCTGAAGTGTTAAAAGTTTTGTCAGTTGAAGAAGAAATATGTTTATTATACAAATGAAAGTGTAATTTATATATGAAGGGACTTAAGAACCAGAATGTCAATATATTAGTCTGATACTTTTGATCCAATGTAGATCATTGACTTACCACATTCTAGACATACAGTTGTTCAGTAGGTCCACAAAAACATTTTAAACAAGGATATAAAAAATGGAAAAAGTACTAAACCAAACAAAGCAACAGACAAAACTCTTTATGAAGATCTACAGTTGACGTTTTTTTTTAACTTCCCCAATAAAATATACATTGGCAATACTCTTTCCATGTAAATAGATATTTCTGTTTCAAACTCATTCTTCTGTAGTAGCCTTTAAGCAACTACCTTCTGAAAATATCTTTTTGGATACAGTCTGAAAGCAATGTAGTTCAGCAATTACTGGATTCTGCTGAGTGCTTCGCTTTCTTAAAAGTAAATAAAAATCTGGCCCCTTAAAAGAAACAATTAGATTAGGGCTATTTCTCCATTTTAAAAAGAACATTCAAATAGAATTAGGCCCTCAAAAACCGGAATGTGTGGGAATAAAAAGAGTTTATAACAAATGAAAGCAACAATTGTGCCTTTTCCCCATGTGTTTTGTTAATTATTGGAAATTGTTCATTTACGTATGGGGAACTGGGTATGTGAAGAAAACATGAAAATAACCAGTACTAACTACACGGTGTGCTAGCTGCCTCTTGTTGTGCAATGGGCAGAAAAATCAATAATAAAGTAAAAGAAAGGCTTACAATTAATTAAAACTGGAACTAAATCTAATTGGGAATGTTCTCTGCTCTCGCTCTAACTTTACTCCCAAGAAATGCGGGCTTATTACCAAAAACCACACTGAATCAACTGTGTAAATAGCTAAAAAAATTCTTTAAATGGCCTATTTTTTTATACAAAATTTTGTCTTTTTCAGACAGAAAAATAAAAAGCTTTTACACCTGAGAAAAATAACTTTTTAACCTACCTTGACTGCATATCTTGGTGTGTTTTGGACTGGCTGATTTCAGCTGGAGTTGAAGGGACTTGCTGTTGTAGCTCTACCAAAGACTGGTAGTACTGTTGCTGATGATGTTGCTGCTGTTTGTACCGAGACAAACTGAAAAACAGCCCTAAAATGGCTTTCAAATTTCCATTCCTTATTTCTATTAAAAAAAAAAAAAGAAAGAGAAAAGGAAGTGAAAACACTTTGGTTTTAGACTTCAGTTTTGTAACTGTCATACTAAAATATCTCTGTACATACCTAGAGCTATACATGTTTATGTCTTATATCTCTTCATTTACCTGTAGAGTCAGAGACATTTTAGGTGTCACTGATAGTTTATTCTTTATTATAATTTTTGTTTATTTATGTTTCAGGGTTGCAATAAACACCTATCTCTACAGTGCCCTCCTGATGAGTCATTTGCATGGTCATAAATAAGAGTATATCCAGCCTTAAATAAGACACATAATCTGAAATGAATACTCCTGTCTCAACAAAGTACAAATATTCTAATTAAGGAAAAGTTCATTCAGAAAAATCTGAATTCTTTCTGGTCTTTGATATACTTCCCTTCAAATCCTGTGACTTTAAATTAGTCTTTTGGCTTTTGGGGCAAATTCTGTGCACATTGGCAATAAACAGTGAGTTCTGGAAAAATCGAAAAGACTGTATGGTAATGGTTCTTGTCAGTGAGCACATCCATTCATACAGATGTGCAGGGTACATGAGAGAAGAAAATAAATGAAAGGTTGGTTTTCAAAAAGGTGACTGTAATGCTCATGATTAAATCTTTGAACTTTCGAATGACATGATTATTTTACAGCTTTCTGTTTTATACTGCTATTACTGATAACAAAGACTTAAAAACTACAGCTTCCATGAGGCTAAAACAGCTACCTGAATACAATTCTGCTGAGCCATGTATCATCCCTATGTCTCCCATTCCTTTTATAGCTTTTGCTGATCCTGAGATGAAGATTTTAAAAGGATAATGCAATATATTCTTTGCTGATAAAGGATCTCAATGTTGAAAAAGCAACCTCAGAAGACTTTAATGAAATTATCTGCAGCATCTAGGTCTGTTCATAAACTCATTAATTTTCTTTGGCACTGATCACCCTGTGAAAGGTTTTTATTAGAGCTATAGACTTGCAACCTAACATGCAATGCCACAACCTTTCTGCCTTCCCTGCAAATCAAAATACTGAGCTGCGTGTGCTACACAGCTTTCCCAGGTAAATTTTCAAGCTGAATTTATCCAAAATTACTGTCATTTTCATGTCTCTTAAACCATATTAATTTTCTTTCAATAGGATTAGTTGAAGTGTTAATACATATACTACACAGGCCAGCAAACACTGGAGCTTTTAAAATGCTCACAACCTGTGCTTCAAAAGCAAACCCAATCCGGGGCACTGGAATATACTTTTCAAAATGTAAATTTGTTCTAAGCAGCCATAGTTTTTCATCTTCCCTGTGAAGATGCTGCAGGATCTTTGATTACCAGTGAGATCACCAGAGATATGCAGAACTTTGCCAGAATGAGTAAACTTTTTAGGCACCTATGACTTTTGCAGTCACGTTGGTTTCAAGGAAGATCACTGTCAAGGAATACCGAAAACTTATATTTAAAATTATCCTAAAAACACCCCCAAAAACTACATAACTATCCATTTTAAGTGGTTCTGATTTGAGAAGATTGTCAGTACATGACACTAGTTTATTTATTATAATTTTGGATCACTTAATGCTCAGAAAGAGAATCCTTCGTTAAATCCCACTTGATATATTTTAATCTTAAAATTTTGGTCTTCTTGTGTTCAACTATAATTTTTACTATTTTAAGAGAAAGATGCTATTAGTAACTTTTTCCTTCCTACTTTTAATCAAGTTAGAAGATTTCTCACAAGCAAAAAATCCAGAAACTTCTAATGTGTACTAAGCACATACTCAGAAAATGAGGGGACTGTTTTAATTTGTAGCAATTGGATAATTATTTATCAACTGGGCTCTCAAGCAGAGATTCAGCAGTAAAGACTTGAAAATCACTTTTTTTCTAGACCTCTTTGCTCAAGTGTCAAAATGAGGTCAGAAACTGGTTATGAAATCTTCAAAACTTGTTAAGCTTATGTTTTGTTTTTCTACAACCTTTCTGGTCATTAATAAATGACCTGGTAGTAACAAGACACTTTACCAAAAGCTTATTACAAGAAACTCAATTTCTTCTCCCCCCAAAAAATTTTAGTGTTCAGGATTATACATAGTAAAAAATGGTATATTTAAGGGAATCACACTTCTGCAGTACTTTGAAGAATATTATTACAAAGATAGTGGTGGATTTACTCCAGATTCATGACCAACTGCATAACAGCAGAATTAATGTTAATCTTACTTCAGCACTAAATGTTAAAATTTGGTTTTGAAGAATAATGAGTATTTTAAATCATAGTCCTTGCATTTAGTTCTATGTAGTATTATTGCTTTTAGTAGTACATGAAATTGAAGTTACACAATTGAAACTTATATCCTATTAAAATTATTTTCCAAAGCAAAACAACGGTAGGTGTGCATTACAGAATGCACACAGATTTTGATTTTAAAAAGTACAGAAAATGTGTCATGTACCATGTAAAGGTATTAAACAATGATGAGTGTCTTCATAAAATAAATTCATGCTATTCACACATTTGATTCATACTTCATATGCAAGTAAAAATAGGTTGCTCTAGAAATTCTGGTTCTAAATAGCTTTGAGGTGAATGACAACATGCAGACTTAGTATTCTCTTGCAACAACATATCTATAAGTACATACAAAGGTTCTCTTAAATCACTTAAGGAGCTTTTCACAATTTGACTATCAAAGTGAATAGATAGGACATATTGTGACCATGTTGCACGTTTAAAATCTTAGATAGGTTCAGATGGTGAAAGACAGTAATTCTGAGTCAATTTAAAAATCAAGTAGTGGTTAGAAATCCAGGTTTTTTCTTCATGAATCTTCAAGAATTCAACTCAAATTATCACCTCTGGGGAAACAAAAATTTCCTTCCAGCTTTTAGCTTTGCTACAAGCAAAATAAAAATACAGGGTTGCACCTCTGGACCTGTTACCTTCAGGTGCCATAGAGGTCAGAGAGGATTTTGAAGGTGCACAGCACCTTGCAGAACTGCTTAATTTGCTACAGGACAAAGACATATACACTTTATTAATTCACTTGCCTCTTACATGAACAAGGCAAATATTACATAATAATTAAGACAATTGATATTTGTAATGGTTTTTGTTCATTGTATTTATTAATTTAGTTGCAACCACGTTAGGCAATTACTTAAGGCGACTAATACAGCAGAATAGCTGAAACAGGAAAACCATTCACTCTTTCACTTAACAGAAGACATCAAAGGAATACTGTAATTTTCAGACTCATCTGGACAGCATTACTACTAATAATAAATTTGCTGAAACAAATAGTCTTGCCTGGGTTTATTTAACTGAGCAAGATCCTTATATTCTTGTTTGCTGTTTTGAATCAAATATATGAACAATTTAGAAAAAAAAATGCTTGGGAAGTTCTGTGCCTATCTAATATTGTGGAGGTAACATGAAAAGATTAATACCATTGAAAAAATATTGTTTCAAAACACTGTCTCAAGCTTCATAAACATTGCATTTCTTGGTTCAATTTCAAGGAAAAATTAAAAGGAAACTCTCTCACTTGTTATCACTAATCTATATTTGCATGCTGTTCAAGACAGCTGGAGCTTGGTATTTAGGTGCAAGTGATTTGTGTTAAGAAATCTAGCTTTCAGAAGAAAATATTGTTATTTGTTCTGATGATTTGTTTCTCTTACCTTCTGCAGAAAGACCTTGGACATTTACGCCTCTGGCTGCCAGAAAGCTAAGGCAGACATCAACATTCTCAATCTGCAACATGAATAGAAATAACAAGCAGCATAAGACTATTTGACAAAATGTAGAAATGTTGGGCGAGGGGAAAAAAAAAAGAAACTGCCCAGGAATGAATACTTTACATTCATTGCATACTACAGCTCTTTACCAAAGTTTAGCAAGAATGATTACTGCTAATTGGGGAATCAAGATAAAGCTTTCATTGTCCGCTTTGGTGCTTAAAAACAATTCACAAATGCCTGATCCAGAATGGCATGCTGGCAACTCAGCAACCCACCTAGTTAACATAAAACTGGATTTTGTATGCTATAAACAAGCAGCAATGAACAATGAAAGCACCCATAGAGAATTAGACACTGAGTATATGTCTGGAGATGTGAGTGGCTGAGTTTACTAAAAAATGTACGCAAAAACCTCCAACAGTGTTAGCAAAGGTACTTGGGATGATGTAGGATTCTGTGAAAATGATATCATTCTCATTAGTGGTTGTTTCTCTAATTTCTTTCCTTCAAATCTTACAACAAATAACTTTAATTTATTTATTGTTTATGCTCCTCTGAGGAGTTCTTGCTTAGTAAAGAACACGGTGCTGGCTTATCTTGGTGATTTAGAAGAAATCTACAGTTAACCACAGAGAGCTTTAGGTACAAAAATGTAGCCTAAATGTATATCAAAAAAAGGATAAAACTTCTGCCTCTAAAATAAATAATCACAGAATTAGACTGCTTTCATGCATCTGTTTCTAACAGATGTGGGAGACAGGGGTTTCCAAAAGGTTCTCTTGAGTCACCGTCCTCAGCTGATTACCCCAGTCCTTCTAGGACCTATGAAGGAATAATCAGCTATAAATGTAAAAACTACTACCTTTGTCTATAAATATGCTGCTACAAAAACAGAAGAATTATGTACAGACAGGTGTTTTGTTTGAAGTGGCTTCAACAGATTTGATTTTAAAACACTTTTTTTAGGTTGATGCATTTATTTCAAGGCAATTGGGACCACAAAAATAAAGTAAAATTCTAAGAATTTTTAAACAAACAGGTATTTTAAATACCTATTATCATTGGAGAAAATTAAAAATAAAGCAAAGAATATTCAACACTAAAAACATAAACCTGCAGTAGCTCAAGTCCATGCAGTTAATTTATTTGAATGTTTACACATTTTACATTATCTCATGTCAATGGTTTCCAACCATCAAAACATAAGGGGTAAATTCATTCTTGAATGAAAGCTACATGATCCTTGGCAATATCTTTTCTCGCCTAAGAAAGTCTTTCACTACTGTCATCTTTCTGTATTGGAGTTCAGCCACTATTCTCTGGAAATGGTAACAGCTGAAATGATATAAATATTCTTTTTACTACTGACCCTAGAAACATGTATTACGAGTTTACAGACTGTCTTGATCCATGGGTATAAATTTATAAATACTTGCAAAATATTTAGGTATGATCTTCAAGGACAATAAATGTCAAAACATTACCAAACACATTTTTAAGAAGTCTTTTCAAACCTTGATTTCAAGGGCATGCTAACATGTACAGTGAATGATAAACAATCTCTTTACTGAATCAATTACATAAGAAAACCAAAACTCAAAGTCTGCAGTTAAATTAATGAAAGTCACTAGAAAAATTGGGGTCTACCATAAAGTTTTCATCAATCAGTTTGGTGGGTGTCACCAATTTTCACAGCTTTGAATGTGGAATAGCCATCCTGAAATCAATGGGAATACTTCAGCTCTGGCCCAGCACAGTCTGAAGCAACCCAGGTATTAACTGTCTTTTTCTTAAATGTTTATGTAGTTTTATACCACGAAAAAACCCAAATTAACTAAGTAATCTTGTTAAGACATAGAGACGTGACACAGCTAAATCAGTTGCAAGTTGGCTGCAGCTAAAATAGGAAGATCTGATTCTTCCTCACCTCTTCTTCCTCCCAGGTGTGAGGGCCCTGCTGCTACTGGGCTTCAGCGCTTCTCTGAGCACACAAGGAACTGGCTCCAAGCAGAAAACTCACCCAGCAAAAAGGCAAATGGATTCAGTCATTCCAGTTTCCCGGGCAGTCAGATAAGCACAGGAGCCAGCAGAGTGGAGGGCGTGTCCCAGCCTGAGTAAAGCATCATGGCTTGGGAGAGGAAAGGGGAGGTGGGAAGGAGGGACAAGCGGATGGTGCCACTCCTGGTGGCAGTGGCAAGGCACTGGGCTGGCTCAGCCCTGACCTCCAACTAAAACCCTTCATCACTTCAGAAAACAGTGCACATGAAGAGAATATTTCTACTCCACCTTTAAACAATGTCAACTATATAATAAAAAATTTTGAACAGAAATTTTTTTGCTCTGAAGAATTGAAAAGAAATGAAGGTTTGTTTGGCTGTTAGCTGTACAACACATTGTGTCTTCGGACTTTCAAATCAACCATAATGCAGTATCAATTACTTCAAAGGTGGGAAATTCTGCTCTATTACTTAGTACTGGAAGCCAAGGGGAGAAAAAAAAAGGAAAAAAAGAAAGAAAAATCAGTGCACTACATCAGTAGCACCCATCTTCAAATAACTGGAACAATATTTCCTAACACATATTCTAGTTTAATCAAGTAATTTTTCATAAGGGGCATGTCCCCTCTGTAGTAGTTCAGGAGACCACAGATGTAACAAAACCTAGCTCACTGGAGAACATTTAAGCCCAAATGTGAAAACATCTCAATATCTATCTGCAATACCGAATATCTAGTAAATAATATGCCTAATAACTAAACGTTCACACATATTTAAGGTGAAAAACATCCTATAGAAATAGCACCTGGTTATTTTACGTGTCTACTTTTACAGCATGTGTCTTTGAAGTCATGTCTCTTAAACTCTCAGACAAAACTAATCATTACCACTAACACCAATGACTCAAGTATTCTGCAGAACTACAAAGCAAATTCTGTTTTGCTTCAGAGTTCACCAAGAGAAGAGTAACAGAAGCCCTGAGTCGAAAGTCACCCTTTTGGTAAGGGTATATGAAGCAATAGCAGTGGCCAACTTCCAGACAATAGACTGGGGTTGCACTGTTAGCCTTATAATAAAGTCTTGTTTTGACTTGTGAATTGAGCAAGTTTGGTGTGGCAACTCACAGCCCCATAATACCCCGAAAATGTCAGAAAACAACTCTCGCAGTCACTTATCTGATAATAACTGCGGTTACTATACAACTCTCAGAAACTCTTAGGGGATTCAATGAGACATGCATTAATACATTTTTGGGTTATTTTCACTTTCTTTCCTGTCCAGTCTAGAAAATGTTAGGCTTAAAGTTGTCCCATTTTGAAGCTTTCAGTGGGTCTCTAAATATTGCTTTAATTACCTACTTCTTGCCCTAGAAAACCACAGTTATTCTTTGAACTCAAACCCAAGCAGCCCCAAACACTTTTTCTTCAAACTTACTCACAGATGAGAGTAATTTTGCAATTACAGAAGTTCTAAGAGATTTCAAGCAGCTTCCATTCCTCAGTACTGTTTCAATCAAGAGTGGTACAAATTCCTGAAGTCCATGTTTATATAAGTAGTTAGAAATGAAGTTATTATTCACTGGTGTAAACTCCTCCTATAGCTGAAACTATATATGTAGAATTCTACTGCTTTTTACTGTTTTTTCTACATACTGTGTATGTAGAATTCTGCAGTGGCTGAAGGTTTTGTGGCGTAACACAACACAGACACCAGATACAACCACAATTCTGTAGTGAATTTTGCTTGCAAAAATAACTAGTTTTTATCAGAGATTATGTTTATCATTATAGTGAATTGTATCATCAGAACTACAAGGTGTTATAGCAGAAGATATTGCTCATTACAGTACAGAATTCAGGATATACAGATTGACTCCAAATCTTGCATATCAAGACAGAGAAGAGTCTCAAATGTGCAAATTTGCTTGTACAGGTACATGTTGCCAAGACTGCTGTTGATAAAGTTCTCCACCACTGTCTATCTCCAATTTTTATTTTGTTCCAAGGCTCTTATTTTATATTAAATATTCAAACCAGTGGAATTGCAGCACATTGAATAGCATACCTGCAATATTAAAAATCTTAACAACTATAAATAGGATAAGTAATTAAAGATATAATAAACCTTCACTGCCATATAGATATCTGCCACCCAGCTATTCGATTAACCACGTTGAAAGTCAATCAACACTACATGAAATTGCTTTTCAGAGGTAACAAAAACCTAATTCTGAAACCTAATCACCTCCTTATCAAAACTCAAGGATACTATGTCAAATTCTGAAATGCAGGTCCAGCATTGTGGGTAAGGATACAATTGGCTAAGATGATGATAATTTAGAAATTAATTTGTGGGCATCATCAGGTAGATAACACCATTTGATTATTTTTAAATTAAGCCTGAGTTATGCTTACAATATATTAAACTTTCTTCATAAATCTTATCCTTTTAATAGTATTCATACACACAGCATGATGAAAAAAGCACCTGAAATACTTAACACCAAAAATATTAGTGATTTCAAAGATATTTTTACACTGACATTTAAGGGGATACAGTTCATATGATGATGTACAAATAAACAGAAATGTCACAGCTCTGATAATGTTAATAGATTAGGTGGCATGCAAAGAAGATATATTGAAAAGATGCTGTTACATATTACATGGCATAGTTGTGGGTAATCTGCTTTTTGACTGAAAGTTACTTGAAATTTAACTAACAGAAATAAATCACTAAATCAGACTGAGGGACTTGCATGTAGATAAACAGTAGTACTTAATACCCAGCAGACTTACAGGAAGAGCTCATTTGTGGGATGTACTCACCAGTGACTCAACACATAGAATATGTCTCTTTATTCCTATTATTTTTGCTATTGCCAAGATTAGTTTTCATCTCCTTTGTCTGACAGACAACACTTTCTTCACTTCCAAAAATAAATTTAATTGTGGGATGCTCAGAAGACATGTAATTATGACTAACACAGCATTATGTTTCTCTGCATGTATAAGAAGCTCAAAAAATATCTTGCTTTGACTAACTCCCTTTTATTAAGTTTATTACAATATTGTTTACAAGAACACATAGACATATACGCAAGTTAGTTACTGTTCACCTACTTGGAGTGGGATTCTTCCTGAAGAATAGGACACTTTCATAAAAACGACATATTGTTGTAACCACATAGTGTTTTTATACATATGTGCTCTTAAATACTCTTGATTATTTTGGCAGCAAAAGTAAAACAATAATTTCTGTTAGCACTTCATTCAGTGCTATCTTCCACAGTTCTTTGTGTGTGTTTTGACATTCTGATTAATCACCCAATTCCCAGATAAAATTTGGCAAAGGATTTTCTCTTTTGTAATGTTGCTGATGGTTGATTAAGGACATCCATGGAAATAGTATTCCACAGAAATCCAGAGAATCATATACATACTCACTTTCCAGAGCACAGAAACTCCATAAAGTTCTTCAGTATTTGGTGCTTTGTTTTTCTTTTTAATTGCAAATAATAAATGGTACTCCTTTAAGATTAGTATTATGGTATGAGATAGTGTGTGTCAAAATAATTGAACTTCAAACACACTTTCCCAGCATGTTTCTTCCTAAATGTCTCCAGAGTATTAGCTTGAGTTTAGAGACATGCATTTGAATCTTCCTCTTGCATGGATATTCAATTTGTGGGGGATTTAAATGAATGCAGAATTAGAAAATATATTATTGCTGTTACACAGCTCCTTCTCTTTCAAGTTCTGTAGCACTAGTACAATCAAAAGCAAATAAAATTCAGGCCTTAGAGGTAGCAAACTGGACGCTAAATATTTACAATTCACATGTTGCATAACATTATTAAAATTTAAAGAATGTAAAAACAGATACTATTTGTCTGAATTTAACAGGAATCAGTCATGTAAGGAGACATACCAGCTTTTAAGTTCTGGCTGCTTACTTAATACTGGATGAAGTGCCAGTGATCTGATCTTAACTGCAGGCTCTAAAAAGATCAGAGGTTCAGGCAAGCAACCAAGATGTCTTCATGAGTGAATAAAAGCATTTTTGATGCACATGCTGGAGCTGGTAAGAGAACTAAACTTTCCATATAGATTTAGCTATATAGAATGCTCTGGGAGAAACTGAAGAGCATTTCAAGGTGGAAATGGCCTAAACTCTAATTTTCCCTTGTCTAAGACCAGTAAGAGAATTGGTCATGTACACTCTCACAAGTTAATGGTAAATCCTCACACACACACACTACATAAACAGACTATTCTTTGACCAAACATATTATATTTCACAACCTGCTACGCCCAAAGGTATTCTTGGAGATTTAAAAGGACAAGTTTATTTCACTTTCTGTTCTTAAATGGCTCATCCATTGCACACATCGTGACCTGTTGACAACTCACTTGTCGCATGGGAAAAACCCAGATTTTCGGTTTGCTTTGTAATTTTGTTCCTTATGGGTTTTCCTCCCAGCTGGTTTCACGAGTTTGTATTTATGTTCTGCCAGTCCTTAAAACAAAGAGCTAAAAAGTTACAAGATAGAGATACTAATAGATAATGCTTGCTGGTCTATAGTGTCATGTTTTTATCCTCAGTTTTATCATTCAGATTATTTAACAAAACCAGGCTTCATAAACCAGGGAGGTGGACATTTAGCTTTTTTCACTAGGTACAAATGGGCATATGTCAAATATTTCCTTCACCAAAAAATAAACATCAAACAAGTCAAGAACTTGCTCCATTTCAGTGATAACTGAATATACTGCCTGCTACTATACTTACAAGCATACTTGCTTTATACATATCGATATGCACTCTGATTTTCTAAGGCTGAGGATTTGGTGCAGAAATCCATTTTTGATAGCTGACTTACTCTAAAGAGGTCCAAGTGAAGAGGTTAAAAGCACCATCCAGATTAAAATTGGGATACCAAAATGGATTACCCAGTCCTCCTGCCTATCCATTCTTCAAATGCCACACATTCAACATTGTCTGGGATTCTAGGTGATTCTTAAATGATCACTTAAACAATATTCAGTAGTCACAGTCCCCTGTTCTTCACTGTAAGACAGATGTTCAGCACATCTGAACTTCTGCTCATCTCTTTAGAAAAATATGCAACTGGTAATACAATTAAAATGTAAACTATCCCTAATGCTTTCATAGTTGTACATGTCCTGTGGGGTAAAATGTATCTAATCCATAAAAAGTAAGCAATTATGATTTATTTGTTATAACATATGGTAAGATTTATTTCAATTATTTGTAAAAGTACCAATCAGTAACCTTAATCATAATAGGAAGCACCTTCTATCTCACGTGCTCCACTCCATTTGACACTGCTGTTGATTTACCTGCTTTCTGTGAAAAGTTGTCATGAAATTTTACTTGCAAAGCTGTCATACCATTTTCACTACACTGTTGTATGTTATCCACAATAGCTGATTCCTAGGTATTCTAAAAGGGAGGGTCCTTTTTTAAATTAAAGAGTAGGGTTTCAAAGGGAACAATGTGAAATAGACTCATATGGGCTCATTTTGCAAGTATTATAATTGAACTATAACAAGCAAGTTGGTTATTTTTTTATATATATATAGTGCAGTTTAAACTAGTTTGACACAACTGAAATAAAGTGATCTGCTTTCTTGTCTCTTGAATATTCAAAGCTGTATGTCCTTGTCAACATATAAATGTGTTCATACTAAATTAATTACAGATTCTTAATTTTGAGTAAGATTGTCTAAAAGTTGTATATTTCCATCAAGGTTCCTTGTGAAGAAAGTGTACAAAGTATTATTGTGTAATTTAAAAAAACCTATTTTTTACTAATACTACAGAATAAGGACACTTTGAAGGGCAGAAAATACACACAAATTCTTCCAAATCTGAAAGTAAATGCAGTGGGAAGAAATGTGGCCCAGAGTAATGCAAAACTTATAATGACTCTTCTGAGGAAGCTCTTTAGTTTTAAATTTGCAGTTTCTGTGGAAAGTGCTCATATGGCAGGCTGCATGTTGCACAGTTCCCCTGGCCACAGAATACTGAGACTGAGTGAAATTTTCCCTGAATCCTCAGCTTCCCTTGTAGAAATGGGGAAATTTGAAGAAAGGGAAAATCAGGAGACAAACAAGCTCTCAAAAATCATGTTATTTATTTTCTGGTAATTTATTTCCCATAAGCTCCTACCACGGCAGCCTATTGGAATAACTTTTTGTGACTACACTGGAAGGTAATGTCAACTTTCCATGGGTGGTGTAAATTAGAAAACCCATCCAGATAAAACAGGTGTTAACAGTCCTGCTGGGAGATATTTAGTGCATTCTGCTGACTTGCTGTTGCACGTGGCCCAGATTAAGGCACATTCCACATTTCTATCAAAATTATGACACATGTTAGGAGGTTAAACAGAACACACTGACACGCAGACACATTCGGTTTAACTCTTTTGTAGCAAACTCCTCATTATTTGCAACAGAATAATTCAAGGAGCATTTAATAAAAATTATGTATCAGTGAACCATGTAGCTTCATTCCAGAAAACTGTTCCACACTAAGCATTGACTTTGCAATAAGAGACCATACATGCAAATTAAAAACTGATTTACTGGAGGCATTTGGGGAGAATTTTACCTTAGAGAATAATAACTACTGGTATGTAGAAGGCCTCCCAGGCAAAAATTTTTAGGAAATGATGCTGGAATTATTTAATTATTAGTTATTTTTTGAGGAAAATATGACAATCTTATTTAAAACTGAAATAGCTTCCACTTCCTTTTCCAACAGATATTAAGGAACACGCACATGAAATTCTTCCAACATGCAGTCCAAACACGAAATATGACCAGTAAACCCAGAAATGTGAAAACAAATTAACTTCTCAAATACTTGGAGAATTTAACAGACATATGTACTGACCTGCCGATAAAAGAATGTATGAGGTCACTGCTGAGGTCAAAGCATGAGCTCGGGTGTGTATTGTTTTTAAGAAAATGGTACAGTGGGAATTGGATCCCTTCTGGTATGAATTACTATCAGTCCTGTCAGGAACACAAAAGCAACAATTGGTGTTGCAAATTTTTCACCTAGCCCCTCACTTGGTGCTTGGAAACCTTAGAGTGAATGTGAGATTATTTCTGTAATGGCATATACAGAAAACTGTTTGTTTGTTTGTTTGTTTCTGTCTGTACACATCAGCAAGTTAATGAATAATTTAGTTATTCTAAATAAAAAAAAAATCCTAATCATAATTTTTAGATGGCCAAACAGATCATTAGAAACATCTGTTGGTCATTTTCATATAAAACCAAAAAATGCTCCATCCACAAACACCAAAAACCTTCCACCACATAAGAGGAAACTGCAAAATTTTACACTGATCATCTATATAATGATGTGAGCCTGCTTCTCATCTTCCTTTCCTACTCACTCTTCTGTTTCTTGTCTTGTCTGCATTTGCTCTCCCATTTTTATAGAGTAGTCTCTGCAGCAGACAAAGCACAAAATACAGCAATGGTAATTTCTGAAATGCTTTTGTGCTACTGTAATAGAAATTGTGAGAAGCAAGTTTTGGAATTTTGATTGGAATATAGTGCTGGGTTGGAACTCAACCATGGATGTATTCAAATATGTTGCACAAATTTCTTAGAAAGCTAATATGGCTGCACAGCAGAATGGAAAAATTCTCTTCCAGTGTCTGAAAGTAACTTGCTACTTCAGGACTCTCTTCTCCACAGGCCAGAGGCCACCACCACCATGAAAGAGCCTTATACATGCACTAAGAACGCAAAATTGAAGATAAACACTACCCTGGGAGGACTCTTTTTTAAGGCAATGATAAAAAGAACTCTGTTTAAGCACAGTGTTTCTTAAAGCAATGCTCCACTCCAATGAGCCTTTCTACAATCTTTTTTTTTACTTATGCAACACTTCTGAGTCAGCAAGGTACCAGTGTCTAAATATTTATGTCACTTGGCAACTTCTGAAAATTGGAGGGCAATGTGAAAATGCACGCTTCTTTAAAACAGAGGAGGTTCTCTCCATTAGGTCAAGAGAGAGTCTACAACAGAGTCTTCATTTACTAGACTTAATTAAACCTTTGAAAGAATTCCAGTTCTCTCCTTCGCCACTACTGAGTGCATAGCAACTTCATTTAGCTCACTCAAAAAAGCAGCTTTTAGAAATAAGGGCAGTACAACCAGTGACAGAATGAATCCTTTAAAAAATAAGTAAACAGGTAAACTATGAGGCATTTCACTTCATCTCTTGAACTTTGCAACTGGAATCCAGCCAGATGCACTTCATGCTTTCTGAACCCTCCCTCCTGACTCCACCAGAAGTCATAATGTTACAGATTGTGCAGGAGAGACACTAACAGTTTGCTCCTATCCATCTGGCCTTTTGATTTTATAAACATTGTAAGGCTCTTTTAATTAGATATATTTTTCATATTACCCTGGGAATATTTATAGAATTTATAGAACATATAGTATTTATAGAACATACAGTATTTCTAGAACATTGAGCTTATCAAAAGAAAAGTGGTAAAAGTACTTGTTATTAGCAACGTCTAAAAGCACAGCCCAGAGTTTTCTGTAGGACTAAAGTTACGTGGCTGGTCCTCCAGCTGGAACATAAAGTCCTTGGGAAGATACATGCATGAGAGAACATAAGTTACTGGTTTTCCTTTATGTTTAGTTTTCATATTACTTACTCAAATTGATCCAAGCCCTAAAGAAAAAGACAAAAAAAACTGATGATGAATTGACATCACAGGTTAGTAAAACCACTCAGATTAAACCAGATGTCTTTAAAACCCACAGGGATAACACAAGAGACTCATACTCAGGCTTTCACTTTTGCTAGTGTACCTGATCATTGCATTTTAAACCATGTTTAGCATAATATACATAGGAATATGAGGCCCTGCTGTACATATTTTCATACCATGCTTCTAAACAGCTTTCATGCTTGCCTATCTCTGCCCCTTTCTCCTAACTGTGGTAAGAATTTTTCACACTTTCACAAGATCTCGTGTTTAGATTCTCGGTCAAGGAAAATAAAAGCACCTGGAACCACAGAAGGCAGTGGGATATCTGCTTGTCAGCTCAACAGGATCAGATTTTTTTTCTTGACTTCTCAGCCAAATGCTATAAGAGAAACATCAGAAGTTCTCAAGCCTATAAAATGAAGTCTTAACAAGCACTTAATTCTTGTTGTCCCATCACTTCCAGTTGTAGCCAATGAAGTGTAAAGTGTAGGAGGAAACAATTTTTTAAAGTTATCCAAGTGTTTTAAAGTTCCAAAATACTGCCAGTATTATTGAAAAAAATAAGTATTTTAGAGGGCCTTTAGAGGGGGCACATATCTTCAAATACATTAATTCATACAATGCAACAATATAAATCTTTTGAAACTGTTTATGCCAAGAAATCCAAATAGAAGCTTTATATATACAAGAACTGTGAAAACACCCTTGCACATATGTTTACCCTGGAGTGTTACTGCTGATCTGCCCATGAACTAAGTAAGAGCTCTTAGCAGAAGAAAAACAGCAAACACCTAATTTAAAGTTGTTATTGGGAGGAATTACTGAGAAAATCTGTGTGACAGGCGAAACAGTTCACAAGGCTGGGATGCTGGCTAGTTATGTGTGCAGTTAGAATACAGAAGCCTATCTAACTCCATGAACTACTATTTATGGAAAATAACAATAAAAAAATATTAACTATTACATGCAAATAGGTCTCATTTCTCAAGTGTGGAAACCAAGGGAAATTCTTGTGGTGTTTTTTTCCCCTAGAGGAAAATGCCATTCGTACATTCCCATGGTAATTCCAAAAAAACATTGAAGAATCAAGAGGTATGAATAATTCAAACAAGGTTCTAATTAGCTGACAATACAAGCCTAAACAAATTATAATCTAATTGTTATAGAATTAAAGACTGCCAAAAGCTACAAGCTAAAATACAAGTATATTTCTCTTTCAGGAAGACTGTTCAGATTCACTGTTCAGAACTTTGCAGTTTTGGTGCTGGTCCAGATGCCACCTGAAAGAGTTGCTAGGAACTGCATAGGTAAACAAATTTTTTAAGCTGATATAAACTATCAAAAAGGCAAAAAATATTTGTGATTAGTTTGTGAGATTGAATACAACCTAGTCCCAACAACATAAAAAAAGTATCTTGGACAGACACTGAAAATGAACCCTGCCCAGACCAATACATATCCAGACACTGGGCCAACTTAAAATAAGTTCAACTTTAAATAAGTATAGCTCTGATTTATGTCATGTGGTCATCTATTGATCATATGGTCAGCAGACTGCTCAGACTAGGAGTGTTTTAAATAAGTCCTGCACATCTGAGAGCTGCCAAATAGATTACTGTATTTCTATTTATACTATTTATTTCTGCTTAAACAAAAATGGTTGTACTGTATTCTAACTATTCATGTATTAAATTTCAGGTCATAGTGGATTTAAACAGACAAGTTACATAAAAAAAATAAAATCAGGAGATTGTGTTAATATTTTAATTAACTTGATCAAAAGCCTTTACATGAAAAGGGATTAGTTAATGCTGTTGAAATGAGCAGTCTTTGTGATACTTGTTCTGAAGTTAATTTAAGCCAATTTACCCGTCTCTACCTTAACAGCATTGCCCATAATAGGGTCACCAGGTGTAACAGAGTTTATATTTAGAGCTAACACTGGTATTTAAGTCCAGTTCAAAGTTTGTCAAAATCTTTACTAACACAATTTCAGGTGCCTCATGCTATCTGGTGCCACTTCAGAGTGGCACTTGACAGCAGGAGAAGGCTGGTGGAGCCATTATTTCAATGAGTGAAAAAACCATGACTACTCTCCATCTGGTCCCATGGCTGTGCACATGATCATGAGGGACACGAGACTTTTCCTGACAAACACAGCACGTTTCATTTTGACATTTCATGGAATATATGGTGATTGCAACACTAGTGCATAAATATACACTGGAAGCGCAGGCAAAGAAGTCCATTCTAACTCCCTAACACAGCAACTTTAGATATTGGGGTAAAAGGAGGAGAATGAAGGAATAAAAATGCCAGGGTCAATTGTTCTTTTTAAGCCACCCCTCACATTGTCATTCTCAGAGAGGCAATATTGACCTGATGGACCACTGCTGTGTGCTATTCACGTGTGCCAGCAACAGCACACTGGGGAGAGGCTGTAAGTGGAAGGGATTTGCAGCAGGGTTCAAAGAGGAGTTTGTTCTTTGAATATAATTACAGCCAAATAAAAGCACAAGGTTAGGCAGGTCAGTGTGCATAAAAGTCAAGGAACTCCAAAATGGTGAATATGTAAAAGACACTGTAAAATCAAGCAGTTTTGGCATTCTTTCCAGGAAACAGGCTAACACTAAGCTGCAGCAGATGTAGGCAGCTTCTGTTCCAGCAAAGATCAAGGGCAGAGTGAGAAAATACATCTGGACAGATCACAGTAGTTTCAGTATGCACCTACTTTCATTCTTTCTCTTCCTTTTCTAACACTGTAATTGTATTATATTCTGGAAGTAATGCAGTACTGCCAAAAAAACTCGAATTTTTTTGATGCAACAAATTTTTGTTATTTTACTTTCTAACAGAGGAGTGGGGGAGGTTGTCAAGGCTTTTTAATGTACATCATCATTTTAAATTTGGAAAGACAGGATAGTTTTTGTTGCCACATTAGTCTGTAATTAACACACTAGATTGCTAGGACATTCCGCGTTACTTTATTATTCTCATGTCTTGCAGTCTCTTTGCTTTAAGGCCAAGCTTTTAAATACCAGGTATGTACAGCGGCTAAAAGATGATTCAGTGACCAGCACAGTCACCTAGGCATAATGCACCACACCATACCTCCAAAAGCTTGATCATTTGTTGGACAGTGTTTACTATAATTTTAAACATAAGTAAGTGTTTAAAATTACAAAAAGGTGTCTTCTTTCTTCCCTTCTGCAGCTAAACTCACAATGCAAGCCATTCCCACCCTAACACTGCTAGTTCCTTTAATTACAATGGAAGCCACAACTTGTTGATTTCTGGCACCCTCTGCTGCTTTACACATTACACCACAGACAGCATTTTATGGACCATTGCACAGTTCCTGTATCTCCATTAAAACATCTTGCCAGTAGTTGCATTTCCCAGCCCAACCAAGTGAAAGCTGATGATACTCACACTTGGTGTGTGCCCTAATTTATTGTTTGCAGATGTTGATGCTTAATTCTCAAAATCTGTCTAGTAGATCTTTTTTAAACTTAATCTGGACTCACTCTAAGGAACAGAGAGAGTAGTTCTGGCAAATCTGTAGAAGAGTGGCCACCTCATGCTCTCACAGATGCCCAGGTAATACAAAAATTCCAAGAATTTGAAAGCTCCCACAAACTTTCCTTCACACATGAGAGGGAGAGTGGCTTAAATACCTTTGGAAGTGTGTAGAATCATTGAGATTTCAAAGAAAACAGCACAAGGTACTTGACACATATTCATGACCGTGTGTGTGAGGCAAACACCAAAACACACGTGCGCATCGTTTCTCAAGAGACTTGCTGTTACTGAAGCTGCAGAATTCTCCATTGTCAAGAGAGGCAGTGGCAGATTATTTCAGGAAGAAGGATGAGTGAAAGGCCTGGGGACTTCAACTCACAAAAGAAATGTTCTTTTGTGAAGTCTACCTCTCCAAGGAAACTCAACAGACACAGAACAATAACCTTTTCTAAATAACATACAGCACTCAAAATTACAAAAGTCTAAGCAGAAGTGGGAGTGGTTAGAAAATCTTTAAATAGAAGGCCCCAACTGTAACTAAAAAAAACTGGCATTTTGCCACAGTTCCAAAATAATCAGACATTTGAAAAAATCTAGAAAACTGACAAAATCTCAGCATTACCAGAAAGCCTTGTTTGGTTATACTGTAAAATAAAACCACTTCAGATACATTGTTTATTTTCTTGTTCAGCTTAAATATGCCTTTTTGCTGTTCAGCAAAATATCATGCACTTTCTTCTCTATTTTTAAATCCAGTAAACATTCTAGACATTCCTAGTATTTATAACATACTCTCCCTATAGAAGATGATAAAAATACACCATCATAAAGCACACATATTTACTGTAATCTGCTGCTGCTGTCTGGGAAAAATCTGTTAATGTCTTATAACCACAGGTGCTTTCTAGAATGAATGTCATAGTCAATTTTTGGGTATATATTTTAACTGCACGTTTATGTTATGACTTTTCAGTGCATTGCTATTAATGGAGCTTTCAAGGCCATTTATTCCTCACCTCTTTGTGTAAGCATGTGTATTGCTAATATATATTAGTTCAATTCCAAAACTTCAGGGAATGTTCACATGACATTTCTGGGGGCGGGAGGGAACCCCACCACAGAAAACCCAACTAAAAATAGAAGATCATGGAAAGCTAATTACAGATGGGTGAAATGGAGTGACTGTAAACTGCATCTCTTCAAACAATAAATACTTCACACTGTACATCACCCATTAGTTTTCAAGCACACTGCAGCATTTAATCTCTGCATGTCCTCCCAATACAGTTTAACTCAAGTTTTGATCAATTGACGTTCCTGACAAATACAGTTGAGGGATGGGGAGAAGAGACAGATGGGTGAGATGGTCATATCTCAGTGGCATGAGTGGTATATTCCAGATAGAGATTGAAGGGAGGTGAGTTGCAAAGAATTGCAGGGGGGAGAGGGAGAAGGAAAGCAGTGTGTGAGGGAAAACAGTTGACTTTAAGGAATAAAAAGATCTTTTAGTGTTTGGTAGTCTTGGTCTACAGAAGCAAAGTGTGCATAACCCTAATTCCAGTCCTAACCAAGCAAACCCAACCCTAACCTAATGACTCAGTAGATTTCATGGAGTCTGTATAAGTATTCATCACAATATATGTACTTTTCAAGACATGATTATTTCATTAACATCTAGATGAGTTATTCTCATATGATTCTACACAGTAATAACACAAAGGATTTGTAAGCGTAAACAAAAAGGCTAATAACAGCGCACAATTTATACTTCATGAATAATGTACTTCTAGCCTAGTAAAATAACACTCAGGATGTGTTCTTGTGCCATTTTCTTTTATGACTTCAGACAGTCAAATGTGAGTGACTCAGGGGAATATGTATATCAGTGCCTGATAATAGTGAGTAACTCTGAGCTGTTCTGTGAAGAAAGATTGTTATAAATCTTGTGGTCCTTTTAATGTTCTCAAATTTAATGTTCTAAATGTAAAGAGAATTGCTTGTTTCAGTGCAGAATAAAGAGGTCTCACAACAAGCAAACTAGAATCAAACCATATCAAAAAAGAGATGATTTTGTTGCCTTCTCCTCCCCTTCCTTCCTAAGACAGTAACATTCTTAGGCAGGATGAATGAAGTCTTCCATTCTTTATTCTTTACTAATCTCACACTTGCAGCAGTTCTTCCATCCTTTCCTCAGCTTCCTTGTTCTCTCAGAGTAAAAATATGCTTGGTCTACCACAAAAAGGCAACTGTCTGTCCAACTGTCATCCCATCTATATTTTCTCTTAAATTTCTTGAGTTTCTGGAAATTTTAGGGTTTGTTCACAGAAGCAGTTGGATTTCCTCCTCTTCCAGTTCTATACTAAACCAGTTTGCCTCTCATCTTACTCAAATTGGCTGTGTTAATAACATTAATAATCTCTTTTCAGCAAAACTTGAAACAAGAATTCAAACATCTACATCCTTGAGATTCAACCACCCTTAACACCTTTAACCTTGCCCTTACAGAAATTGTTCTCTTTCCTTTCTTTATTCTCTCCATTCATATATTCACAATTATTCCCAAAATGTATACTTAGATAGACCCTCATTATTCCCTTTATCTTTTTTCTTTTGAGGTTACATGTCTATAGTCTTGATATTCTCATTTTCATTTTTAGTCTAGTCATAATGTCAAGTTAATATCATCTGCAAAAAAAAAAAACCAAACTTCAATATATGTGCATATTTTCACTGTAGATATATCTACATGCATTGCTTTTAGCCAGAGAAATCTTAAATTTCTATGGCACAGAGAATTACATAAAAAAAGGCATGAGCAAGGTGTATGAGTTTATAAAATGGCTTTGGTTTTTGTTTTCCTAAATGTCTAAAACAAAGAAGGAAACTACAGTCCTGAAGTTCAGCTTCTAAAATTTTGTCCTGCAGTCATCATTCATGATTCAAGAGTTTTAAATATGGGAGACTTCAATGGTAGTTGGCTTCAACACTCACTGAATGCCAAACAAATTACAAATGCTTTGAAGCCATCTAGTACATTGTATGCTGAATAGTGGATTGCAAGTGTCTGGATGTGTCAAACATGTCCAAGAAAGCCTTCCCTCAAACAGCTGAGGGCAGTCACTGGAGAAGGATGTGGGAATGGGATTGGTTCTTAAAAGGAAGATCACACCCTGAACCTACCTAGGAAATGAGAGTACTTGTCCAAGAAAGCATCTTCAGAAGGCTAGTTAGGACATGCTCCTGGCTATGACAGTATCAGGCCCTTGGGTTCTGGGAATCCCAGAAAGGTTAAAAGTTGAATGTAAATCACCTACCTAGTGAAGAAACTCACAAAGCACAGCTAGTTAAGTAAAAATAGATACGGGCCTATTTGAAAGTGCAATCAAAAAATGGGAAATCTGAATCAGATTGAGGAGTGCCATTTCCCTCACAGAAAATTACCCGCTTATATCCTTTCATAATGGAGCTGTGTCAGCCTTGTCCACACTTCCACCTGGAGCTGCCAGTGTTGCAAGGTAGGAGAGAAGAGATGGTGAAAAGAAGTATTTGTTACCAGTGTGGCTCTAATGTGTATTTTACCCCCAGTTCTCCCCAAAACCTAATTGCACAAGACTTTATCCTGCCAAACCGCAAGAGCTGGATTCAGAAGTGTGTAATTAACCAGTAAGTGTTTGTGAGGTGGGACACCGAAGAATATATAAGATGCATATTACCATGACCCAATTTTCCCAGGGAATGGGGAGTATGATGCTTCTGCTGCCACTTAAGAAGTCCAAGGAAGAAATGCAATTGTCAGGAGCTTGCTAACATTTGGGGACAGGCTCATCTACAATGAGGGCAAAATGTCCTCATGAAATTCCCAGCTGGACAACAAGATGGCTTGAGGCTGCACGAAAGTGTGGACAATATGGTCCGAATTTAAAAAAAAGGGGGTCATACAGATGTCAAAAGGGGTCATATAGGTGTCACTGGAGGAAGAAACTGGCCTGCACATTAAAGGAGCTGGGATTAGTTTTCAAAACTCAGATTGAACTCCCAGTTTCCCAAGAGACCATATTTCTTCACCCAGCTGAATTTCTGTATATATTTCAATCTGTCACACTTGTGTGGAAGGCTCACCTGGAGCTGCTCCAAAGCACAGAAAGTGTATCTTGAATCCATACAGCCAAACTCACCAACAACTGCACCAGCAAAGCCGGAGATTCTTACACAGTTCAAGACTGTGCAGGCAGGGAGAGGTCACATGTGGGCCCACTTGACAGTGAACACAGGAATGATATTTTCAGGCTTCCCATTCCTCAAAGAGCTACACACAACCATACCACACACATTTTCACAAGGAATTCATGAACCTTAGTAGAACTCTCAACGTTTACTTTATACACAATTACCCAGTTTTTCACAAATAATTTTTAGACACAGAACATCATGCTTGGATATTGACGTTGCTGAACACGGATGGATGCTGCTCCACAGTGTCTGCCCAGCACATCCATGTCAGAGGAAGTCTGAAGGACACATGTGGCACATTCAGCAGTTGTAGTTTCCACCTATTTGTCCTGTCCACAGGCTGACTCCCTGTTACAAGAGATCTGCATGCACCCCATTTTCTTGCAACCTTGTCCTCCTCCAGAGAAAAACCCAAGCAAAGAAGTAGAGATGGAGCTCCCCATGGGCTTCTGTGGGACTACAAGAACACTACAGAGCACATCTAGCCCAGTAAGTTACAAAGCAATGTCTACCAGTATATATGGTAACTTTGTCCTACTTCATCTTTAGGCTTCACACACTTCAACTTTCTCTCTCACCGAAAAAGCTCCCTTGTTAAGCAGCGACTGATTGACCTACTCTGCCTTCCTCTTGTTAATGTACACAACTTTTCTTCAGTCTCATAGAATAAAGCAACATTTTTGGCATTCTTCTGTCTTTTTTACAAAACATTTTTAATTTATTAGCATCTTTTTAAAGGCATTATTAACGAAATAAAGTACTATGTTGTAGAAATTATCTTATTAGTTCTAAACATAGTCACACCAATTCCCACTTTTATCAGATACACTGCTGCTCACACAAAATTAGTGGTAGCGTTGATAACTAAAGCTTTTTACTAAAGATTCTTATCAATTTGGCAATGTTCTACAGCTCCAACACCTCTTCTCAACTCCCTGATTTCCAGGATGAACAAGACCTGTATTTTTATTTAAGGGGCACGTGAAAGTGCAAAAAAACCAAAACATTTTGCTTTGAATCATTTTTGTATTGAGGTGCAGCAGTAAGTCATCACCATGCTGTTTGATTTAATAATTCTTCTGTGGAACCTAGCAATAAATACATGTCCACAGCTATAGGCAGTCGGGTCCCTGGCTTATACCTTTTGTAAGTCAGGAGTAAGAATCAGGACTGCCATTTTAATATTCCTGGTGTTAGTGATCTCTCGAAGTTTGGCTAAGTAATGGAAACCGTTGAGAATGTGTATATTATGTTGTTTTTCCATTCTGGCCTCGGTAGTTTTCTTTTGGAATGTATTAGCAATTACACCCAGTTTGTTAGGGGAAAAGCAGGGGATGATAATTCCCAGCCCTTCATCTCCTTCTTCCCCTTCAGATCTGACACGTAACATTTTGAAAGTGTCCAGTTTCCCCTGGATGTCAAAGATACCACCTTCTTGTTATGTTACCTAGCAGGGTTCCTCTATGTAGTCTCCAGCTTGCCTAAAACAAGGGCTGAGATTTCCAGAGGGGTTGCCCAGACACCTGCCCCAGTTGAGGAAAATCCTAAGTGGTGTGGGGTATGGGAGGACACAGGCCAGATCCTGAAGCAGTTTTCTGACCCAGTAGCCTGGAACTCCCCCCCTGAACGAATTCAGAATCCAGCTGAGGTGGGGAAATATCTGAAGGAAAACTTCAATAACAATGCTGATGAAAAGAAATAGCTCATTGCCGTGTGCTGGGTCCTGGCTGCTGGGACCACAGCGTATTTGTATTATAAACCATAAAAATTACCTTTGACACATACCTTTGGTTGTATAAATTGGTAGAAAAGTGTGCCAAAGATCAGATTGACAAAATAAAAAATAGTCTTCATGAAATGCATACAACACCAGGAGACTCTTTAATAAGAAAGGTCTTTCCAGCCTTATCATAACTATGAGAAAACCCCTGCTACCAAGAAAAATCAAGGATGCTTTTGTACTTAGATGTGTATTGGCAGAAACAGTTCTTGTGGGAAGTAGCAAGAGCTAATTCTAAGAAAAAAAACCTATTAAGGCAGCATCAGTCTCTGAAGGAAAAAATCAACTTGAAGAGTAGTAAAGAAAAAATTTTTGTCAACTTTGAATTTATTTTACTGTTTATACTGCTGACAGCACTGTAAACTTCATGAGGAAAGAATAGAAAAATGATGTTTGTAGAATTTGCTAGTGACAACACTGCAAATGTCACCATTAAAAGATTTTCAGTCCAACACCTTTTGATTCTCTTGCATTTTCTCCAACTACCCCAGGATGGATTGGATTGAATTGGTATGCTCTGTATGCTTACTGTATGCCTGATGTGATGTGTTAAAAGCCAAAACACTGGAGATTTTCCATTATATTTATAATTTGTTCAGGAGGAAAAAAAACCACTCTAAATGCTTTCTCTTTGAACAATTAGATAAAAGCTTTGTAAGATATTTTCTACCCAGGACTCTATCCTGCTTTTCCTAATGATGGGGGAACTTGGAACAGAAATTAAAGAAGCAAATGGGTTATAAAGAGGCAGAAAGGAATTAGCTTCAGATTTTACCAAAAGGTAAACCCTTGAAATCCCATTATTTTCTAAATAAAGGTGATATGAAATGTCCTTAATTGATAGACTTATGGAATAATTCATACAAGGAAACTATAAAAATTATTGCGGCATTGTTTTCCACTGAAGGGATTCAAAGAGATGATGAAAAAATAGATGAAATGCCATATTGCTCCTTGAAAGAATAGCTGTAAAGAAAAAATAGGCAATACTCTACATGACACTGTGGACAGACAACATATGTTGTAATACACATAGGTTTAAATCCTTATTATATTTATGATAACAATTCCTTAGAAATACCAAAATCTTTACACCACAGTAGACTTACCCAGCAAACAAGTAAACCTCTCTAATTCTCTTACAAATTTCATTTATTTAAAGCTTCTGAGATTAGAATATGAAATACTTTTTCCCCCAGTACATCTCAGGTTCTCAAGTTCTGTGTTCAACATCAAATGGGTGAGCATAATGAAAGCCACGAGAATCCTGGTAAAGGTAACTATGCAGAAACTGGGTGCTGCTGCGTTTCACAGGTTTTAATTTTTATGAACTTGGACCTATGGAGCCAATTCACCTTGTCTGCAAGTATTTTATATATCAATGCCAAAATGAGCATAGAGTGCAACACATTGCAATAGAACTAAAGAAAAACTAAACCCCAAGCATTTTATATACATTTAAAATAAACATTAAAATATGTTTACAATCTAAGGCAACAGCTGAATTGAGATGCCTCAAAAATCACTTGAAAGATGATGCCATTGGCAAGAGGAAAACCAAATTGTGAGTGGAACAGAACTTGGGAATATTGGTAGTGATTAATTATGAACCACTATCAATTTCATCCACAGAGAATATCAAGTATTTCCAGCAGCAGACAATCCATGTCAGTGCTCCCTAGCTTTTTTAAAACTAATAAAATATCTTAGACCTCCTGAAAATGGGTATCAATGGCCTTCTGGAAAGGGTATCAAATGGCAGATTAATAGAGAGAACATTTCCCCTTAATTGCAAGTTATGAGAGCAAGGATTACGAAAACATATGTGCAAGAAGAGGGTAGTGGGATTCTTGAGGTTTATTAACTAAAAATTTTAAAACGAAAGCGGTGAACGAATGGCTAACAAATGTTACTGGAATATTTTGACTGTTGCTGGTTTGATGGCTGGTGTTCTGGCAAATTCTAACAGGACATATTGCTACATACTAGTGTATGTCAAACATACAACACGCAAACTAGCTTCAACCACTGTTATATTTTTTCCCCTGCATATTACAAACACCTTCAGAGTCCACTGCTATAAGGAGAAGAGAATAGCCCTACCATTAACTGAGTGGGCTAGCAAAATTGAGCACTGCCAAGGAAAATTACCTGAAAATCTGGTAAAATTGTGTCTTTGGTTAGGTTAGACCAGTGCACAGCCCAAAGGAAACAAATGGAGAGCAGGTTCAAAACCTGGAGTCTCTGAGATGCTCTGAAAGAAAAACTGACACGTTTGAACTACTTTAACTTCATTTTAAATTTCCTAACTCATTTTAGAAATCAGCAGTACAGAACCAGTATGTGAAAAGACAGGAAAATGATTTGATCAGTCTGTAGGGAAAAAGCAATTCAGTAAAGAGATTGTATCAAAAGAAGGATAAATACAGATATTATTATGAAGTTAAAGTGGCTAAATGCGACACTTTAGTCGCCGTGCAAACACTGATGTATGACTAGGCACAGGAGTTTTCAAAGCACCTGGTTTGAGACCCAGAGCACCTGGGACAAATTCTTTGGCCTGGCTGAGCTGAGAGATGGGCTTATGGGAGGAGAAAGATGAACACAAAAGAGAGCCACAAGTACTGCTGCAGCATGGGCATGCACTGACCATGTTTTCCCCATAGCTGCATGAAGCCAGAGATGAAATCCAGAATCCCTATGCCACATAGAAGTGCAACAGAGGACATACACCAGTGTTGTTTTGGAGATACAAATATTGCTAGAGTGAATAGTTCTCTCTGCAGCTTGTCCTTCTCTCATGGCAATGAAGCTCGATAGACAACGAGCGGTGGGTCCCTAAGCAATCCTCGATGGCCACTAACCACTTACATAACCTTGGGAAATCACACCACTTTACTGTGCTTTTGTCTCTCCTTGTTTGTCTTGCCTGTCTGGAATGGCAAGTTTTAACGTGATTAAAGTAGAGAGTGATTATCTCTTGATCTGTGAGTGTAATATTAGAGTTCCACGCTGGAGTTCCCAAAGTTCTCAGCCAGAGCCACTAGGTGCTGCTGTAATATGAGTAAGTAAAATAATAACTATTATTAAGGAAATTATGTACATTCTTTCTATTGACTGTTTCAAAAAGTCTGAAAGTCAGAGAAAATCTTATTCTAAACCTGCACATTTTTTGAACAGTAAGAACCAAAAGACTCCATTATTAACTTCACTAGTACTCAAGAACTTTCCCCTTAACTCTTGACACTTTGCAAAGAAAAGCTGCACCTTCCACCATTAAAAAATGCACTGAACAAATGCATTTTCTTTTCTATTTTGTTTCCATTTTTAAACCCAGTTTCAGCAGTTTGCTATTATGCAAGCTCATCCAAATCACTATACCGCAAAATCCTTGCCAGCTACACAACCATGTACCTTATTTATATATTATTTGAATGCGAACAGAAAGGCAAAGACCTCAGCATGGGAGAGTATGACTTGAATTGCAAATGATTCAATAAATGTATGGTGATTTTACTGAGGCTCAGATTTTGTGTCTGTCACTTTCACAGTCTTCTAAGGAGGTATCATCTTATGTGGTAGTTGACTAGCCACAAACACAGTAGAAGATTAATAAGACTCCATATGAATCACAGTCACGAAATGCTTCTTGTCTGAGAGTATTAAAAAGTCTTTAGACAGCTGCCAGCTATAGCTCAGAGAGCTATATGACTAAAGTGCTATTTCTGAAAGTCTTGGAGTCAGTTCATCTAGCTGGACTTCACAGTGGACAATCCAAAAGGCTATTTATATTTAAAAACAATTTGGCAAGTGTTGTTCATCAAACCAGTTTTCCAGACACAAAGACTCCACTTAATAATTTATTCTTGGATTTACTGCCCTTAAAACGAAGCTAAATGAAATTATTTGGATCATCAGAAGAACAGGTCTGATAAGGCAGTTCTGGATTAATTAGAAGTGATGAAATTTTGCTGTCAAGTTATCTCAAGATCCAAAGTTAGCACAGAAACAAAGTGAAAAACACTAAGAATGTGTGGAAAAAAGTATCAGGAACACTGTACAAGAATTAGAACTTTATGGTAAAATTGGGACAGAATATTCATATTTTATATAAATCCATATTAAAAAGCATTTTAGGAAGGTGCAGTGGTGCCAACACAAACTAAAAATGTATTTTATTCTTACCATTTGAGACTGGCTCCGTGGACAGCCATTGATATCTTCAACCTTTTCATTTGCTAAACAAAAACAGTGAGGGGAAAAGCAAAAGTAAACAATGAGATAAAACTTTCCTTTCCAACCCCTGGTCAAAAGAAAAAAAAAGAAAAGGAAAGAAAAAAAACCAAACCCAGAAACCTAAAAATCAAAACAGGAAAAAAAAAATCCGAAAAAAAGCAGAAAAGGCACAGCAATAAAATGCAGAGGGTTTTGTTGACAGAGAGCTCCTTTCTAAGTACAGCTCAGTCATACAGTAACAACACTCTTGTTAGCAGCAGTTGCTTCCATATGCCAAATCATGCAAAAGGGGAAGTGCAAAGGAGGTCGCTGCTAATTCTTCAGCCCCTGCAAAATAACTGCTGACATGAAATCTTCCACAATTGTCTTTGCAGGGTCAGGATACAGTTTCAAGGAATCCCTGAAAGTATGAGCCACTCCAGCTAACAAAATGCACACATGGGAGACATATGGTTTAATGGAGCATTCATTTCTGACAATTCAAAGTGTGTAAGATACAGTTCTGGCCATTTAAAGCATGGTTAAACAGCAACTTCCAAACATGCTCACATAAACATATTTTTTAATTAAGACAAGGATGAACCACACATATCAGAGACATATGGACCCAGTCAAATTGTATTATTCAGGGTTCATCTTATTGTTAAATACATTCAGCTTGAATTATATATTCCCCCATGCAAGGAGTCAGCTCGCAGTGCTTCCCTCAGCCCTGGTCTTACCGATGATCTGGATGATTTCTGCTAGCAGAACTCCATCCGCAATGTCCTGTTGCAAATCCTTGATCAACCGCTTGTGGCCAGATTTTGCTAGGTAGTGGTTAGCCCAGTCAGTGTAAATCTGCAGAGCAGAGCAGGAGGGCAAGGGGAAGAAGGGGAAGAGAGGAAAAAAGACAATAAAAAGTCTTAAAACAAATGTTGGCTTACATAGCAGAACTATTCTGGAACACATTCCCATTTAAGAAGTCAGCACCAAGGGAAACAATTTTAATGTGTTTTTTGACTTTTTTTTTTTCCCCCTAACGGCCATGCCCCTCCCTCTGCCATCCTCTGTTTTATTTTAGCTTCAAATGATTCAGGCTGTTTCATGAGGGTTCAAACTTGCTGTGACCGAGCAAAATTCCCCTTATGACTGTAAAGGAAACTCCTGTCATAAATCAATCACATCTACCACAATTCCACCTCCCACCACACTTCTCCCTCCATGCATGCCCCGCCAACAAGGTTCATACTCTGGGGCTGTCTAAGAGAAAGTGATAGCAGAGACATGTGCCTGTGTTTGGCTAAGGATTAATTGGGGTGTTGCTGGTGTTCCTGCGCCCAGTGATGCCTCTGTAACACTTATGCAGTAATCACTGTGTTCCACTGCCCAGGGACAGGTCGTTTGCCCCCTTGCCTGCACTTCAAAGTGCTTTAATGTGCACAGAGGAGAATGAGAGCACCAGATGCACAGTATCACTGGGATTAGAGTATATATATTCTGGAAATATGCTGTGCCCTTTCTTTGCCTAAAGAGGATTGGGAAATGGTGAGATTGAGCAGCACCAAACACTTAGCAACAAAAAATGGCAGTTATCAACAAAAGGTTGAAAAGGACCAGCTGAATGACATCCTCCAAAATAAGGGAGGAGAGGAGCGTGAAGAGAGAGGTGGAAGGCATTTCATAAGGTGCATATGTACACAGAGTATTTGGTAACACCCCCAGCACACACACAAGCAGAACCAGGTTCACTTAAGGCAGGAGAAAAGGAACAGACACCTTCCCCTTTACACTGAAGGAGAGTGCCCCCCAAGAGCTTCTCACACCATACTGGGGTGTCCCAGCAAGCAGAGGGAGCCCATGCTAATGGAGATTGGCAGGGGGTGTCACACAGCAAGAGGGTATCCGTGGCCCTTGGCAGCCAACCCTGGCTCCCTTTTGCAGGGTGTCTGTGACCTCTTTCCTCACTCCAGAAAACAGGACTTGTATAGAACCTCCCAAACCTCCCACTGTCGTGGGATGATACCACTGAGAGAAAGCACATATGAATTACAGCACCACCATGTGAGTAAATAAAATAACTAAGAGTTGTTCTCTGCTGAGAATATTGTTTGAAAATGTTGAAACTGCACCTTTTTCATAAAAAAAAAAAAACTTACTTTATAAACATCCTTTTATCTAACCTCATAGACCCTTGGGAGAGGAAGGGGTCAGAATCCCATTTTGTGAAGAGAGAAACAGAGGCCAAAGCCATTTACTTGCTTATTTCATCAAGGAAATCTGTGGCAGAGCCAGGGTGGGAAAACACATGCAATTCCCAGCCCAGAGCCTAACCCAGAGAACTGCCATCTGCTTTTCACCCTACAAAAGTATCACTACTTAGTCCATGTTCACCTGCTAAGGACTCCTTCGCTACCTGAGTACCTTTGCCACAGATTTTCAACCTCTTTATTGAAAGAGAGAAAAATAAAACTTGTTTGGTCTACTCTATTTCTTCCCATATTCTTGCAGGTGGATCACCAGTTGATTTGCCACAGCTTTCTTGATAGCTTTAGAACTTTAAATAACTCCACAGAATTAAACTGTGGAAGTGGATTCACCCTCCCATAGCCAAAGGATGCTACTGTTAAATGGGGCCCTTCATCTCCCTGCTACACTCAGAAGTACACTTGAGTCCCCTGTGTTTTCACTGATTTCATATTCTTTTTTCCCTATTACAGCTGAGTAACATAAAAGGCTCCATTAAAATGTTTTATTTTAAAGCAAACTGTAGCTAAGAAAGTGTTTCTTCAACTGTATAATCATATGGAGTGAAATGTGGGGTCTCTATAAAGATTGTATGAACACATATTTAAAATAATATGAAACCATGATGATAAAAGACATACCACACCCATATCATCATATATTCCCTACTACTACTATTTCAACTTCAGTCATTCTTTTAAAGTAATGTTTCAAAAATACTCTCTATTAATACAAGCAGAACTATTTTCTGTATTCCAATGAAACTGATCCACTGGAACATACAAAATTTAATACCACTAGTATTATTTTAGGTTAGTTTCATATTACAAATAAAAATACCAGGCATTTCCTTTTTCATTTGTCACACCCTCACATAATCGGGTGTATCAGTCCTAATTCTGACTACAATTTGAACTATCCTCCCACTAAGCAGACAAGGACATTTCAGTACAGCAGCTGCTTTGCAAGTGTCTAGTATTCAAAGAATGGACTTCACCAATCCATCCACCCCCTTCATAATTCGCTTTTCTCATTAATTTAAAAGTGATAAGCATAAAGAATGCAAACAGTGTTTTGTAAGCAAAGGCTGATTATCCACACCATACCAAATTTTTTCTGATGGTCAGCATTTGATAGTCATGCAATGGTACAAAAACAGTACTGGGAGGAGGCGGTGTTAAAAAAGGAGTCTTTTCACTTCAGATGTATTCTAAAAACATCAGGAAGGCAAAGATTTATTGATGGAGACAATATAGCAAACCAACACCCAATTGGCAACGGAATGTCCCATTTTATTTCCTCTCTTTCTGTAGGAAATACCACTTGCTTCTGTTTCCCCCCTTCCCCATAGGATGCCTTTCTCATTCATCTCATTCTTCTGGGGACCCAATTGGTCAGGAGTCTTGTAAAAAATGAAAAGCATGTAGGTAGACACATGAAATTGCAAGAATGCACACATGCCACTATAATCTTTTTACATTAAATTCTCTGATGTAAATATAATGAGAAATAGACTCCCCCCTTCACAGCTTTTAAGTATCAATGCATCTTGTAAGTTTTATCTTTAAATCCTTGGGAAAATGTAAAGCTCCAGTGTGCATCATTCACAATACTCAGCTATCAAAGGAGAAAACTCAGAACAGAAGATAAAAAATCAGTAACTTCATGCAAGTCTGCCTTTTATGAGTGCTCCCCTTCCACTGGATGCAGAGTAGCTCTAAGGAGGAGCTGTGCATGCTCCCCCTCTTAGAACTAGCAATAGATCATGACATCTTGCATTAATTGTGCAGCAGTGTTTCCCCAAAATCCTCTTATGTTGGATTTTTCTATAATGAGGCTGTTTCAGAGAGAAACAAGAGAAACACAGACATGAGAGTTAGTTGTTGCAACACTTCCTCCCCTCTTCACTGCTCCAGTAACCCTGCGCTACAGCCACACACTGGGCCGGGTTGCTGACTTACTCATTTCCTCCCCAGGCTTCCTCTCCTACCACCCTGCTTTACAGGCACGTCTGACCGGGAGGGCTCCGCTGCAGCGCTGGATGTGAGTGCTGGCAGCGGCCGGGACAGCCGCTGGTACCTGCCAGGCAGAGCACCGGGCTCAGCAGCGCGATAACGGAGCAGACCTGACGCTGTGTTTGTGTGGTCCGAGCCCCCTGCCAAGCCTGGTGATTGAACTGCTCGCAACACGGAACGGGATTCAGCAGGACAATCCGAGCCCGGGCACAGGCTGCTCATGTTAACGGCGGTTTCCCCCAGCATTCCTCAACTGCTCGTCATGCTAACCTTCAACGGAGTAGAGGAAATCAACCCTGATACCCAAATATAGTTATGAACTTCACCTCGATACTTCACATGTAGCTATAAGGAGAACAGTAGAGCTGCTTGGCAGGATCCGTAATGAAGCATAACACTTGGTAATGCGGTAGCTTAATGAAGTGAAAAAGAGAGAGGATCTCACAGGTTACTGCCTTTTTAGAAAATGTTTAACCATAAATCATGTAATACACATCAGGCAGTGATATAAAGCATCCTCTGTAAAACTAATGCAGAAATGTTACTGAGCACAATCAATGCCAAGTGGGAAATGTCAGATGGGTTTCAGAAGTGCAGTCAGCTTAACGCAATAATAATGCATGACACTTTGTCAGTGTCTTTAACTGGATCAGCTCAACATGCTTTCCAGACATAAATGAGATCACCCCTTCTATTTATTATTACTGTAGATTTGAGGAAACTGAGGCATAAAGGCTGCTTTTTGATGTGGCTCACTCAAGGGCAAACAGCTGGGAATACATCCCAGGTATGCTGAGTTTAAAATAATTTCTTCTCTGAGCTTTTTTATCAGGTAGTTTTATAAAAATGCTTGGTGGGAAAATGCATATTCCAAGAATTTGGATCCTTCTTGATATTTTTTTTTTGTTTGCTACAGAATATAGAATCTCAGCTCTGAAAATGGTCTCCTGTTGCTACTGAGAAGATGGCTTTCCATATGCCTCTGTCACTCCCTTATGTGCCAGTGCTGCTGCTGAGGGAGAACAGCAGTTGCTGCCAATTGAGGTACACTAAGACCATGACAGATTTCCATGCCATTTAGGAGCATAAGTTAATTTTCAAAAATATTTTAATATTTTTCCACTAAAAGAAAAAGATATGTGGAATTAACAGACAGAATCCAGTTCTCATCACTTGTCCTTTGAAATATTCTGTAGGAGACAACTGCATCCTCATTCATTAGTGTGGCAGACTTGAAATGCTGTCCTCCAATGCTCACTATCATGAGCATCTTTGGGGGTGAGGAGGCTTTTTAAGAACTCCATTTCCCAAAAGGAATCCGTAGGTAACAGCAAGCTTCTCACAGATTTTTCTCTAGTGTTTATCTTGTGACAAACAAGAGTTTGAGAAATGGAAAGAATATTTATCTATTAAAAAATAAAAAATGTTGCTAGCAGTTTACCTGGGTTGCAATATTTCACAGCAATACACAGTGCTACTTCTTGGCAGAGCAGGAGTCTGTCTTTTATTTTATGTTTGGATTATATCAATACATTTCATAATTTTTTTTTTCTTCACAAAAAATGGACTACAGGAATATGAAACTATTAAATAGCCCCAAGACTAGAATTTTAACAGTCAGCCAAAGTGGAAATATGCAACTGTTAACTTAATAAAAGGGTTACATGACTTTCTAGTGTAATGTTTTCACTCTATTTCAAATGTGGATAGTTGACAGCACTTAAGAGCTTTTCACCCGTGGACACTTTTTCAAATCGCACTTGAAAAAGACAAGATTGATGAGTTGTTTCTGTTTTTCTCCAGTATGCTACAAAGTGGGCTACAAGGGCTGTGTATCTATTTCTTGGGAGGTTTTCCAGTGTGTGGCCTACCCTGGATGCTGAATACCCAACAGAGCCGACGTAACAGTCCCAGAGTCCCTGTGAAGAGGATTTGCCAGAGGAGAGGGCATGACCACAACTTTATTTCAACTTAGCTATTCTTGGCTAATAAATTGTGGGTAGCAAAGCACGTGTTGGAGTGTCCCTGAAGCAGTTTGTATTTATAAAGAGAAGCTGGGTAACACATTGATTATTGTTAGAACAGGGTGAGGAAACCAGATTGCAAAGAGATGCCTTTCTCCTTCCCACTGCCTATACATTAAGGAAAACTCAACTTGAAAGCAGGATCTGACCTTTTAAATATTTTCTTATTGAAGGTTATGCCTCTGGGATGCAAAAGAATAATTTATTAGTTTCAGTCCTCCACTTAGCAAGTAAAAAGGCTAACTTTGAAAACAATGGTTCACATTTAGACTGCCATAAGAGACAGATCAACCATTCAATTTATGTCTTGATTTAATTGGCTATAGAAAATACTCTGAAATTCATTTGCTATGAAGTAAATCTAGGGTCTGGGGGGGTGGCACTTTTTGTAACATTAAGCAAATTACGTGAGAAAGAAAAATATTTACACAATTAAAAATATATAGCCATAAAATGAAACTAGAATGACTTAGTTTATAGGCAAGATGGAAACCAATGCACTTTATTTAACAAAATGAAATGAGTATGAAATGACATTCCACAAATGCTGCTTCTGAATCCCACTGAGCAAATGAGAACAATTATGAGTTAAGGAATAGAAACCACTTAGAGGCATACATGCCAATTAACCAAAATGTCAGAATCCCTGTAGTACAATTCTATTTTGTAAATAGCAGCATATATCCATCAACACTACTCAGAAGTTTACAGATAAAAACACAATTAAACAAAACTCCACTAATCCCAGCTAAGAAAATTAGTAGAAACAATACTCTTCAACAATCACTGGCAAACTTTAGATGACTTACCCAACTTTAAGGGGGCTGTTTTATATTTCCAAGTTTCACTTAAGAGTTTGTGATCTAATCACTGAAGTAACATTAGTACTGGTTTACTGTGTTCCCTTTCTACTCATTTCTTCCCAAATCCCAACTCAGAATTAATCTAACATGTATGTTTGAGGCCAGTACTCACCAATGGCACAGGGGCAATACTTTTGATGCTTCTGTGCCAGATGGACGGTAACAGTATAGGCTTCTTTGAATGTATATTTGTGTGTGTGTGTGTATTTGTGTGCAAGGTTCACTGAGTAATTTGTATATTGGTCCAGATAAAAATCCAACTCTTTATAGAATAAATTCACTTTTTCATACTTTGAAAAGAATCATACTGATTTGCTGGACAGTTTAATCCTATAGTTCTGTTTATTGGCTTCAGCCTAGTGCAATAGCAATAAAATGCCACTGGAAGGAGCCAGATATTCGTCCTGAAGCTGCAGGGACCCTGAACAGGCAGCTGCTTCTCTACAGGCTTGTGCTGTGGGGAAGGAGTTCTTGTCAAGGGAGCAACAGCACCCCAGTTATTAACATTGGCATCAAACTTCCTGAATTATCAGGAGACAATATTAAGTGCCACCCACACAAAACAATCCTCCAAAGCAGTCAACCTTGAGACTTTCTGATATAAATACACCATATATTTGTTCATACAACTTTGGAACTATTTCTTAGATATAGATATGGATAAAATATATAGATATCGATATATATCTATATATGTGTGTGGTTATATAGGTATAATCTTTAAAGTAAATTTCAGCATCCATTTAGTGAAAATACAATAAAATAAAGGATCTATTATTCAATGCAGCTTTTACATAAAACATTGATTTAAACTAGTATCTCAGATAATTTTATTACAGTAAGGAAGACCAGGATTAACCCATGGGCATAAGTGTTACACCTAGAGACACCACTAAGAAGGTTTCAACATTTTAGCTCCGATAAGGAGTATGATTCTAAAGGCAGCCTCCTGTCACTTGGGCTCTCTCAAAGGTCACCTTCCTATGGAAAAAAAAAAAGAAAAAGAAAGATGTGCTTGAAGAAAGCCATGCTTCTAATTTTCTGGGTATCCAGGATAGTAGAGGCCCCATTTGTGTGAATCTTGTGTCTCATAAATGTCTTGTTAGTGCCAGGATAAGTTTCCTGACCAGTCCTGTATTCACTTTAATAAAGAAACCCACAGTATGCAGAGTTAAGTTTCCTGTAAGGGGAAAAATTAACTGAATTTGAACAGGTTTCCTTTACAGCTCACCAGTATAACAAAACAGATGAATGGAGAAGACTTCTACAACCTCAGTAGAAACATGAAATAATTTTGAGCACAAAACCATTATTGCTTTGTTGATTCATTTTTTGTTCACAAGCAAAAAGCCACTCTTGCTATCAAACAGACCATTCCTGGGTGAACACCTGCCTCTGCAAATCAGCAACGGGGCTCCTCACATGGAGCTGAGAAGATTCCACTGTGAAACTACTCCATATTTTCCATCAAAGCTCATTTTAAGGATTTATAACTTGGACAGGGAGATTCTTTCCACACTACAATTTGGCATTAAAGAACTTGGCCCAGGGATCAAAATAACCCTCTTTGCCAGCACTTCTTTTTAAGTGTGGAAGGCAAATTTCTGATACATAAAAATGCAAAAATATTAAGACATACATTTGTTCTCTTCTTGTGAGAAAACAGTAGCAGATAAGATTGTAACTAACTTTAGAGTCTTCAGCACTTTTTGAGGCTTAGAAAACTAATTTAAATTGTCTAATTTCCTCTCATCTTGAAGAATAGTTTTACAAATCAAACTAAACAACATACACTGCTTTCTGAGCTACATATTTTATAACAAGATGTTTTAATTCCTGGTTAATTTCTCTCTGTGCTTTGATGTTTAAAAGTTGTTTTTCACCAACTCTACGATTTTAATATCAGTAATGGTCTTGTGCATATTTAGAACACCACTGAGGTGCTCTAGGTAACACAACAATATTAAGTAAGCTAATGATTTCAAGTGGTGTGATCTGAGACTTTTACCGTTATTAACCTCTAGTAAAACAGGTCTTGGTGCGAGAGTTGTAATGATCATGTGTGCAACTGCTTTGCCTTTTGCTACCTATCTGAACTTAGGAAAATGAAATCTTGTTTACACAGATGACAGCCTATACTTACACTTCTTCAGTCAAGAAATGCAGTGTTTCAAGGACTTGAAAGACTAAAAATGCAGCTTGGTACAATTGGGATACCACTTCAGGACATTTCCTTTTTTTCCTTTGATCACCATTGAAAGTACTGCCCATAATAAATACCTGCCCATTCTGATTATAATAATACTTAAATTTACCATCATCCAGCACAATTAATTTTACGTGTGAAGCAGATTCTGTCAGTTGATATTCTTAAACAATAAAGAGAAGAAAATAATCTTATCATAGTTACGACAACAGAAGACTTTTCATCCCAAATGGGAATCAATGTTACAATCTTTCTCATTTCTTAATGAAAGAAATATACATATACACCTTCTGTAACACAACCAGGTTTGGAAGGATCATACAATGGAAAGAAAAAGGTTCTAGATTCCTACTAAAAATGTTCTGAACACCCTTTCTTTCTATCATAAAAGGTGCCTAAATGCCTCTAGGGAATGCTTGGGCTACACATCACATGAGAAGAGGCAGTGTCTCACAGAGTTTGTGACCTGGGGGTTTTCATTCACTGTTCAATCTGCAGTCTCCCACCCATGTCTTCTACCAGATTTTGATTCTTCTACACCCTTTTATAGGACCACAGCACCCCCCAAAATAGCCCCAAAGATTTGTGATTCATGATTCACAATTTTTTCACACGATTCACCTCTGAAGACAATGAAACTCCCTTCTTTTATGACACAAAATGGTGCTTTTGTGTTTGAGGTTTGTTCTCTGGGTCCTCATGACTGCCCATACACAGGGCCCTCTTCCTCAAGGGACTGCTTTCCACATCTGCAACTCTTCATTCACTGTCCTATATTTTCTTTTAAAATACACATTCTGGTGATACTGTGTCTCTTGGATGACAGACTAGAAATGAAGGATAAAGATTGACTAACTCACTTTAAAGGGCCACTGCCTGTAAATTTAATTAAATCCGTATCTTCCACCTCCCACACAATCACCCCTTGGGACTAAAGGCTTCTGTAAAGGATTAGGAAGGGGATACTCTCATTGCAGCCACACCACTATACAGAAAATAATTCAAGATTTGGGAAGTTGTGAGCAGGAAGCAGATGAGGAAGAAAGGGACTCACTGAAAACACAAACAAATAACTCTGTTGGCTAGAGATTATAGCATTCATTTTGGACAGAAGTGATTGTGCTCCAGCCGTTCCTTCCAAGAGCCTTTCTGTATTTGGTTCTACTAATGTAAGTAAGAAACAAAAATGATCCAGTAAAAGAAGCATCATGCCTCCTCTCAAATGAGTCCCTAATGCAGCTGCCTACACCTTGTGTCCCATCCCATGTCAGGCTCAGTTGTTTTCTGGGACTGTGGTGCTGTACGGCACTAATGGCACCAGTAGGTCGCTCCTCAGGTAGCTCTGAGAAGGCTGGCATTTCAGGACAGCCCACACAGCTGTTTAATCATTCACAGGCATATGGAGTATTATTTTGGGGACTTCTGTTGACACTCCTCCATTTAGTCTACTTTTTTAGAACAAGAAAAAAATTTTTTCTGACCTTTCCCATTAACCTCCTAACTCTCTGATAACATAAGAAAAAAGATAAATTAAACATGCTATCTTTTTTTTTTTAATTGAAAAAGGAAATACTTATTGCTGATGAATAATAAATATTTCATTCCGAAACACTGGCAAGTGTTAGAGCTTTTTCCCCAGCTGTAAATTTTGTTAAAGTAGGCAGGTGCTTATTTCACCTGCCCTTTAAATAAACCTTGCTGGCAAGGTACTTTACTCTGTGAAGCCAACGCAGCTTCTGAGCATTCTCAGAGGTACAATTTCATGTCTGTACAGATCCTTAATGTAAAAACCTGGAATGGCTATGGACGGAACATGAACACTGCCAAAATAGACAGCTGCTGAGTGGGAGTTCTGAGGATGAGAATGATAGATATAGACACCTAAAATGCAAGTGAGATAGGTCATAGGAACAAAAATTCTTTGGGGGAGGAGGGAAGGTCATATTTCAGGAATTACTGTACAAAGGATATCCTTTGTTAAAAGTCCAACCATTTCCTACATTACTTAGTGCATAAGTATGGAACAGAATAGTCCTTAAAGCAAGTTTTTCCTTAAATTCTTACAGTTGTTCTTGAAGGTCCCTTATAACAGAGGATTGCATTTTTTTAATAGCACTTGCTGAATGTCTCTCATTTGATGTAAATGTAAGGACAAATGCTTTGGAGGAACTTCCTGAGACTATAAAGAACCCTAATGCTTTTTTTTTTTTTTTTTTTTTTTTTTTTTTTAAGAATTTATGCATTTGGGAACTTCAACTTGGAGTGGAAAGTGAAGTTTAAAATTTTATGAAACTGGTATACCTCTCAAGTTGTTCAGTCCCACAGAGAGGCTTCTCAAACTTTGCACCAGATGGTTTTGCTCTCACCTTCCCTGGACAGTTTAATGTTACTCCACTATCAGGAATAAAATCCTATACTTACACCAGTGTTTCATTTTATGTTACTGTCATTATCTTGTTGCAGGTTATAATGGTATTGGCATTATCTGCCTAATAATTACTCTTGAGTCACAGCAGTAAAACTCTTTTAAGTCTCAAGCTCTGATCTAGAGTCTGCTGAACTACTTACGCTTCATCTGTGTCTCTTTGCCCGAAAAAAGATGTTCCATACATTAAAAAAGAATGAAAGTGGACAAATGGGTTCTCTAATTTGTGGTTTTACAGTAAAAAAAATCCCATCTCAGCTAGATAGATTAAATGCACCTCTCCATAATTTATATATATATATATCTATCTAATTTATTGTGTAGATGAATGTACTGTATTCCTTCAACTTCTAATCCACAGAAGCATTCTCTTATAAACAACTGTTTATACCACAGTGCAAAATAGGTGACTTTGTTACATGTCAAACAAGCTTGCAGGATTTGAATCCCAAAGGAACACTCTAAAATGTCTGAAAATACCGCAGTAAAAGATTGTATTTTAGCATACAAATTATAAAGTGTCTTGTACTGTAGGCCATTAAAAAATATTACATTCTAAAAATGGCATTGAAAATGCTCACAGTGATATTCAGAGGTACAACACATTTCTGTAAATAATTAAGAACAATATATTTCAATTAATTGTGTCAGCATGCTCCAAATTCCAATCACACAACAGCCACAGTGGTACAGAGGGCACAAGACAATACTTCATAATCAGCCTTGAGATGATATTCAACCAACAAAGTACCCATAAACTAAGGAACCCATCTGAATGTACCTGATGCAAAGCAAAGGTTATTTAAAAACAATAGCATGCACAGGTATTTGCATATTGTCCATTCTTTGCAAAACAAATATTTACAAGTTTATTGGGTATTCCAGTTTACATGAGAGGTTCACACATGTCCTTCAGCAGTTACTAGGTAAAACTTTTTTTAAAAAAGCACAAAACCAGAAAACCTACAGTGCGCATTAGGATGGATTGACCCTGAAGACACAGGAAGAAAGCCAAGAATTGAGACGATTTCTTAAATCCACAGGTAGATAGTATGATTATCATCTAATGGTTTTAGCTATATATATTCCAGTCCTTGAATATACACTATATAAGCAGAGTTCCCAAAGAATCTAACAACTAAATGAACAGCAAAATCATGTGAAGAGAGGCAACAAAAATCAGGGAAGGCATGATGTTGAAGCACAACCTGTAGAGTTGTGTAAATCCTCATCTATGTACACATCCCTCTTGGTGCCCTTCATGGGAACAGGCAGTGCAAACACCTCAAAGTACCTATGGCTTGCTCAGTTTCTTACGTTGTTTTTTCAACTAACCAGACCATCTGACTTTGGCACAAGTGAACCTTTTTTTGTGGAAAGCTGTCAGAATCAGCATTTGCAGGGAAACCCAAACACTTTTAAACAAACTTCGTGTATTTATTCACTTAAAGTCAGGAGGCAGAACAAAGGCTTAAAGCAACAAACAGAGTTAGGTTTTTCCCCCCATTGCCTGTTTTCAATGTTCCTTGAAAGCATTTAAAAAGTCACTTTACTCTGCTCTCTGTTCCTGGCTGGAAGGAGCTGGCGTCTTTTCTCCTGTCACTCTGACTGTGGAGTATTTCGAGAGCCATGACAGACACTACATGGCTTACTCCACTCCAAACCTGCCCACGGGCCCCTTGAAGTAGAAATGCACTCATAAACCCTGAAGCAGTTCATGGGGATCCAGGAATTGCAGGGCCTCCATAACCACCTCTCCTGTGTAAACTGATTGGAAGTGCTCTGTCCCTTAAAACAGCAACCTTTCAAAATCAGTGTGTATCCTATTTTTGTCTTTCTGTACCTACAAGCTCTTACTGATACTTCTACTTTCTAGCATCATCATTTTTTAGCTTTAAGATGCCCTTTAGTCTTACTCTCTACACTCATCTTTGGAAGAGCAAATTGCCCTCAGCCTGAAGAGGGCAAAGACAGAAAATATTTCCATATAATTACTTCTCCTCTTTGTGCATGAAAAATCATTTTTGCCATCACTTCTTGTCATATTCTCAACAGACCTTGTATATGGTTCTGCCTTGAAGCCAGAACGAGTGGCTGTCAAAAACTTGGATGGCCTCAAAACATCTTCCTGCAGAACTGTTTTATCTTCTGTATAACAGTGTAAACTGACTTACTGTAAGCATTTTTTCAGCTACTTTTCACAGATGCCTTAAAAACAGTCCACTGATTCATGGAGGTCTGCTATATGATGTGTTGTAAATCTTAAAATAAGGAGGGAATCTTTCATATGACATCAAATATTGAGAACTAAGGAAGAAAACAATTAGGAAAGAAGATATCCTTTCATAAAATATTCTTATATCATATTTTTCATTACTGCTTTTTCCGTTAAGAGACAAGGTTGATATCTTTTACGTTTTCTCTGTGAAGATACATCTAAATTTAGAGATAAGGTGAGACAGCTAGGAATAGAGTTTTGCTAGGAGCAAAAGCAAATGTAAGGTTTTCAGATATTCAAATAAATCTGGCAGAATGACTTTGAGAAAAATGTTTTTGTTGAGATGATATACAAAGAAAAATGGGCTGCCTAGAAGAAGCAGAGACAAAACTCAGGGTCAGAAAAACCGCTGCAGAAAACAACCCCAAAAATCACAGAATAACCTGAATAGTATCAATGTGCAGAATAACTAAACACTTCATGATAAGATTGTGGCTTAAATAATCTTGGGATATAGGAAAGGAGATCGGCCTGGATTATTTGGGTATTTTCCCTTTTAAGATAGAAAAGTGTCATAAATCCACATAAGGTAGAAAATGGGATTTAAAAATTCCTCTTTTTTTCTTTTTGCCAGGAATAGCCTACTAAAATCTGAATTTTTTACAAGCTATTCAAGCCAAAGGGCTAGGAATGTGCCTCAGTAAATCCGTTTACTAGCAGGACAGTCAATGTCATGGCAGCAAGTACAGGCAAGAACCTCTTCCCTTCCCTCAAGAACATCCAACTGCAGCGTATACTGATGCAAAAAAGAAATAACATTCCTCTCCTGACAAAGGATTAAAACACATTCATCTGTTTTCAGCTGGATATTTCTAATGAAATTAGAATTTCCCATTTCTAGGGTTTGGCCTCCCCCTACCTGTACCACAAGAAAGCAGAAGTATCTCCACTGAAGACAACATATAAACAGAAGAATTGTTGCATTTAGGGTAAGAAGTAGGGCCTGGAGCTAAACAAACAAACAAACCAACCAACCAACCACATCCCCCCTTGGCACTGCTGAGCAAATTGAAGCGTTCATCACAGCTTATTGTAAGCTTATGGTACTAATGAGTATCTGATGCTCTGTCTAGTTTGCAGATACTTAGAAAGCTGCCTTGTTTCTGTGCTGGCTCAATTGCTTCACTAATGCCATTCAAAACTTTGTTCTGCCCTAATCCTTTTTCATGTGGAATTAGGTGGAATGAACTGCTTTCTCTAACATTGTCATCTTTGCCAGGCATCCAAATCAGTTCAAGGCAGGAAGACGAAGCCCAGCACTCCCAGAAGCCCAGCAAAACGTGAGAAGGGAGCTCCCGGGACAGGGGATGGCACTGAGGCCACCGGGTGAGTCGGGGAAAGCACTTACGTGTAGGACGTGCTGTGACTAACCCTGCTGGAGAAGGAGCGTCGCCTCCCACCCCCACATCATGCGAGTCACTCATCCCATGGACCAGTGACACACAGGATGCAGGAGAGCACTAACAGCTGCCATTTACACAGGAAGACACCTATGGAAAAGCAGGGCTGCATCCAACAGTGGCCCACACTCCCATCTCAGTTCTGTGACCTCTGCTGCTCCCATGCCTGAGGGGCTCAGAGCAATAAATGCACCAACTATTTGCAACAGTATAATACATATTATGTATCAAATAATGTATAATATAATAGCATTGCCTCACTATGCTGTAGTATTTCTGATTTTTGCATATTTGATTATATATTCATATTTGATTTATTTATACTTATATGCATATTCTATACCAGTTTGTCTGATATGGAAATAAATATGGCTGATCACTTAAAGTTGGCAGTATTTAGGAACCAGATATTTTCCCCCAAAATGCAGGCATCTAGCCTGAGATAGGCATCTAGGCTCCATCAACAGCCTGTACCAAGAGAAACTGTGAAGCAGTTTAACCCAAGCAGGACAGGAGCGTAATACAAGAAGAACAAATTCCTCTCTGAAATTAAATTCCTATTTTTTAGGAGACAAAAACTAGTGAGACTAATCCCACATGTAGTGCATGGCAATCTTAAAACTTAAATTTTGTGGTTGACTCTGGAGCATCTGGTTGAAAAAGTGGAATAGGAGAGTCTGTAGAAAAAGTGCACAGCAGATACTCATGGTTCCTCACAGTTTTAGTGCAGTCTTTGCTAATTTATCTGTTGATTTCTAATGGAGCAAGACTGAATGGGGTACATCTGTTCTGTGTTGACTTGTTCCTGCAAAGGGACAGCAGGAATTTGCGAAGCAGGAGCTTATGGAGATGCAAATATTCCAGGAAGGCCACACTCCTGGAATATGGATATGGATAAACATCTGTCTCTCACTATCCCACTGTCTCTTTTTTGTTTTTCTACCTGCACAATCAAAAAGTATCCCAGGCCTGGCACATATATTGGTACAAACAAGCTGATCACACATTCAAAAAAGTGATCACATATTTAGTAGGAACAGAAGGCTAGAAATAAAAATACAGAAAAAGATGTTGAGAACAGGATTTCATGATATAGAAAGACCTCTGTTTGGGGGTTTATCTCACTGAAGGAGGTGTTGTGGGGAGAGAAGTCAGAATATATATCTAAGCAAGTGCCTAATAACTTGATAGAGCATAGAAATGCAGTCAACTGCTTCTAGCAAATTCAGTTTATTCCATCTATGGAAATATAAAAAACTAAATATGAGGAATAAAGTAACAACAGTGACTTACTCTAGACCTATCCATCCTTTCAATATAAAAATATAAACATATCACTATTAATACATGTATATGACATACACAGAGCACATACAGATAACACAAGAAATTGCTTTCATTCTCCCCTAATCCTGAGCCAGCTCTGTATCAGGCCATATTTTGGCTTTAATAAATGTAGCCTTAAAAATGCTTCACCTTGTGCCAGCTGACTAAATTGTCCTACAGATCTCACAAAGGACGGGGCTGAAGCTATCCCCAGTTACAGCCGGTCTACCTCACCTACCAGCAGTCATGGTTCTCCATGGCCCAGCAGACTGAGTGTCCCTGCCAGGGCCCTCATCGAATCTTACCTGGTGAAAGTGCTGCTCTGAATCCTCCCAAGTCTGACCTAAACTCCTTGTATCATTACTCATCTGACTAGACAGTAATGCAACCTTAGGAGTCCAGCACTGGGAGAAAACACTGAGGGAAAGGGTCATACTTTGATGTGGTGTTTTGAGTTCCATTTAAACAGTCTACACATAGCTGCTGGTGAGCTTTATTTTAATGTAAATCCTTGGTGAAAGAAAGGGAAGGAAATTATCAGTGCAATAAGCTCTGATCAATTCAAATATCAATGCCAGCTTTTTGAAAAAATCAGTAATTTAGAGAGAGAAATGTTCCCAGCCTGGTTTCTTAGAACTTTTGTTTCTAGGCACACATTTTATTTACACAAGGAAAAACTGCTATGAGCATTTAAAAATTACTCCCTTTGTAGACAAAAAGGAACTGTAGGATACTCGTTGTGTGTTTGTTTGTTACACACTGTGTAAAAGAAAACTGCATACAATTTGTGGTTGTTTCTTGAAAGGGTCACTCAAACATCTACAGTGAACACTGGAAGGATTATGATAAAAGCCACTGCTGAGCAGCATCCTAGAGTATTATGGGAGTGGCGTGTTTTCTTGACTTGGATTTTTGGCAGAAAGAATTTGGAAAGGTTTTTTGGTAAAATCTGAACTCTAGATATAATTTCAATTGCAGGGTGTTTCACATGGGGTAGGAACTACATTGGATTGCTTACAGCCAAGGAGAAGTAGGCCATGTTGACATCCACTTACGCTGACCACTAAAACATTTCAGATTGCAGGAAAGAATGGCACTTCTATCCCAAGACATACTAACAGGAAGCAGCAACTTCCTGCTGACTTTTGTTGATGTGCAGCTGTAACCCTTTTCCTACCCTCAATTTTCTTTTGAAATCATTGATATCCCCTGTACAGCAGCAATTCCACTTGTTTCCAGACTCTCATTCTCCTGATTGTCCCCACATTCTCATTCACTATTGCTTCAAGGGCAATTTTGGTCAAATAATTTTGCACTTCAAAGTCACAGGTGGTTATAAAACTTTATTAACTCTAAAAGTACTCTTTCAAGCAAAACTTCATGTAAACAAAATAGGTGGCATCCATAAGCGGGCCAGAGCCACAGTGTATTATAAACGGGTGCCTTAAGCCACTAGCATGTATTTGCCCTTGCAACTTAACCAATGCAGATATAATTCATGGCATCCTATTAAAAAATCAATTTTATTTTCAATGTGAAACATTTCTTTTTGCATCACATCAAAACAAGTGTAAAATGAGATCATTAACTTTGTTCCAAAAGACTAAAAGAATTAATAAAAGTAACTAAATGGCATATGAATAAATCTATTACAAACCTCCCAGGATGCAAGCCAGAAGCTTTAAGACGATGTTAAAATTTAGAAGAGCACCTGATTCTCTGCTTGGAAAAAGTCAGTATGAATACAGAGCAGACAGAGAAAGGAAAAACTGTCCGAAACCAGATCAGAATGTAAAGCAAGAAATCAGGCTCACATCATGAAAGGATCACTGTAAAATCACCTGATCTCTGATTCTGAAGTATCACATAAGAATGTGTGTAATAGGAAGCATATTTCATATTTGCATATTGGTGATAGGAATTCAACAGTCTTGCGTTATGATTTTAACAGCAAAATAAGTAAAAACACTCTGATAATCAGTACAAGCTATTTAAAGTTTTCTGTTTCAAAATCTTTCCTGGCTTACATATGTAGTTGCTATTGACTAACAGGGAACAGTTTTTTGCCATTAGGCTGAGGCAGACTCCAGTCTACTTTGCTTTTCTGTATTCCTGATTACTGTGATGCTATTCCATTTGGGATCATGAAAATTTTCCAAGGAAAAATTCTGGCAAAAATGTGAGAAAAACTACAAACTGGCTAGCTGGTCTATCAACTAAAAATCCCTTCTCAGTCTTTGAACTTGTTCACAGGTCTGCCTGTTTAACTTGCTAACAGAGTAGACAGTGGTGCCTGAGAGTCTCAAATACCATGGCATATTCAAATACAGAAAAAATACAATTTTATTTTCATTGGTTATGAGGAAATATATGCTGTACAGGTAATAACAGGCAAATGTGTTATTTTTATTCTCTCAAAATATGATGGAAATCCAAAGAACTGCAGCAAAGACTGAGCTGAAAATCCTGCTCTAGAAATACTAGGAATATATTATATTTTTGACCCTCACTTAACTTAGACTCATGAAACTGTAATATCATCAAAATACCTGTCAACTAAGGGAAAAAAACCCAAAATGTATTAACCAGAACTGGAATAAAAAAAAAAATAGCATGTGTACATGCGTAAGAAAAGCAACATCTCGTCCCACCCACACCACCAGCTTCAGAGTTCAGTAAGAAAACAAATCAGAACGGGGGAGGAAACTAGGCCACTTTGCCAGGAATGTGTTTTTGATGAAAAAATTAGTCCTGTTTTATACAATGGATGCATTCAAACACCTTGCAAAGCAGGCCAGATGTTGGCTGGAGCAAACTAATAACACTCTGTGCTTTTAGTCCACTCTGCCTCTCATCCTATCAGCCATTTGTCCCAAAAGCCTCCACACTGCATCAATCAGCTCCTGACTGGAAGAGGCTCCTCACACAGCTGAAAGACACATCTCCTTAAGCAGCTGCTGCTGCTACAAAACTCCTGAGCCTTTCTCATCACGAACAGCACTTTGCACAGGCAGCAGAACAGCTTTAATTTAAGGGCAGGACCCATGTCCTCTGCTTGGAAAACTGCGGAACCATCTGAATGTACTCAGCTCACCCATGCCTTCCCAGGAACAGCCTGCACCTTTTAAGCACTGAGGTGTATCATTCATTTTAATTGTGCAGAAGTTGAAGGCAAAGGAAAGCCCGAGGTCCAGTGAGAGCAGCTTGCCAGCTCAACTTAGGCAGCCCCTCAGATGCACTGAGCTGACAAAACGAGGTTCTGGGGAGGGAGCAAAACGGCAAACAGAGCCTGGGGAAAGCTCACAGCATTCAGGTAAGAGTAGCATCCTATTTTCAAAGTAACACTTCAAGAACGTATGCTAGAATCACTGAAAAAGTAACTAACATGGGAGAAAACACATTTGGTGCTGATTACATTATTTCTTTGCAGCCAGCTTATGCAGTCTTGCATGAGCTTCAAATTCTTTCCTCAGCATATTGTAGTGCAAATCAAGATTTTTAAAACGCTGACAAAAATAAAAACTCGATATTTTGTCTCCCAGAGAAGAACAAGTGACAGTCCAAAGTATCTCAGCTTAGTAAGAAGAAGGAAAATTGTTAACGAAACTAAATCCACTTCTAATAGCTGAAATTTACACAAAAAAATTACCTCTCTCTCCAGTAGCCTGCCCAATCTCTGCAATTCCACCAGCAAGTCCTTTCCTTTTGGCACCTGTTACATTCCCCAAATGGCTCTTAGAGCCAGTGCAGCACCACCAATGAAGAGAAACATCCAGAGAGTTTCAACTACCGCACTGCCCCTGAAATGCATTTCAGAAATAACAGCAGCTGTAATGATTTAAACTATAACACTCGCCCATTGCAGAGATTCAAAAATATTCTAGAGCAGCTAAACAAAGTACTGTGTATGTTACTAATTAAAGTACTACAGCATCAAGAAGTCCTCCTACACTCCAGGATCTTCAATGCAGCTACATAAATAAGAAATAAAAAATATTTCTTGCTTTAGATAGTATAAGATCCATCTACAAGAGAGGACATTGCAGATTGATAGAAAAAGACATCTTTAGGAGAACACCAGACATGCCTACTCTGTAAGTGCAGGTACACTCTAATAAAATTTATCACCCTGAAAATACTCTTGAAGGGTAAATGTCCTGTCCCTCAGGGAGTGAATCTAGCCTCCAGGTGTGATATTTTCATGCTTTGCTGGTGCACAAGTACTAATCTGCATGTCAAAGTGCAACAAGATGTAGAAGTACTGAGTCCTGTCACTGGGATGGGGTGTCTAACTTGCCAAGGACAGCATCATTTGGGCATGCATGGGGCACTAATTTAGGTGATTAGAGTAGACAGCATTCACTGAACATCACCAGCACCCTGATCATCAGGTTTACTTTAGGCATTACCCTCAACGTGTTTTAAGACTCAAGTCATACAGGCTCCAACAAGACTCTACAGCTTACTTGGCCTGCTTAGGAGGCAGTTTTGAGTGTTAATATGATAAATATAAGAAAACATCAAATGGTTTACATCTTATTTTCTGCACAGTCCAAAAAGTCCTCCTCTTGTTCCATGTTGATCTTGGAAGGAGGCTAGGTCATACCTATTTTGATGGAACTTAAGTGTATAAAATATTTCTAGCTAAGAGGCTTCTACTTATGTTTTTTTTTTTCTATTTCTTACAGGAATAATCACCATGTATTCTTTAGCACATTAATCTTCTCAAATGATCTGCCCAATCTAATTAATGTTTTGCCTCACTTCTTTTGGATTAATTTTCAACTCTATTTAAATGATATTTTGCCCTCTTGAGAAAGACTGCCCAGAGATTTTCCAACCATGCTCCTCATCTCTTAAAATTTCACTCTTCAAATCCTCATATCATGAGTGGCTTGGCACTGAAAGTACTTTAATGATTATTTGAAAATATTGACAGTTGAAGCCAGAACAGGATTTGATTCACGTCAGTATGTCATCTAATTACAAATATATCTTATTTTACAGTCTGGCACCAAAAAGTAACAGACTGAAATTCTGCTGAACACTTTATTGATCCAATGCCACACAAGCAAGGGGGAAAAAGCAAAACAACTGCACTCTTTCTTAAACAGTAAGCTTCCTGGAAAAGAAACTTCTGAAGCTGTTGCGCTCTGAGAAAATCCTCCTCTTCCATAGCAGTGGTGCCTGTCCTAGATCTAAAAGACCAGCTGGTACACCATCCAAGAAATCACCACCACTGAAGCTGTTAATCAACAACATGAAAAAAAAAAAAAAGCCCATCAACTCTTTCTTTCTTAAGTGAATTACTAGGATGAATTATTTTGTGAAGGTGAGAACTCCAATTGCATGGAGAAGGCTGCCTGAAATCAACTGCTTCAGAAAGACCTAAATTCTTTCACAGATTTGTCCTTCAAAGCACCTCCCTTCCCTCCAAAGCAGCTGTTCATCCTTGTAGCTCTTCCATACTTCTGAATTAAGAAACATGCTGTGACTGGTACTTCTGACTTTCTGCCAATAGACAGAAAACTGTGAAAACTGGATCCTCTTTTCCTCCAGCAGGTAGGCGGTAGGAAGTAGAGGTGGGGCCCTGGGCAATGAAGTGAGAGAAATGTGTGTGAAGAGCAGAGGAATAAAAAAATGCAAAGCAAGAAGAAAAATAAATCTCACTCACTCTTCAGCAAGTGTTAGGCACCAGACAGTAGAAAAGGGCATTTAGTAAACAAAGTAAGAATAGGGTAAAAACTGTGATTTAAATAGCCATAAGGGAGCTTTTATTTTTCTGCAACTCCTCCCCTCTCCTTACAAGATACAATCCCAGTGGTGTTTTATGCAGAGACAGCTGTGAGCTACCCTATTTTTACACTCTTCTGAATCACTACTATCTACATGCAGATCCAAATGAATCCCAACAGGGGCCTCAAGATCCTCTTGCAAATGCACAGTTTACAAAAGAAAATGTTTGCAATATTCACACAGTGAATGAGGTTAACTGAAAAGCAAATTATTCATGACTTATGCACAAACTTAAATGTAGCAGTCAAAATACTCTGCTGTGTAAAATCAACATCTACCTTTTCTGAGGGGAAAATAAATTGCTTCTGCAATACAGCAAAGTAGTAAAGAAAGTGTGCATGTATTCGGCTCTCCATATTTGTCATTAGAGGTTGATCTTTATAGCCAGATGTACCACTGACCACTTACAAGTGAAGGCAATTACTATGCAAAGGGGAGAAGTTTTATGATGTTTTGAGCTCTATGGATATGTGGCCAAACTGTGAAGCACTGGATTATTCAATGTGTTAGTAGAGAAATAGCGGGGTGAACTAGATTTATATTTAATTAGGAAATAGTGTCAAGACTATGCCTGAAGCCAATGAAAAATTATCTGTGCAATGATATATATTTTTTTTTTAATTCCATTGTTTTCCCTCACAAATTTTAAAAGCAACATGACTAAGAAGAATCCTACAAAGCCTAGCTAGGACTTCAATCTGATGTTCAGAAAAATCTACTCGTCCTTTTTGTTTGATTGCAGAATGTTCTTATCACCTTAGTGGAGAAACTCCATTGACGGTATAAAGAAGGATACTGTGCTTGATGGGTGAGGAGGAGCAACCCCCAGGAGCAGGGACAGAGGGCCTTTCCAGAGCAGCAGTGCCAGTTCAGCAAACTGGAAGGCTTCTGTGTCCTGTGCTGCCAGGCACCACGGGCAGCCACAGTAAATGCCTTCCCAGCCTTTCGTGCCTCAGACAGCCTTTTTGTTTTTACAGTTAAGTCTCTAGTTCAACAATAAGGATTCTTAGCAATTTCTTAATTTACCCAAATATCATGGGCTCTGAGGACATTTATTCTGCCAAATTAAGGTTCTCAAAACTTAGTTTTGGCTGCTTCCTTTTCCACTCCTGGTATGGCCCTACTATAAAGGGCTAAGATCAACATTATAACTTAATTCTCACTGGTGGCACTTCTTCTGACTTCTCATCCAAGTTTCAAGACCACTTTTTTTTTCTCACTTACCCATTTCTTTAGCCCTGGCTTTCTCCTAAACTCAGTTTCCCTTCTCAGCAGAGCTCTAAACTACAACCTCTTTATTATTTCATTGATGCTGTTTGCCCCAAATGTCACCCAGGCCTGAGGAAGATAAATCCTGTTGCTCAGGGAAGAGCCTTAATTTTCTCAGTGCCTATGTCCGGTGTTACAGTGACCTCTGGTTGCTGGGAAAAGCAAGCCCAAGGACTGGAGTGTGTTCAGTACAATTAAGGGTGGTTTATTTTCTAATCTCCAAGTGTAGAAAGCTTGTGTGAACTGAGACTTTCCAATGTTCACATCCTGTTCAAATTTCAGAAGATTTTTCACAGGGAAGGAGTGAAAAGCATTTTACTGACCCTCCAGCATGCCCTTGCCAAATCTGAAGACTCTGCTCCGACACAGAGTTGTCATAGCTTCATAGTGAAACAGTCATAAGACTCCTTATTTTATCCAGCACCATAGTGCCTATCTCCATTTCATCTTCATACTTTTAGATAAATGAAATATAATTTGATTACTATTATTCTAAAACTTCTGCTTAAAGCAAATACTTGCCTTAAAAATATTAGCCCATACATTTAAAGTTTTCAAAGCTATAAACAGCTAGAAAACAAGGCCTTGTGATGAAAGAGGTGATCCATCATCCTTACATCTTTTAATATATCTGGTAGATTAGCACTGACTTTCATTGAGCCCTGGATTCTAGGTCCCTAAATCACTCTAAAAATTTGCTGACAAGCGTTACTTCAGCTTTATTTCTCTTGGGAGGCTTTATGGCATGTATGGGGAAGGTCAACTATCTTCTCCCTGGAAATAAAGAGACAGATTATAGGGTTCTTACCGCCTTTCTGCAGTGTATTTCAAAGGGCGGATATCACTAAACCGTAAAGTCAGTGAGAGACTCTAGTCTCTCAGAAAGTCTCCCAGAAACCCCTCATCCCACCCTAGGACAGTTGTGTGTAGAACCTCAGTGAGCCAACATGATCAGATGTCTCACCTCCAGGACCTGACTATTAACTGCAGCATGTGCATCCATCTGTTTGCAGTTACAAAACCCCTGCCGGAAGAAGACATGGAATCAGAATTAAAATCCACAGCATACGAATGGTCCAGTGTGCTAACTAGCTGGCTGGAAGGAGGAACAATAATAAATAAGCCCTTGAGTCAGAAGTCAGATGTGGCAGAAGCACCCTGCAGCTACAGGGCAGGCTCAGCGGAGGCCCCAGCCCAGGCCTCTGAGCTGGAGGTAACTGCACCCCCCTTTGCTATGGGGTCTCTGGGATGGATGTTATAGCACTCAGAAACAGAGTAACACAGTCCCAAAGTATAATCCATAGTTCAGCAAGATTATTTTATTAATTGTTTTATGCATTTAACATGTAGGGTGTGCTGGTTTTTTCCATCCAAAACACAGGTTATAATTTTTTGTCAGTCCCAGAAGACCACAACCATATTCTAAAAATAGCATTTCTTCAAGTTTCTCAGACAACTATAAAATAAGCCTATAAATGAAACAATTGCCTAAGTGAAGTAGCCTTCTCAGAGAGGCTCCTTTCTCAAAAGTATTTATTGTTTTAGTAAAGAAAACACTCACAATAAAAAGCATTCTCTGGTTATATGAAAGGCACCACAATTTCTGATTTTCCTCTGAATGTAGATTACCTGCAGCATCAAACATTACCTGAAGTCAAAAAACATATTATGGGCAACTAAAATGTTGTAAAGGGCTGTGGGGGAACTTCAGATGAACAAATTGTCCTGAGGGGATAAAAGTCACCCCTAAGGAGAAGAAATGAAGTCTGGAAAAGGAAGCAGAACTGGGCAAGCATACACTTTAATTTCTTGAAAGCACAAGAGGGCAAAAATAACAGTTTGCAAAAGCCCAACAAGTATGTTAGAGGAATTTGGTTATAACTGGAGAAGTCTCTAAAGCCATTAGTTACCTGATGTGAAGCCTGCTAGGATCCTAATGCACTGTTAACTCCGTGCCATTAACTGACTGGCAGGGGGTGGAGAGATTCTAACAACGGTGGGGAGCAATTTTTTTCAGAGAAAAATATGTTGTCATTTCACTTTTGGCATGATTTGTTTTACAGTACTCACAGTAACTTCGGAGTTTAAACAATGCTCAAGCAAAAGCAGGCATGAGACTGTGGCCACAGGAAGGTTTGAGGTTTGTTTTTATTCAAATAGAGCCACCAGCACTCAGGCTCATAGAGTATTCAGATCTGTTTTCCTGTTATGCTTTTCCTTCGTAATAATTGCTTTTCATTTTTTAAAAATACAGCAATAAACCCGGAAATTCCATAAAAGCCGTCTTCTTTTATATGAAAGTAAGGGGGGAAGGGGAACCACAAAACCATATGGAAGTCAATGAAATGCTTTATTTGTTCAGCAGAAAAAGGGGACTGTGTATTTCCTGACTTAAACTTGTTTTCATTGTCCTTCTGTGGCCAACTAGTTTAGGGAAATCATATACAATGTCAGTCCTTGTCTGTGATTTTTTAAAATAAGAGTACCTGTATTCTGCAGGTACATGGTTTTGCAGCTGAAGCTAATTTCTTAAAATCTGTGCCTCATGTTTACAATGATGTAACTGGAAGAAGACTAGGTCCTGTTAAAATTTTAGCAATGCAGCTCCCTTGTAATTCTCCACAGTTGTATAATAAAAATATTAACAGCTGTATAATTTCTGCTAATAATTAAAAACTAATCCTTAAGGGAAAGGGTAAAACCAGTCTTCACACACATTTTTTTAATATCTACAAATACAATATGCATAAGGGGATAATTTTAGGCAGCATTAGATATAGGGCTCTGTTGAAGAAAATCTATCAAGAAAATATTATGTACAGACTGATCCATTATTGGAAATTGCAGATAATACTGTGATGAAAATTGAAAAAGATCTCAAGCCCTACATTCTTTCCTTTAATTATTATTCACTGAATTCTGGACATGCAATGTTACAGTATTCACTATTTTTCATTTTAAGGTGATTTAAGAGCAATGAGTCACCTTGTGGTTATTGTTTTACCATCCTCCTTTCTAAACCATTACACTGTCTGCTGCTCATTAAGATTTTTAGAATTGCAGTTAAGATAAGCTATTGTTTGAGGCTCAAACAATAAAATTTCACATGCAGTCACCAAGTACATGGTTAATTTTTAGAAGAATAATATAGAAATCAACTAATATGTACTGATATTTAGATATTCATTAGAAAGTTCTCTCAAAAATTAATGTATACTTTAGAAAGTGCAATATATACTGTAACTGTATCATACTGTCTATATAAAGTACCTGGGAGAAAAAGAAGAATGACGAATGTTTATCCCAAGGAAAACACAAAAGGTGAAGAAGAAGAGGTAGCAAGGAAGTTCCAACATGCAGTTTTAATTTACCTGTATAGGATTAAATTGGTATTTTGATGATAGCACCTGTAGATACTATGTAAAAGCAGGAGAGGGGCAGAAAACATAGACAATAATTGTTGGAAAGTTGGAGGAAGTGATTAAAAAATGCTGATTTGGAATAGAAAGACTCATAGTCAGCTTTTTATACAGGATCTGAGGAGCACAAGGATATGGTTTTTATTCTGCACAAAAAGTAAAAGAAATCTGTGCTTGATTATTCTCTCTGAACAATACTCTGGCATGGTTTTTTAAATACAGAAATAACTGTTTATTAGTAATTTCCAAAGTTGGATTACTTAGTCATTAAATTATCACTACATCCAAGTGAGCTCAGAGATAAGACTTGTGCATTGCTCTAGTTTTCATACACAATGCAGAAAGAAATGTGAAAGTACAGAATCACCATGTTCTGTTAATATCACAAGAACATCCCAAGCCAAACAAATTAATTAAAAACGTTCAAAGCAGATTAAAAAACAGAGAGCAAATGATTTAAAAAAAAACTAGAGGAATTGAATTCACTTTACAGACATACAAATACAAATAACCTCAACTGATAACCTCTTCCCGTACTTTATCTGTCTTTGGATACAATACATGTAAAAACTCCTCAGGAAAAGCTAGGCTCCTAAGGAAAAGTTACAAAAGTAGAATGCAAAGCTGGGGACTTCAGAGAAGGAACATGATTTACTTCATAAAATGGAATAATTTGAAAATTGTAATGTTTTAAACTCTTCTAAAACGTGAGGCAAGTGCAGAATTTTAAGATAAATAAAAATCCAAATTGAACCATTTGCCAACATAAAGGACTTAAGGCATCACAAGGAGATGAATTCTAACAGCTGCCATACATTTGCAATATCTGGGTGCACTGATCACATCATGTGAACTCGAGTATCAGCAAAAGGACACTTCTACTATGAATCACACACTTGTTTGAAAAATACTCCATTGAATGCTGGATCACCTGAGCAAGGAGGAGGAAAAGGAAGCACATTTAAAAGAATTTATGGTCACTGTGAAATTTGTCAATTCAGACCTGATTTAGGAGCACTTCTGGGCTCCTCGCTGACATTAAGCTTCCAACAATATCTGTAGCTCCAGAAACAAGTTCCCTTTGTATCATCTCCAAGTGGTCAGCAAACGTACACCAGCAGAAAATGGCCTACTCACAGAAATTCTTGCCTTGGTTACTTCTCATGGGTGCTAGAAACACCATTTTACTATGCATGAATTTTTCAACCACCATCAAACTCTACCTGGGAAAAATACTGCACCATACTCTAAGCTACCTATGTAAGCTCATACTGGGTAACTCTTATACTCACACCCCACTAATCTTTTCACTTTTTCAGTCAAGCTGAAAGCTTACTTCGAGTTACTAAAATACTGATATTTTTTTCAAATTCTCTTTGTTTTCTCTTAGAAAGATAATTAGATTCAAAACTGCTACAATAAATTAATATTCAATTCCTATATTGATGCACATAAAAAGAAAATGAAAATAAGGATTACTAAAGAGATGGGTAGACAGATAAACATCAAAAATTGATGTGTGATGTATGAATGGAATCCTCCATGTTTCTTTAGCTTATATAGCAAATAAAAACCATTACATATAGGAACTTAAACTGTGGCTATTAAACCACATAGATACATGAGAAAACATCAAGGCTTAAGTCACATGATACAGTACAGACTGTCACCTGCTCCTATAACTCTGCCACCATGAGTCTTCTCAAAAATTGGATAGCCATTACCCACCTTGCTGAACAAATGTAATTCAATACAGCAGAAACCAGCTTGACAACGAGAGAGAGAAATGATTTCTGAAAAGATGGGCAAGCTGAATCAATCCAGCTGTCTGGCAAGCATCAGTACTGGCCATAGGCAGGAGAACAGAACATGTGGTCTTGAGCAGGAAGAGAGGCAGCAGATGAGGAGGGAGCAGGCAAATATGCTCTTCATGTACAAACATTACTTCTGCTTAGCTTTAGCATGAAACACTATTTTGGTACAATATTATTTAGTTACTGTTGGTCTTCCTTCAGACTTACCTCTGAAGCAATGTCAAGGGTCGCAACAACAGAGTGTAAGTGGCTGGTGAGTAAAAGCTTATGTCTTCAAAGAATTTTCAGAAAAGCACCAGCAAAGAATGTATTATTAAGCAAAGTGAGAACACAGTAAGCAGCATACAACATTGTAAGTAGCAAAGAATGCTGTGAATAAGACTTAAATTGTTGGGCTTATACATATGCTCTATCTTCATTGCCACATATTTAAATACAGGCTTTCACAATACAGTGACTATTACTTGTGTATAAATTTTAAGCCCACACCCTCTTTCCAGTTAAACTGTGTGAAGATATACAACACTTGCTTTGCTCGGATGTTATATATTACTTTTTTAAGAGAGAAAAATCAAATCAAAACCAGCTAACAGTAGCAGTTAATGAAACTTTTGTGCATATTAGCATCTGGAAGTGACAAAAATTTTATCTTTCTTGTCCTGATCCTTGCACGGTAACATGTAGTCAACACATTTGAGTAAATGTTGTGAAGTGCAGCATAACGAATGCACACAAGCAAGAGGGAACAGCATCCATGTGCATCCAAAATGCACACACCAATTAAATGGGGAAGCCTCAGGGCCATCTCTAAGTCTTTTGTTATTATCTTTTCCACCCAATTGTTCTCTCTCTGGCTCCTCTGTTGGAAAGGATGGGATGTAACCCAACAGATGACTAACTGTGTACAATCAAACCCATTTTGTTGCTTAACCCCAGCAACTGCTGTATGTTATTTCTGAATTATAAGGACCCTTGAGCTATCTTTCTGTGGTGACCCAGAGCATTAATAAATAAATAAATAAATAATTAAAATTTTCCTCTCTTTCTTTAAGCCAGAAAACAATTTCCAGTGAAAGGCATAACCACCTCCTATGTATAACTGCTTGCAACAATCTTGATGTCTCAGAAACACCACAGTAGAGTTTTGCTCAACATTTAGTTAAAAGTCACTATTTCCAAGCATGCTGAAGTCAATGAGAATTTTTTCAAGGATTTTAATGAGCTTTGGGTAAGACACGACTGGTTTAAGTTACTGACTTCTGTTGCTCCATGGACTTGATTTGATATTCAGAAAGGAATATCAAAAGTTAGTTAATAAACATATGCCATGTAAACAGTGATGTACCCTAAAATACGATACTCAGCTGGCTTCCATCTCAAAACTCAGATTATAGTAATGCAGAAGCCAGGTGTATGGCACTGACCCAGACTTACAGTGTCAGATCTAACTTCAGTAAAACAGCCCAGCACGTATTTTATAACAAAGTTATAAAATCTGATATGAGAAGTAGTAATGACAATCTGAAATTCCAAAATGTATTTTGCAGGGTTTTGAAAATAATATTTTTTTCCATTAGATAGCTTTACAGATGGACATACCATAAAGCCATCATTCTTGTACCCTTATATCCATTATTATCAGTTTTTGGTAAAGCATACCATTGCCATTTGAAGTGAACTATTATTTTTCCACTGTTAAATATGATATAATAAACATATAGTTAGAATATTGTAACACTGATTTCACCCAAGGTTTATAATTTGACAGGCCTCTAGAGTCGCAGACCTACCAAACTTGACTTTGTCTTTATGCACACACTTAAAAAAAAGGACATTTAGGCATCTGTGAAAGCTTTAGGCTTCTGACTTCCTGATAGCTTACAACAGAAATAACAACTGAAAGCACCCACCTGCATTGGATAGTTAAATCCATTTTAAAATTTGGTTGAACCTTTAAACACACAGAAAAGGTAATGCTTTTATGCATATTAAATCTTAAAACGCTTTACTGTCATGACTTGCATCAAAGAATTGCTTGAGGATTCCTGTAGTTATGGTTCCCTGCTCTTTCTGAAAACTCAAATGGGTGAAGAAAATGGTGCTAGGAAAGTGATGTTTTAAGATAAGATTGTCCATTAATGGCTGTCCCAGTTCCTCCTGTTTGACAATAAAGTATTTCCAGCAGCATTTTAAAATGGTCCTGCACAGCAAATGCGTTTCAGGTCTTAACAAAGAAATTCACCACTTGAGAACTTTCTCTTTTCCCACTTACAGAGCATTGAAAAGGTTACATTGTTTTGCTCTTTTCTGAACTACTTTGCCACAGAATCCAAAAGCCACTGCTGATGACCAGCCAGTACTTCACAAATCATCAGCACTTTACACAAGGACCTTGAGGTCGTTCACCAGTGTAAATGCTGGCCTCAGACTGCACCTGAAATCTCTAGCATTTCAGTGTTTACATGTATCTTTAGTCGCTACCTGTGTGAAAGGGCAAAGCATGTTCACACGTCTAAAAAAATAAAAAATAATGCTTTAAGAAACACTTTTCCATGGGCAAAAGGAAGGACTTGGGGACCTATTGTGTCTCATTACTGTCATGAATGAAGAAACGTTTCAAAGAAGAAGGAAATAAGGGTTTGCGTGCTTATATATCAAACAAATAATGCCAGAGATAGTAACTTTATAGTGTTTTAGTATCATTTACATGCAATGACCAAAATTTTCCAAATTGTTTTGAAAATCCCTTCCTCAAAACTGAGATTGTTCAAACAGATTTCAGAAAGTCACTTCATACTCCTAACTATTTTTAAAATTCTTCCACAGTTACTTTATGCATGCATATATCTGCTGTCTCACAGCATTTAGAATTGCATACCTTATTCTGACAGCTCTGAGACAGGCAATTATTAATTACCTTAGCTTAAGACAGTCAATGGCCCAAGGGGGGAGAAGCCTGTAACTTCTAATCTAACACAGAAACTCAGCTCATTTTCTATCACACATCTGCTTTCCACTGGCAGACAACATCTCACTAGACAAACACAAAATTGATGTAGAGCTCCTCACCATCTTGAAAATGTCACAAATTACCTCAGATTCCAAAGAGTAAGCTGAAATTTAATACACTGGCAGAACAATGAACTGCTATCTGTGTGGTATCCTATACAACTGTTACTTTTTGAAATAGGTCCAAAATTTGGAAGTGACTGCATGGAACTATACACAAATGATTTAGTCAAGCACCTTAATTTCTCCACATTGAAAACTTCTACAAGACTATAAGCTTTTCCCTAGAACAGCAGGTTTTCCAGCCATATATTTTCAGCATTACATGTCTCTGGATACAAAGGGATCTCTATCAAGATATTGCAGTTTCCACCTCTCTGTACACATATGGGGTTTGAAAAAGTAGCATAAATTTAAATTCAGGTAAAGTATCTATGGGACTTTGGTTAATGTCATTAAAAACAAGGGTTTATAATTAATTGGCTTTGCAAGATCTGGCAACACTAACTATGCAAATCATTAACATCAATACTGTTGCATGAAAACAAGACAAGGATACTGCAGTTTAACATTTTTACATATTTTATACAATTTTAACAACTGTTAAAGGCCTCTAGAATCTAAAAATGTGTAATTTCTCTGTTTACCCAAAGCATGCATATGGTACAGAGGATAGCAAGTTTCTTAATGATGACTATGTCAGCTGCCACAGGCAAAGTCATCTCTTGGGTCAGAGGACAGTTTAGTCTCCAAGTTATCTCAGTCACTGGCCTCCTTGCTGTGATCTCCAGCATGGTATTAATTAGTTGCAGTTGTAGCATAGACTTCTGAAGTATCAACATCTGTTCACATGCAAGACCACACACTTATCCTACACAGGCCTAACATAACTAGTTTTGACTGATCTGCGCTTAAATTGAATCACAGCCTCCTAGAAGTAAAAGTCTCTACACTGTTCACACTAGTTTGACTTTTCATTAGTTACTGTTTCCCAATAAATCCATTTAAATGCATCATTTTAGCTTATAATTTTCTTTTTTTAAGCTTTTTTTTATCTTTCAGATGTGTTTCTGGAGGGATTTTTCTTAACATGTTCTCTGAGAATCTCTTCAGACACAGGAAGATGATTTAAAGCATCAGACAAATAAGAAACCATTAAACTGAGGTAAGCAGGAATGTTCAAATACCTGGTAAGTGGTGGATGATTTTAAACCTTATTTGCATACGAATCTAAAGTTTAAGACACTTCTGTGTAAGAGCCTATTTGACTAGGAACTAAGGGGCTGTAGAAAATCCAACTACATGCCTTTTTGTGCTGATTAAATGCTTTGATCTGCACAAAGAAGTAAATGGATTTATGTACAGTAGATGTACAAATGAATGCTGTCTTCAGAAATATGATTTGAATACCAGAGATGTTCCTGAAGGGGTGATTTGGAAAATTCTGCAGGGGCACAGACCTCCTGAGTTAAGTGGACTCTTCCCACAACTTCTCTCATGAATCTTGTTTCAGCGATGGCTTGTAGTAGGCTGTGATCTCATGACTCATGAGAACTGAATTTCATTCCAGAAAGAAAAAATAAGGTTTCACTGGTATAGAAGATAGGACTTGAAACAATAGGATAAAGTATGTGATAAGTTAGAATCCAAGTAAACTGCTTGAGGCTTTTAGAACTATGAACGTTACATTTTTCAAGAGCTTGTCACTGTCTTTACATCATGTAAGAATCCTTAATGCTTATTTGAAAAAAATGAGGTTGCAAGAAAACACCTCAACCAAACATTCTTATTAGAAATACTGTGTTCTTCCTCATTCTTCAGCAAAATTCGTCAAAATGGATAGGCTCCAAATGGAATTCCTACATCATATGAAAATTCCACTTTGTCTACAAAATTACTAGAACTCTGTTTTACTTGGCTTTTGCCATATTTAACAGGGTCTGAGGTCACTATTAGCTTGATTACAGAAGCATGAAGTCATTAATATGCATTAGCTGATATAACCTAGAACACTAGGCATCAAATTAGCCTTTTTTTTCCCCCTCAGTGATCACAGCAATTAAATTCAACCCTGATAAATTGGAGTGCGGAGAAAAGAGAACAAGATAGTAAAGACTCATTAGCAAATAAAATGCTCTATTAGAACCGCCTAGGCTGTTTTGCTCACAAGATTTTTGACTCATCAGGGAAGTTGGGTGGCCTCTAGCTGAAACTGATGCAGAGTTTCCAGGAATCACCTCAACAGTAACAAAGGGAAAATCTGCTGCACCTGTTTTTCCACATCATCTCCCGCTATAGACATCTGCTGTACCTCTCTTTCCACACCATATATAACTGTAAATATTTTATGTTTTTCAATGACCTAGTTTTCTGGATTAAGCACCATCGTGTCTCCTGGTCTCCTAAGTACTTTTCATAGAGTCAGCAACATCTACTGATTCATATGAGGAGGTTTAATTATTTGCCATTTATGGAGAACATCAAACTCTGACAGCCACAAAAAAAATCTGGACAGGAAATACAAAACCCAAAAAACTATTAAGTTAGGTGCCGAATTTTCCACTGTCAGTTTCGCTGAACAGTATCTGTGACCTTATTCACAGGTGTGGATACTTTGGTCAATGCAGTCTCCCAGAGTTCTCACAAAAGAACATATTTGAAGTGATCAAGCTGAGATATAGAGCATCCCAACAAAGCAGTGCAGTTCTGTTAAATGACAAAGGTATGAGAAATCAGATAGTAAATGGCCTAACTTTAAACCTTTTGCTACAAAGAAGAATCCATAAATCTTTCTGAGTCAGCTAGGCTACTTATATAGTGCTTGTCAAAAACAGGTATCAACAAAAAAAAGTATAAGTGATCCACATACTGAATTACAAATGCCTAAAGAATTACTTCAGTGCATAACATGTTCAAAGACTGAGACTCAGGGAAAGTGCTCAGAGAAGGCTCCATTTTTCTCACAGGATTCATGAACTAAGTAAGCCTTACATTTCTGTGTCACATCTGAGGTGGCAAAGGAAAGAAAGATGGTGTTTACTTCTGTACTTGGTATGTTAAAATGATTTACATGTTAATTTTCCCAGTATTTCTTTAACTGGTACATTAAACAGACACTAAGTAAACAGGCCTTAAAGCAAGACTAGAACTCAAGGCCTACCTTTTCCAAAAAAAGAATGCGCTCAGTGAGATGTTCTTCCCAAGTCTTCTGTTACTGGCAGCAAAGTCATTCAAAAACAATACATGAGTAACCTTGTGCTATTTTGCCCATAGTCTAGTGATTTCAGCTCTCCTGCATGAAGTAAGAAAGGTTGAAGAAAGGGTTGACTCCCTAAGTAGAGTTCAAAACTTTAGACTCTTGCTCTCTGTAATCATTAGGCTCTTACAAGAGGATGAACGTCAGATTTCACACCTTTTTAATTAAAACAACCCCTCAACAAAAGTGGTCAATCCAGTTGCATTAAAAATGCAAAATGCGTGTTTAAGAGCTTTTGATTGGTGGGAATACCTTCTGGTGGCAGCACACAGGCTCCTCTGTTCAGGTTATAATCTTTGAGTCATCTCAGGCAGAAGAATTGGACAGCCTGGGCTTGCTCCAGAGCCAGAAGTCATGCTCATAGTGGGCTCTAACATTACACTGAGAAGCATCTAGTAAATTTGAGGTACTGAAGGCTGAGATGTCAGGAGATGCTAGGCTGAAAGATTTCAATCACCCTGCTGAAGACGCATTTTTTATTTCATCTAGCCTAACAAGCTTTTCCATCTTCTGTGGAAAATATTCCTTGCCTGACAAAATCTACCCATCATGACGTTTTACTAAGAGCAAACTGAAGGGTCTTTCCTCATGTTCGCCACAAATCTGACTTTACTCCTCTTTTTTGTGCACACTTTCAATTTTCTCTCTTAGTTGATTTTTCAAGCCAAATCAACCTGTGGGTATGCTTATAAGTCTTGATTATGTGTTCAGTTTCAGCAAGGAATTAATGTCTTACTTAAGGGAGAGATTAAGATAATATTTCAACAAAATATTGAACTTGGATAACCCACTTTTTCATATAGAGTGTATAAAAAATATCTTGGGAACTTTTTCATCTTGTTCAGAGCAGAACTCATCTGTAATCCACAGTGAGCTAAGAATGGCATGGAATTAATGAACAGAATTTCTTTACTCCAGTTCACCTATCCTTTTAATTAAAACAAAACTTTTACTCAAATGGAATTAAAAATTTAACAACCAAAATCTTGTCCTATGAGTCTTTCTAATGTCTTTTGTAAAATGCTGTGAACTTTTCTCATCACTTACGGAGATGAATCTAAAGCAGACTTTGGAAAATTCATCTTTATCTAACTGTACTTTGCTGACTGCAAAGGCAAATAAGTCCCTTCCCTTTTTGGTTGAAGACAGGAACTTTGTTAAATTTTCTCCAGTGTCTGGGAAAGTGACTGAAATGCACATCCAAAATTTAATTTAAGCTGAAAGTATTATTTATTTAAATCAGATTCACTAATCATCACAGAAGATACCTTGACAGACTGTTAGACAGAAACCCGGTACATGGGGCGGGAAGAAGAAAAAAAAGAGAAATAAACTATCTTTGCACTTGAAATCCCTTTTTAACCCCAAAATAAGAAAGCTAACACTTGGTATGAACATAATAATGGCCATATTTGGTAAAACCAAAATTTCTGGTCCACTAAGCTGTCCCTATCAGAAGGCAAAAATAGGATCTGTAAGAAAGTATGTTAAAAAAAAGCAAGTATACATACTACCCCTTCCTTTTATCTGCAGTTGCCAGACATTCTCAGCTGAAGAACTTTAGCCAGATGTATTTTTTAGGTAGTTAGTAAATTTCAGTGAATTTATCCTTTATGAGCTTGTTCTGTCTGCTCCTTTTGACATAATGTAAACTTTCAGCATCCACAGCACCCTGTGGCTAGTGGTTCAAAAATTCAAGTACTGGTTGCATAAAGAATTACCTTGATTGTTTGTTCTGAGCTTGACCTCTATAGCTTCACTTGTGGCTTTCCAGCAGTTCCAGCAGAAGAGTTCCCCCTGCCTAAGGCTTTGTCATTCCTTTCACAGCACTCTTGATTTCACAGATTATTTTCACTCATTTATTTTGCAGACTGAAATTCACTTAATCATTCCTTCTTCACCAATCCTTCCACATCTTTTTTTTTTTTTTGCTCTGTTCTCAGCAATCTTCCAATTTCTACTTTATCCTTCAATAGATGGAAAGACCAGATATGTGAAAAGTAGTCAAGATGTGTATTTAAGACAGCATGAATTGTCACAGTGGCACAGATGGGGAAATTACATTTACTACCTTCCTTATCTATTGCTTTTCCAATAATTCCTAATACTTAGCTTGTCTTTCGTACTATATTAAATACTGAGCTGACATTGCTATGGAATTATTGATCATAACCCGAAAGTATTACTTATGAGCAGGAATGACACACTCTACAATTCAATGTGTGAAGTAAGGGTGATTCTTCAGATGTGCCTTTTTAAAACTTTTGTCTGTGAACAATTTCTTCTGCTGTGTTTTTGCTCAGTTGCATAATGTTCCACAATATCTTAAGTCATCCTTAGTCTGAATGACTTCATAACATACATAACTTTGTCAGGTAACTTCTCATCCCTTCTTTGGGTCTTTTATGCATGTGGTTCTAGAACCAACCCTTGCAGAACGTCACTGATAGTGCCTATGCCAAGTCACCACAGCAGGTGACCATACATTCTTAGCACTTGTTACAACCAGCTGCATGTCAAAAAATGTGTTGTGCTATAGCTAGTTTCTATTTTTTTTTTTTTTTTTTAATTAGGAAGCATATTGGAAGCATTTTGGAAATGAGAGCGGGTTATGTCAGTAGGATCTACCTTCTCCTCATGCTTTCAGACCCCTGCAAAGAACTCCAGGAGGTTTGGGAGGCTGGTTCTTACTGCTGAGTCAGTTCAAATGCATCATGTTTCTGCTAATCTTCCCAGTACTCATCTGGGAGCCTCAACTCTTCCTGCAAACTTGTTTAGAAACTGGTGTCATACTTAGCTTCATGCAGTCCATTGGTTCCCAAGCGTGCTTAGGCAAGATGCCTATTTTCAGTGTGAATAAGACCTATAACTTTTGCCTAGGATCAACTTCCCTTCTGTGCAGTGGCCCAGGAAAAGTTTTATGAGCTGTCCTTCCAGTGCATTGCTAGCGGCTACCTCTATTTGCATGCATTTCCTCTGCATGAGAATGAAGTACAGCTCTAACTGCAAAAAGCTAGCAAATGGTGAACAGGTTTCAAAATTCCTTACATGTTAATAATTTAAATTACCACAAAAAATGGAATTATTATTTGGGGAAAAAATATGATGATTTAATACACATCAGGATAACACCAGATATTTTGGCTTGGACCCAGCATTTTTATTTCCTCCAAGAAAGAGGCTTTGCAAAGTTTTTTAACAGTACAAATATTATTAGAATTTTTGTCTTTAATTTTATTGGACGAATTATTTTTACCTATCTTACTTGCAACACTGTGCTGTTGTACTGGATGACAAAAAAAAAGGATGCTTGATCCGAGGTAAGGCCAAACCAATGCATTTTTGCTATACAAACCAACTAAAGAGTAAAACTATGTCCCCAACTGTAATGCAAACTTCAGTCATGGTGCATTCATGCAAGCCTTGGCTTTGGTGAATAGTATGTGAAATAGCAGCAAAGACTGCTCAGACATGCAGCTCAGACTCAAAACAGGGAGAAATAGCAGTGATCTACATTGCTGTTTCTGTTGGGAGTCTGTTTCCTGCAGTATGCCAGCAGAGCTAGCCAACGTTTATCCCTGGCACTGATAAAGAGAGAGTAGGCATGAAGAGCAGAAAAAATATTCTTTGTAAAAATAGTAACAAATATTCTTGAAGAATATATATATATTTAGATTGGTCATGAATTCACATCAGTGTTGTCTATTTCAAGCAAAATATTAACAGTGGGCATGATCCAATTAGGGGCATTCCATTGACATCCAATGTTCAAACACTTTTTAAAAAGAGGGGGTTATTAGCAACAAGAGAGCTCTGTGAAAGGAAGACTGCAGTTAGAGATGTGTGGTTGTTATTTGCTATCTCTATTCCAGTATCTTTGAAATGAATATTCAAAGCCTTTTCCATTCCAAGCCTCTGATCTTCCTTTCAAGTGTGGCAAGCACTCCTGAATTCCTGAAAGAACAGTATGAATCATGTAGGAGTATTCACTGACCTATCCATTTCTTAGAATTCTGAATCTTCAGTAGAAGATACTCCCACAAGTCACTGTCAACTCTGACTTAAAATGTGGAGTGAGATGCATTGACTCAAGTCTCAGAAAATAAATAAAGGTTAACCTGATGAATGGGACTATAGTATTGTAACTTATGAGAGGAAATAAAAGAAAGAAATGCTAGGTTTTTCCAGCTCTATATGCCTGACTTCTAAAATAAAAGTATTCTGGATTTCAGTGAATGCAACCAAGATGAGGATTGATGTTGAGATCTACTGGGCTCTGAAATTGACAGAAAATCAACCGCTGGAGAAGCTCTCTCTCTAGCACAACTTTTGCTCAGTAAGAATTTAGTCCAATATATGAGTATAACCATGAAAATCAATTACTGTACTTTCATTGAAGGACTACAGAATATTTATATTTCAGATTTTATCCATGTTTTATGAAATGCAGAATCTAATTAGAATAAAACACAGAATGCTGGAAGATATGTATTTCTGACCAGTGAATCTTCATCATGTCTTTTAAATATTAATTTAACTTTCTGGTGTTTTCAGAATAAGGTAATTTTAGTATTTCTTAACAAGTCTGAAATTCTAAATTTGTGTATGCAATTTTCAAATATATTTACATTTGCAAGGAATCCAGGATTTATTGTAGAACAAGACTAACTCTTGTATTATAGTGGGTAAATTAAAAGATTACAAAATTTCACTTAGACTCATGGAAAACTCCAGCTTTGCATTTCTATTGGAAGCTCATTTAAACAGATGCATCTGTGTTTTTAAAGGAGAAAAATATCGACTTTCACAAGAATTATACAATATAATTCTTTATAATCTGATCTTTTTTTACCTAAAAGTTAATGACAGCCACACAGTGTACTTAGTTACCAAATATTACTCTGAAGTATCCAGCCTTTTTCTAGGAAGATGAACTACGATAATTTCCCCTTAGGACCACAAACATATATTGCAAGATTTTATTCATTAACAGTCCTCCTGCTCACATGATCCCTTTTTTGAACTTTTTCAAGTTAGCCAAGCTCAGGACACCTTCCTATCTTCCCATCTCCAATACTTTGAACTGTCATGGAGATTTCTGGCATAAGATCAACTTATCAAGCAGGGAAAAGAACAGCTATTTATTTCATTTCAGCTCTCTTGTGTTCTGCATTTGCAGGTGGTGGAAGGAAGTACAGTTCTGCCAACAGCTCTTACACCAGTTCACTAGAGCTTGGTAATTATCAACACTATGGATGCGAGGTTATTTATGGTGTTGTAAGCACAACCAGACACACAGCAGCTCCTTCTTGGTCTGAAGTTGCACAGGTGCAATATGAATTACAAAGATATGGCACTTAAAGGATTTCACCATTCTTTTGATTCTACCATGACAGTTCTTCATGGATAAATTCACCCTTTTAGCAATTCTAAAATTTGAACATTTAAAGAAGAATGTATTGTAAAGCTTACGAGTTAAATATAATTATAATGGCTAATTTATATTAAAAAACACCAAACAGCAAAACCAAACCAATACCTCAAAGGCAAATGACATAACTTGGAAGAATTAAATTCAAAATATATGCCTCATGTAAATTTGCAGATAACTCTGTAATTGATTATTATTGAACAGCAATAGTTTTCAGATGCATTCATTTCAAACAATTTCTAAAATTCAAACGTCTGTGTTATTGTAATAATGACGAGGATGCTTATATAGAGTTTTTATTTCTCAAGTCTCTTTTTTGCCTTACGTCCCATGAGCCAAATTCTATCCTTTGGATGTGCTTGTGCTACCCTTTTTTGACTCACTGAAAATCATGTATAATCAAGAGCAGATTTTGGTTCTTTTTTTTTCTTGAAATGCTCTAAATTATTATGTTAAACATTCAAAGGTTATTTTCCGTTTATCTCAATAGATATTTCTTTTTTTCCCCTATTAATGGGGAAAAATATTTCCCAGCAAGAAATAGATTTCTTCTTTTTTTTCCAAAATCAGTAACAAAGTTTACAGATTTACAGTGACCCTCATACTAAGCGGTTGAAAACTGGTAGTTATTCCCCGCATAATATGGCTTGCGTTAAAAAACCTTGAAGAACTGATTATAACTGAACTTTCTCCTCCCCCCACAGACATTCCATTCTTATATTTCCTAACTAAAACAGAGCACATAGGCAGGTGATATAGACATTGTCTGCACAAAATCCTGCACTCACTTAGCTAAAATATGTGTGTCTCAAGCCAATTTAGTTAAACTTATGCAGTCTGTTCTAAGACACATATTTCATTTACAGATATATTAGAGGGAACTTTGCAAGAATGGTCAGTTGGATTATAGATTCTTATTTAGAGAGTGTGGCCAAGATTGAAATTGGATCCAGAGAAAACATATTTCTAATATTAAATCCATTTTGCCCTTCTGGAAAATAAAACAGAAAACTAAGGGATTGGTTGTGGAAATTTCTGTTTTCATAAAGAAAGCTGTTCCTTTCTATATTTTCTTACAAAGTTTAGAGTATTATAAAAACTGTCACGTCATCTAATCCCACAGAAGTAATGTTTGCTATAAATCTATAAATCGAGTTGTTCATTGGTGGTCTACCTCTTCACTTCTACTGTGCAAAGCCAACTTTCACAAGGAGCAGTGTTCAAGGGCCCTTATCCTGTTATTTCGTGTATCTGGCTTTCAGGCACCTATTTCTCCATTTCTCCATAGACACATTATACTGGGGACCTCTTTAATATATTCAGTCCATAGGAACATGTTTCATCCTCTGTAGAAGTGAAGTAAGAGGAATCTGAGGATCATATCACTTAGACCGAAATTCAAATAAATTGATTTCCTTTCTACATATTGTAGGGAGTATATATAGAGGCAATGGGTTTTCTGTACCTTTTAATTAATCACCAGCTATGCTTTGAATAGTCCCCCATGGTGAGAAGGAGCTATGAGCTGCGTGGTCTATGCTCTGAAAGTTGCAGCAGCCATCTCACTCTCATTGCTCAGGCCATAGGTGCATCCTGGTGGGAGACTTGTCTCTTCCTTTTGTTAATCTTCTCATTCAGTAATCTAATAATATTCAATTTACCTTACACTTGATCCTACAGGCTGATCGTACCAAAAAGAATATTCTTGTTCACTTACAGAATAGAAACAAAGATTTTTTTTCTGAATGGTGTCAGAACAAAGTTCCCAGTAACCTCTGCTCCTGGCTCCACTGCATTTCAACAAAATGACTGATGGATTCTCCCTGTCAAACCAATATGAATAGGGCACTCTTCAAGGAAATGGGGGTCTGTGAATTCAGACCGAGAAAAGCCTAAAATTCATGTCTTCTGTTTCTTGCTGTGAATATAAAGTTTAGGTACAATACTCAACTGTTAAGCATAAAGTAAACAAATCCCCCTTCTGTCATAGCTTGAAAGAAACATGAGATGTGTTTGGAGCTTGTCAAAGAACTAAAACCTTCTGGGGACTAGCAAATCCCTGAAAGCCCCATGAATAAAACAGGGACGTAGCTTTTCAGTTTGACCACAAGGAATCTCTTTGAGGCACCCAGAGTTACAGAAGTCTTCACTTAAGTACATCTTGAGGAAAAACTAAAGTGTGGCTTGCCACTGGCTAGAAAGCGAGACAAAATTGTTTGGCTTGTTTTCCTAAATCCAATGGGGGTTGATCCAATTTTTGGATTTGTGATCTGACTGCTAATATAGTACCTTTTAGCTTTAACTATTGTGTTCTTTGTTTCTACCCTTAAACTATTTTGAAGACTTCTCTTAAGACCAAGTCCTCTATTTACAAGATTATAATCTCAAACAGGTTGTAAACACATTCCTTGCTTCCACCTCCCTCATGTCAAGATGGATCAGCTCATATTGTCTTAATGTATCAAAACTCATAGTCCCAGCAGTGAGAAATTTTGCCACTGTTAGTCAGCACTTCTAATCAATGAGATTCTTCAAATGGCTTCTACCTGGGGCTCAGAGCATGGATCTTTATCTTACAACCAGAATCTTGCTCAGTTTTCAGTTTCACAACTACATACTCTTTTCCACTGTTCATCTAGAATATTCATCCTTTATATTTAATTCCACCACAGAATGTTATTTTTTTCCTAATTTGGCATCATCTTTCTATATTCAGATCAAAATGTATTGCAATCCTCCGTCTGTTCCATTCCAAAATATCATTTAAAATATGTTCCTCTGAGACGTTAAAAAACTTTTCCTTCAGTCATCCCACTTCATCTCTTGCCAATTTATGTTCTCCTTCACCAACAGATGTCTTCTTTTTCCAATGCCTCTCTTTGTCTGGCCACTGAATGGGATTAATTCCCCTTCCATAATGTATCTTTCACCTCCTGGAAAGAGTTCTGCATTTGACAGACTCTCTAATTTATTCTGTTCCTTTTCAAGCCTTTTCTTCTCTCCCTTCCATAACTTCTAATCACAGCTGTAACAAAATAAAGTAACTACATTCTGTGCCCAAACCTCACGCACGGCTTTTGCGTTATTTTTACCACAGTCTAAACACACATATGTATTCAAAAATTATGTTGATACACAATTTAATTATATTTCCTCTTCACAGTGCATATTCTTTATATTTTTTATAAAAATTATAGACCATAATTATTATTTGGTGGTTCAAAACCCTTTTATGCTCATACAAGTTATATGTTTAAGTGAAAAAATGTTTTGTTGCATAAGGTATTTGTCAATGCAGTTACTGCCTGTGATGGAGAGGGGAATAGAGTGTTTCAGCTAGTTGAACAGAAAGGTAGTACATGCCAACTGACAAGTCCACCCTCCAGATAAACTCAAAGAGGAAAAATCAGAAAAAGACAAAGTTCACAGTACTCTCTCTTTCTCTCTTGTATTTCTAAAATGACTTCCAAGATGGTATAATTCTCCTTCTATGACAGACATGCTAGGGAAATAAACAATTCTTACAGAATCGGAAATACCCTTTTCTCCTCAAACACCCCATCAACAACCCTCCATTTTTCTTCCACACTCAGGCACACTATGAAGGTGAAGGAGAAGAGTGTGAAAAGAGAAAACAAAAGGGATGTAAAAGATGGAGGAGATGTGATAGAGAATGTAGCCAGAGAATATTTCAGAAGCAACAGGGGATCTTAAGGGGGAAAAGAGGTATGGAGTGAAAGACAAACTGAAAGAAGTGAGAGTTTCTTGAGCAAATCATCATAGGCACAATAAAAAGAGAAACCTGGGGTAGAACAGAAGATCTCTGGTAAGATGATAATAAAACATGGTATTAACAATAATAATTATATTGTCTTTGGAAATATCTCATCTTGATTTAGCAATAAAATTTTAAAAACATTAATTGTTTCATAAATCTGCTTAATAACTCTCATAAAAAGAACAATAAAAAAGAGAGATAAATTTGATTAGCCAAGGAAATAGCTGACTTGCTCTTAATGATCAGAAATAACTCCCTTCATGTTTCCCAAACACATACACATATATACCTGGTTTTCATTGTTGACACTAATTTAAAAGAAATTTTCAGTCAACTAAATGTTTCCTTCCTTCCAATTATGTGTGTTTTTCCTTTGAAGCATCATTATGTTTCTTATTTAAAGCGGGATCTAACATTCCTTCTTTCTTTACAGAGCCTCCTACAAAACTATATAAATGTACAAAACTTTACGAACTCTAGTTAAATATGTCAGGTCTGCAGGAAAATTTATTCATAACTCCTGAGACCTAGCACAGGTTCAACTACAGTTTTTTGTAATAGGAAAAAAAGTAAAGGAAATTTTCATATAGAAATATATATGCAATCCCAGGAAAAATCATACAAAGCTGGTTTTGGTCATGTAGTTCTGTTGATATGTAAATCAGCACAGATAAAATGAACTCCAGACACTTTAGAGCTGTAATTTCACCTGGCAGTCATTTTATAAAAAGTTCAGTATCCTGTATCATCTGTAGAATTCCTTTCTTATTTATTCTTACATAAAACTTCCTGGTTCCATGGCTTTATTTTGTATAAACCTAATGCTTAATATTCAAACCAAGAATATTCAGGTTCCTATTGTCTGATTAGCAGATTCTCTTCCAATGATTCTAGATAAATTTAGGAAATAACACCAGAATGATTTTAAGTCTACCCACAGTACTTTCAAATAGTAGTTCCCTATCCATCAAAGACATAAATACAGACTTTTAAAAGCCTCCCCTATTTATATTAGGTACTTTTGTTTTTAATCTGAGGCTATTGAGTCTTAGCCTAAGGAATATTTTAAATTGATATAAACTGACAACTGATTCAAAAGTCCCATCCATTTTCTACACCCACCGCTTACTCCTCCCTTCATCTCCTGTTCCAAGAGTCTGTGAACAGTACTAGAAAACAGATTCAGGTTAAGTCATACTTGTTATTTAACTTCTGGTAAAAGTCTATGAATTCTGATCTATTTATCTACATGACTACTCAGATACTTGTGCTAGCTCAAGATGGAGTGTAAGAGGAGTCAAAGGGAGAACAACAGCCATACTTGAGTGTTGGCAAAAGCAGGACTGGAGGCTTATCATTATCCAGAAAATGCAGGTGGAAAAGCCTTATGCAATGCCTTATGCATTGCACATGACTTCAGGAAATATTCGAAGTAGTGTCTGGATGATAGGTAGTCTTCGGGAGAAGTTTAGTTCATAGGCTAGTTATGAAACTATTTGGCCAACGTGTACATTTGAAATAAATGTTACTGAAAACAGCACCGTTTAAATTTTAGAAATGAAAGCATTTTGCTCTTTCTTGATAACTTTGACTACACGCTATACATCCAGTAGGATCTGGTAGTTAGAAGCAAAATTAACGACACTGTTTCAGTAATTTCCAGGGAATTTCCTAAAGTTACATTTGTAAAACCATTTCACTTAGTATTAGGTAACTTTCTCAGAGAGGCACTGACCAATCTATAAAAATAAGAACATGTTTTCAAGGGTGTAGCTCTTCAGAAAAAGTTTTAACTTTCAGTACTTGTCTTTCTGATTTGCATTTGTGCTGATGAGACCCTGACATCAATTTCACTTAGACTTGTAAGGTATAAAACACATGAGGAGATTAGAAAGGGTTTGGGAAATTGCTTGATAAAATTTCTTGGGTATCAGCAGAGCCCTGTTAAAATCAAACAGGCCTCTCAGTTTTAACAACAGTATCATGCATGAGTGGGTTTCTACATAAACCCCTATAACTACCAGCAGTGTTCTCAAACGAACAGATGAGGCCACTTACAAGCATCCTCTTTCTGTATCTACAGCAGCATGACAGAAGCGGTACATATTACCCAGAAAATGCTGGTTGATCAAAATGGTCAAACCCTACATTCTTCAGATGTTACATTTGAACAAATTCTGTAATGATAGACAATAATTAAAGATTTAACACAGCCAGGTAGTGTCTATTACTCCATCTTTTTCACCTGCCCACTTATGAGGAGAGTGAAGACCATTCAAGAGTAGGACTGTTCATAATTCAGTATCATTTGTGGCAAAAAAAAGAAAACTGAAATACAGGAACTTGAATCTGAGAATCAATAATCATGTTTTGTGCATTTAATATCTAATCTGTGTTTCATTCCTGCCGCACTTTTAATGGATTATAATTTGGCTGAATGACAACACTGAGTGATTTCAGTGGGTTTTTGCAACTGTCAGCATAATATCCTTTCCCATGTAAAGGAAAAGAAAGTAAAATAAAACTGGATGAAAATGAAACACTATCTAGGAGGAAATACTTAACATTAAGAGAGACACCCAAAGCACACCATCTTTCTCATTTTAGACCTCATCGCCATGCTATTTACAGTACATAAATGATGCCTCATACTGCCATTCAGAAATCCTGCTTTACAAGGTCTAAATTAGGATTAGTGACCCAGACAACTAGCTTCAACTCCAGGGTCACTACCAGCTTCCTCAGAGGGCTTCAGTAGGGGACAGACAAAAACAGATGAACAGACAACACCTTCATTGAGGCCTGTTTTATTTGCTGTCGAATGGGGACCAAGCGTAAGAGGCGCAAAGCAACTCCTTCTAGCTCACAAAACATCATGAAGGGAAGCTCTGAGTTGTCTCTGGAGTTGTGCTGGTATATGAAATCATACCAAATTTTTAAACAGATGTGAGTGGGTGGTAGAGAGGAGAGAATCGTGTCATAAGCACACAGGAACTCTGAAAGGGCTGATGCCTGCTAAGATCATCCATCTTCCCATCGGCACTGAGGTGAGGCGCACCATCTTTTAACTTGGCATGAAGTAATGAGAATCTGAATTACTGCTCCATCCCAAGGCTACTACAGACATCAAGGACCGTTAGCCCTTCTAATTTTCTGCAATGGCAATCTCAGTGAAATTTGCAGTTTTCCTTCTGTTCAAGAGAAAGGCATGCAGAAATTGTTAGGAATAAAGTTTTATTCTTTGTCTGAGGAATGGGAAAAGAACGCTTCAAAGTCTTTTAGGCAGAATTATGAGTTACTAAGCTTACAGGAGTTGCAGTACCTTGATCATGTACACCAAGATCTTATAGAGCTGCTCAGTTTTCACAGAGACCTGCATTTCCTGGCATCCTGATGTACACCCAGAGGTCATGCAGGCAAAGATATGTTCCCACACTCTCTCCTTAAGATTGAAAGTAGAGAATCATGGAAATGTACAATCTGTGGCTCAGCAGTAAGTTGAATCATATCCTATCCTCGATGTGGATGATCTACATTGACAGGAAAGGAAGTGAAAATATATTTTTGGTAAGTTGAAGTCAATAAGTCAATCTGAGAGGTAAAAATCACAGAAGGATACTTTTAAGAAGAAATGGTATAATTCAATAGTATTTGCTGGAGAATAATAAATGTCATAAAGAATACATGTGGCTAATGAAAGTAGTGTGCTGATTAAAGGATCCTGCCCTTGTTGTTGACAAGAAACACCCGAGGAACAAAATTTTCAGTATTAGACCCTGCTGAACTGCAGAAAACCACAGGTTTCACCAAAAGACCCAGTGCAAGAAGTGGATAGGAACAATATGAAGATTTTATCCTAGTATTTATCAGAAAATAATTCCTTGCCCAAAGCAGGGAAGAAAGTTTTCCAAGAAAATTAGGCTGCAAGGAAATTACATCTTATGAGTAGATCTATAATATATATCCTTGTGCTCGAGTCTATTAAGTTAAGATGTTACAGGTTTTCAAATGCAAATAGTGAACTTGTTTAAAAAAACATGATGATTGGAAACACAGACCTACACGTAACAATCAGTGCAGTCAAATCAGGTTTCAAAAACTTTCCTTATGCAGTTGATACAGATTTCCCTGCCATTTGAAAACAAAAGAACATGGTCAACCAGATGGTGACCATGACTATAATATTTTCCTGTGAAGGAATTTCAGGAAAAATACTCAACAGTTTGATGCTTGAGTGAGGCAAGGATACCTGCCAACCACCATAAGACTGCTGTTGTGCACATGTACAGTCTTCTAAAGAAAAAAGACAACTCCTAATATATGTTATAAATAAATTCTCTAAGTGCTAGGATAGTTTCATTAGAATGAATAACAACCATGAGGCCAATGGGACTTTCAAATCCTTAACTTCTGGCAAAGAGTTAAAGGACTATATTCTGTCCTCGGACATGCATGGATCCCAGATGCACTCACAGATAAAATACTCAGCTCAAAGTGATGTCAGGTTTGGTGTGAATTTTACCTCATCCCACATCTGCTTTAATCTGGGCCCCCCTGAAGCTGCTGCAAAAATACCTTTGATATTAGTGACAGTTACACACAGCAACGGTGGTTCCTGTGCCCTGGTAAAACCAAAGTAATATTTGTAATTAAGGTCGGGAACAAGAACCAGTTACTGTGAAATAATCTGGTGGTTTTTAGTCCTTGCATTCAGGTTACGGTGAAAAATGTGCACATGGCATGATCACAGGATAACAATGAAATATAAATCCCAATTCTTGGATTAGTGATAACTAGCATTGTGGTAATTTATTCATGTAGATAAATGCTTTGAAGTTTTCAGGGCTGATGAATACTGGCCTTTTTTGTAGGGATGCCTTAAGAATCTGCCATAGATTTCACAGAGTAATGAAAAAACTTTTCCAGTAAACCATGATAATGGGGTAAGCTACAGGAAAGCTATTTTCAAACCACATTTTCAATCTGAAAGATAAATTTCTTAATTTTAGGTGCCTATCCCATATATTCTTTGTATATTATTTTAAGTATAAGTATTTTCAGCTCAATAATTTCTTTTCCTTCTGTACACATTCCAACTATCTTTCTGCCATACAGGCCTTTAAAAGTGCCCTCAAATGGTGCCTGCAGTCAGCCAGCCAGAAGCATCTTATATACATATATATATTCAAGTGAATTTGTATTTTTCCCCAGTAAGAAAACCCAAAGCTTCTCAATTCAGTGAAAGCAGGCCAAAAGTAAAGAATATCTAATGCAGTAAGATTTAGCATACTAAAAGAATTAACAAATCAGATATGCTGAATATTACACTATCCAGTTTACAATAGTTACAATAATGGATGTGTAAATAAAGTGAGTAAAGATGTGAGCAGTCCTGTTTAAATTCAGTTATTAGGAAAAAAAGGAAACCTTTCATTACAATTTGATGGAAACATCTCTAACATGAACTGGATTTTTCTTTTGATGGTAATGAAAGAGTGAGATTAAAACGAACTTCACATGCAAATCGACAATCTGTAATTTTTGCAGGGGAAATACTTAAAATAAGCATTAAAACTATCTGAGTATTAATAATAAATATCTCATGTTATTCTCTACACTCTAGAAACTTGTCTAACATGCAGTGTTTTAAAAGGGACTATTCCTTTGGCATTATCACAATCTCACCAAGATAAGAGGAATCAATTTATTTCAAAAGATGGAAAAATGTTAAAAATAAAGCAGTTTACTGGGATAAGCAATTTACTAACCCATAAACAACAGACTGGAGCAACTCATGTGTGTTAGGTAAAAAATAAGGCTGCAGTTAGCAATCAAATCTGAAAAATAATTGTCTTCCCCAGGAAAACAGAAACGCTATTTCCCCTATCGACTTCTCTAGTACAGTCTATTAAGTTACTATGTTCCAGTATAAAAAAGCAAAGGAAGTAGGATGTAGCCTCTGTGTTCTTGAATTTACTTCCTTCCCTTGTAATGTGTTCTTACTTTATGTGGGATTACCCTGCTCTTAAAATGAATTTTAAAGTTGACTCTTGTTCTCTTTTTTCTTCTCCCAAACATAAAAACAAGCCAATCTAAACATGCTGAAATTGCTCAGCACACTCAGCAAAGTCTGGTCATGTTGTTTCTAGCTTCTTTCACCAATGGCAGAAAACTGAATTTTGTCAGTGTGTATTTAAAAGCAATTCATCATTGGTGCATCAGATTCACACAACAATGATCAAAGGAAGCAAAGAGCATCCTTTACCACAAAAAAACCTATAAGTCATTGCAATAGTACATAAAAGTCCTTTTTGGCCAGAAACACTGTTGAGAAATGAACTAACAGCTGCACATTTTTACTTGCTGAACTTAAGTCCGTGAAATGAACCCAACACTGAGTCTAATATGAGAGAATCAATGGACTGTTGCCTTACTCAGTGCTTCTCCAAAGACTTTTGAACTAGAACAGAATTCATTTTAATGAGCATCTAACATCTGGAAAAGCCCCTTAAGAGTTACAGAAAGCCAAGTTTAAAAAACCTGCAAGAATACCAAATCCCTACTGAGAAAACACCAGAAAGGCTGGAAAAGAAGAAAAGAAAAAAAATTAAAATCTTCAATTCATATAAATTTATTTTGGAATTAAGAGTGAATTATATTATGATTTGGAGATTTACTTTAAAATAATTTAAAACACAGGTTCTCCTTTGAGAATTTGATAAAAACAGATCTATCTGTAATTAGCAATAGCTTTTTGGACCAAGTCCAAACAGCAGTTTTTCTAATGGCTTTGAGTAACGTAGTTTTACTCCTTTCTGTAGAGCACAACTATACCTTTTGACAATACCATAAACAACCATGAGGAAAAACACTCCGTATCTCTAGAGGGTTTTTCTTATTGCCTCCTGTCTGTTTGCTGCTCAGTTTGCAAAAATTGGCTGCAATGCTTTTCTGTCTTGAAAGTAAAAAGAACAGAATACTTCTGCAACTCTATTTTATTAGTCCTATAGCTTATGCAACAGGTGGCTAATGTCAGAAGAGTTCAAGTCAAACAGTGTGTGTGCACTTGCAGACCTCCAAAGTCCTTTGTAATTCAAAAATACATTTATGTATGTGTATATATATTTGACTTTTGGCCTCTGTTCACCAGTAATTTAAATTGGGCCCTAAAAAGCTAGAAAAGCTGGATCTACTAGGTAATATTCAGACTATCTCCAGATTTTACATACGCAGCAAATGCTTTCTGAGGTATGGATGCTGAGGAAGGACAACTGAAAGCATTTAAGATATTATTAATTTTCATCTTCCAGAATGTGCCTTCATCACTATGACATAAATGAAAACAGTGTGCTAGAGTGAACTTTTGATTTTTTGATGGCTGAAGAGCCTTATAAAGATGAAACATGTAAAGATTCTTTTTTTTTCTTTTTGGATTTAAAATTTAAAACCAGTAGATAGTGATAGACTAATATATATAGGCAAAAGGAGAAATGGAAAGAGGAGAAATAAGATAAAATTTCTAAAGAGTTTTCCTTTTCTGTTTGCTATGATTTTAATAAACTGTGACCCTATTAAAACCACCACTCCATACAGTTTTGTAATCAGTTCCTTTTTTGTAATTGTGCCAGTGTTGTATCCACTGTATATGAATTAATGCCAGATAAATATGGCTATGCTTCAAGAAGCACTATTTTTCATAGCGTTACCCTGAACTTTCTGGCTCAAGTACACAAATTTGAGGGACAAACGTCTCCGAAAAGAACAGTCTACAGTGCTTCCAGCTCCTCTCTCCTACATGACTCTTCTGCAGTTGTACAAAGGCCAACAAACATCAAATGAGACATGCAGACTGAAGCCAAATAATTCAGACTAAACTGATCAAATTTACCCATTCAGTGCAAGATGTTTTCAGTTCATAAGATCTTTTTTCTTTTGTAGGCTAATTAGAACAGCTTGGCTAAGACTTACTGAAATATTATGTTCCTTGCCATTCAAAAATTGTATGAGCCAATGCCAGTGCTACACCCTGTTCCCTCTTAAAGCCATATGAACTTCTCTTAAAATTTTAAACCTGCTTAAGGTATCCACAGCTGCTTCTAATATTTTGATGGTTAAATTCTGCTCTTCCTTTCCAACTGAATTGCTATAAAGTACACCAAACAGTCAATGTTGTTTTGTTTTTGTCTTCTTGCATAATGCTGCCTTATTCCAACATGGTAACTCTACGACTAAACAACTGCAGCTTTTATTTCCAGGTTCAAAATGGAATAGTTGCCCCTAAAAGCTGGAGTTTGCCTATTTAGCTCAGCATTGTTCATGTTAGCATTACATACAGTTTTACCCTGTATAGGCAAAATAATGAACACTCTAAAATATATATCTGGGTTTGAAAAGCCAAAAAATAAAATGCCTAATTGGTATTTAAGGTTTATCCTGATAATAGCAAAGAGAAACCATATAGTTTTGCATTTCCTTTTTTTGTCTCACTTGATCTGTTGGGTTTCATACTGATAAAGGAATTTCTGTTAATTAGGACGAATTTAACAAAGAATGAGACTTGTAGGTTAATGATATAAACCTTGCATACAAGAGTTTTCTCTTGTTATTACTCTGGAAATTATCTGATTTTCCACAAGACAGAGAACTTTTTAACTTTAATGAATTCTAGCTAAATTAATGTGTGAGTTTTATCTCAAAAAGGTCTATGATCTTCAAGATTCACACCAAAAAAATCACTCTATGACAAGCATATAAATAAGAAAATGCACAAAAAATTGGAAACAAAAATTAATAAATTTAAATTTATTATATTTAATAAATATATTTAATTTAATAAATTACAATGCAGCTGAGAGGAAGATAGAAAAAAATCTGACCTTTAAAAGCTGGGGAGACTATATGGATGTACAGTATTACAGAGATACATACACATCTCCATAAATATTGTGGATATTGTATACAGACCAGATGGCCTATGATAAGGGAGAAGGAAAATAGTGGGGGGTCTTCTCCTTACACGTACACTACTCTGACACTAGATTATAAATTTATTTCCTAATGCAAATCAGATTATTGAATTTTATTCCATTCCATTTTATTCCATTGTCCATACCTAACAACAGAGCATATGGGTTACTTTGAGTAAAATCTGAAGGAAAGTGAGAATTCTCAAAGATTTTAAAGATTTTTCATTCTTAATTTTTTTTTCCTCTTTTCTTTATTTTTTTTCCTTCTGACAAATGGAAAGAGGAAACCAGGAGTAAAAGAAAACTACTCTCAATGAAGACTGCAGTGTGAGCTCACCCTTGGTTAGACTTTAGCTCTGAGCAAGTGATTACCAAAAGGGCCAAATATTAAAGGAACAGACATCCCTACTGTTTTCATGGGCAACATTGTATATAAAAATGTATCACTATTAGGGGAACTATGACAACTTGAAATAATAAAAATGAATAATGGAGAAAAGGTGCTAACTAGTTTTACAAGCATCATACATACTTTGTGAGCTTTATAGAGCCTCAAACAATTATTGGTTTAACTGCCATTAGGTAAGTCCATAGATGCAAACTGTATTTTAAAAATGTACATGAAACCATACCCTGTTTTGGAAGCAGCGTACCACTGATGCTGCTACATTGGTGTCCAGAAGAGCACCAGTGATTTCTTACATACCAGTCAGGTATAACTCAGACTTCAAACACTGCAGTCAGCCACCTTCCCTTATATTAAGGACCCCACAGATACAGATTATATTGCTGGAGAAATTTTCACTAGCTTCAGGAAAGGAAATCAGCTGTAACTGACATCATCCATAGTCCTCCAGAATCAGAGCTTCCTACAGAGAAGCCCATGCTGGCAACACTTACCACAGCTCTACTCAGCAGGAACAGCCTAACAAGAACTGAAAGTGTTGGGTAAGCAAAACAGTCAGTCCCTGAAGGCAGGGATGGAGGATGACTCATCTGGTGCTGTTCCCAAGTTATCCTCTCCAATCAAACCAAGAGCTCACTGAGGTGCTTCAGGAACCACCCATCTAATTTTTTCCAGAGCAGTAGAGATGGCACTACAATCTGGGTCCTTTGTCCAAAGGCAAATGAGGAATCAGAAAGGACATCCACCTACAAAGACTAGAGCAGCTGGGTCCAGCATTATTTGTTGACCATTTTCGTTACTCTGCATTTTACAGCACCTGTCTTTAACTAGGCAAAAATTTACCAAGTTTTCACCATTTCATATAAACACCACTGAATGAAAAAGTCAAGGGAAAAAGTTGTTTTTTCTTTCCTTTAGTTGTAAATCTTGAAAGATGATTCACAGTATGTTTCTGAGACAACCTTAGGTAAGAATTTTTTTAAGAAAGAGGGGAGAAGCAGAATCAACAAAAGATATTTACCTCATTGTTTAGTTAGTTAGTGACTCTAATTAGGTCAGCTATAGAAGTGTAAAACACTCCAATAAATGGGTAGATTTACTCCTCACAGGGTCAGGTTGGAAGAGACCACAGTGGGTCATCTGGTACAACCTCCCTCCTTAAGTAGGGTTACCACCCTACAGCACATAGCACAGGATTGCATGCACACCATTCTTGAATACTTCCAGTGAGAGAGACTCCACAGCCTCCCTGGGCAATCTCTTCCAGCACTTGGTCACCTGTGAAGTAAAGAAGTTCTTCCTTGTATTCAGGCAGAACTTCCTGTGCATCAGTTTCTGCTTGTTGCCTCTTGTTCTATTGCTGGGCACCACTGAGAAGAGCTTGGCTCCATCCTCTGACACCCTCCCTTTAGATACTCGTGTACATTGATGAGGTCCCCTCTCAGTCATCTCTTCTGGAGGCTGAACAGGCCCAGCTGTCCCAGCCTTTCCTCATGAGAGAGATGCTCCTGTCCCTTCATCAAGTTTTGTTGCCTTTCACTGGACCTGCTCCAGGAACTCCATGTCTCTCTTGTCCTGAGGAGCCCAGAACTGGACACAGCTTTCCAGATGTGGCCTCACTAAGGCTGACTAGAGGGGCAGGATCACATCCCTCTGCCTGCTGGCTCTACCTAATGCACCCAGGATACCGCTGGCCTTCTTGTCCACAGGGGCACTGCTGGCTCATGGGCAGCTTGTTGTGCACCAGGACTCCCAGGTGCTTCTCTGCAGAGCTGCTTTCCAGCAGGTCAGACCTCAGCCTGTGCTGGTGCCTGGGGTTATTCTTCCCCAGGTGCAGAACCCTGCATGTGCCTTTGTTGAATTTCAGTTCTTGCGCAGAATCAGATAAGAGTCAAGTTGTAACTTCCTTTTCAAATATCTACACTGCATTTTCCAGGATTAAGGTCATAAGGTCTCTAAGTAGTAATACAGAAAGTGAGGGAACCTCAATGCACATAGAGTCAGTGCACACAGAAAACTTGCTGGACTGTGTCTATGAATCCTGTCATGGCAGAGACTGTGAGTCAGCCTTTTATGCTGAGCGCTGAGATGTACAACCTCATCCTCCGTAGTTGTAATCCCATCCTCTCTCCTCAGGGTTCCCATCTCCCTCCCTGCTCACCCCTCCTTAAAATCCCTTTTATTAGTTTGAGCCTTGCAAGCAAAATATTTGGGAAGGACATGCTAGTTGTAAGCACAGTGACACTCAGACATAGGACAAATAAGATAGAAGAATCTAGATTAGTCTTCTGATTTCTCTGTGTCTACCCTCCTGTGGAGTTAGGAAAAAAAGCTCTCTTTCAATGAGAAAGTAGAGGCTGCCTGATCAAGCAAGTGAATGCAGTGACTGTGGCATTTGTGTTGCAGCCATTTTCATACAAACAGTTTCAGATAAATTCGCAGTATCAGCCTCAATGGGTACTTTGTTTAGAAAAGATTCTCCTAATCATCAAAGCACTGCATTAAAAACAATCATAGCAATTAGGGCATGCCAAACAGAAGAGACAGCTGTGAAGACTTTTTTGTCCATTTCTGTGAACATCCTTCCTTTGACTCACTTGAGCTGAGTTCAGTTTTCTAGTCTTTAACTTCAGGCGCTTTCAAACAGACACAGCCCTTACATATCTATCCAACTGCTAACACTGCTCCGCTGTCTTCAGAGCAATAGCAGGGCCTTGCTCCTCTCTTACCCAGTCCTCACCCAAACATACACGCTGTTTTCCCCCCATCCCCAGGGCACTGAAAATCTCTAAGACTCAATTGCCCCTTCCAAAGAGTGACTTCTGCTGAGGTATTTGACAAGAAATAAGTTAGCATACTACAGCAGGGCCAAAAGAAGTTCAACATTTAAACGTTTATGTTCTAACATAAACATAGATAAAAATTTCTATGTATCTGTGAGTTGCTTCCTTTTCTCCTCACTTATTTGACACTCTTTTTACATCACAAATATTGTAAATGGAATTTAGATCACTATTCCACTTGTATAGAATCTAGTACCACTGACCCTCTCATTTAAGTGCTTGGATTTAATAGTTTTTGAGTCATAAGATGGTAGAAGATAAAAGGTTTTTTTTAAATTGAACTTTTGTCTACAGCATGCCAAGCTTTTTTTTCCTGACACACTGTCAAATTTGTTATCATGAAGCTAAAAAATGTAGCTTCTTTAGCCTTTAAAAAGATGGCTTGGAAGAACTATTAAGAAATACCCTGGAAGCAGGTACAATACAAGAACACAATACAAGAACTGGAGCCCTTTAAGAATAAGCACTGTAGTCCTTTAAGAATAAGCTGTGCTGTACAACAGTTGTACCACAGCTGCCACAGTGGACAAAAGTGAAAAACATCACCAGTTTCCCGTAAGTAACCAAAAATTTTTGGAGAAATTGTAGAAAGAGCTAAGTTCGGCCTGCTACAATTTAAAATAAGTTTGTTGTTTAAAATTGATTCTAAAGAACATGAAAATATTAACAACTTGATGATTTACCTTTCTGTGAGTTAATCTGTTTTATTGTCACTTCTAACATAATAGAAGAGACTTGAGAAAATTAACACAGTATTAAGCACTTTCCTTAGCATGATTAGCATTTAGGTGAATAGGAAGCTACAAGAGGAATGGTTTTTAGATGTATCTAGTGAACTTTATAGCCTCAAATATCAGTTTTTCCAACTAAAAAGTTTTGAAAGGAAATAAGTTTCCGTGCTTTGTGAAGACCTTAAACCCTCAGATGCAATATCCAGTCACCCCTTTAATAAGCCCATTTCCTTTACGCCTTTAACAGCTATACATCAAAATATTTATATTATTGAAATGGCAGGCATTTAGCTACCTTTTGATGTCTATTTTGGAAGACATCATTGCAATTTGACTGATGCCTTCTCTTTCTTACACTGGTATAAGGCTCGACATCTGTGTTCTTGGGACTGCCTGGTTTGAAATACAAATGGCAGCAACCAAATTTTCAGTACCAACACACACCTGTGGGGCACACTCAGACCAATCTGCATATACCCTCTAGTGAAAATAGCAAGCACAATGTCCAAAATGAAAATAAGCAGACTGGTTAGACAGGTGACAGCTCCAATGCTTTCCAAGCATTTCTACTTCATGTCAGTTTGCCAAGCAAAGTAGCTTACAGCTCATGAGGGATTTACCAGCGAAATTACAGCGACTACAGCCAACGAGCAGCACCCTTTGCGGAGCACACATCCAACTTGATTAAGCCAGCATGTAGCCCTGTCACTTGCTATAAGCCTTCCTACTTATTTCAAGTTGTTAAGCAGAAACCACAATTCCTTAATGATATCCTTCCCCATAAGCAATGGCTGTAGCAGTTACAACAATGTCATTCTAGATTAATGCCACCCTTCTCCTCAGAAAGACAGTGACAGCAGTGAAGAAGGAGGAAGTCTAATGCTGGCAGATGCATGCAAGTGCTGTGTGCATCTGTATGAGACGCTGCTGAGATAGAACTTTTGACATTTGTGCAAGTACACCCATGTATAAATCCACATGTGCAAGTTGATTGCCCATCACCTCATTATGTATTTCTCTTTGTGTGCACGTGTAAGGCTCACGTGTTTATATGCACAGTTGTAATAAATTTAGTAAACTAATTCATTATAGTATTTCTGGGTAATGATCCATTTCATTATCTCTACAGTCTCTGCAGCATTAAGCAGGAAGCTGTGAGAATATATCAAAATGAAACATGTCTTCTTCACAGAGATATCTCCATCTCCCATGCAACTGGCTCATTTTGAGTATTATTTTTGCTCTTTTGCTCTTCACCATTTCTCAGGGACTTTCCATATTTTCATATCACTAATCTGTTTTAAGAATCAAAAAGAGGATGTCCCTCTGATAAAAGCATGCCCTGATCCATCACCTTTATGAAGTCTATGTCTCCACTAGCTTGCAAAGTAGCCTCAAAAGATTTAAATAATGTACTTTGAAACACAGTTGTACAATCTGTTGTAATAATGATAACATTAGCAATAAGTACCTGAAAAGAACTTCACAAATAGAAGTTCTGTACTACAGGTAAGATTCATCTCAGCTGATTTCAGATACTGAAAATCAAGTGTTTAATTTAAATTAGAAGGTTCATCTCCCCTTAATTGAGCAATAGATGCACGTACTGCCAGAGGGTGAGTCATTCTACATTTACATAAACAACTCAGAAAAATGAAAGAAATTGCCCTCAAGAAGTATTTTTCTCTGCCATTTGGATGGAGTTGGAGCCCATGCAACTAGCTCAGACTAGACGTCAACCTTTTAACTGGCTTTAACGAGGTAAGATGAATTCCACTGTGACTGGAGCCTCATAGAATCACAGGATCATTGAGGTTGGAAAAGACCTCCATGATCATCAAGTCCTACCTTTGACCAAACACCACCATATCAGCTAAACCACAGAACTAAGTACAAGTCATTTCTTGAACGCTTCCAGAGATGGTAAATCCACCATCTCCCTGAGCAGCCTGTTCCACTGATTAACTATCCCTTCAGTGAAGAAATTCTTCCTGATGGCTATCCTTAACCTCCTCTGGTGCAGCTTGAGTCTGTGTGCTTTTGTTCTGTTGCTGATTGCCTGGGAGAAGAAGCCAACGCCCACCTGGCTACAGCCTCCTTTCAGGTGGTTGTAGAGAATTCTCAATTTTCAGCAGGAACCTCCATCCTTTCCTAAACTGACAGACATAATTATTTCAATAAATGTGAAAATTACAAGACAGAATTAACAACTTTCCTCAAACAATTTTTGATCAGTGCTCCCCACTCTGTGTTGATTCTGAACTTCACTGATCTACAATGCAGTAAAAAAGAGCTAGGACTCTCTTGAACTTCCCTTATATTTTCCATTGGTCCCAAGCTATTTGCAGACAGGAAAAAGCAATCCTAAAGAGCCTCTTGCCTGTGCTCCACATATTCTATGCATACTGCTCATTAATCACATGCACTTAGTCCTGACTTTAACAGCAACGTTCAGCTATCAGGACCTAATATTACTGAACTCAAAAAGAAAGATTGCATTAAAGAAATACAATATTTTAGAACAATGGTCCTATATAGACTGGATTCTTTTGGTACATAGAATAAGACAGAGAAAGCTGATATGGATTGGCAGAAAGATTGTGAGTGGATTTTTACTGACCACATTTCTACTGCCAAAAGTCATTTATGGGTGGGACAGAAGGAGCCTCAATTTTAATCTTTAGAGCCATGAATGTGAACAATTCTCTCTGCAGAATTTATGGGCTGTTTTACTTATCAGTATTTCCTCAGAGTTTTCACACAGTCAGATTGATTACCCTTTCCTTATACTGTTTGTTCATACTCAAGTTTGGCTATACAATGTGTAAAATGGACATGAACTGAATACTGTACTATACAAGGAAATTAAAGGCAGTGACATGCCAATCATAGTTCTCAAAATTTATTCAAAAACACAACAGGGTATCACTTATAAGAAGTATCTAAATGTCCAAATACTTCAGCAAGAAGCATAACCTAAATATTTGGGAATTTTTAATTAACCAAATTCCATAGGTCATCCAAACAGATAGAATAAAAAAAATAGTAAATGGAAAAGAGGGTTTTTTTTTTCTGTAACAAGCTCAGCTTTCCTAAAATAATACATTCTGAATGTTTTCAGTGCACAAAGAAGTTTTCTTCTCTTTTTTTCCTCTTTAAATCTATAATTTCCCTGAATAAAAATCTCAGATTAAATGATTATCAGATAATACCAGTCAGCTGACATAAAATATCACAGGATACGAACATAGCCCAACATTCCCAAAAATGACATCCAAAAGTATTGCTTGAAAATCTTACTTTGTGAAAATGTAAGAGATTATAAATTGTCTAACCACAACGAAATGGGATGATATTCTTACTCCAGTGAGCAAACAGAAAAACCCCCACTGATTTAAAGAACACAGCAAGTTCTAATTTGAGAACGATTATTTTTTTCATGTGTCTAGAATGAAGTATTTGAAATGATGGAGCGAACAATGGACATCTTCCTAGAAGATATCACAGAGATGGTAAAAGGAGAGAGCTGCAGAAGCATACAAATGTAGGGTAACAGAATCTAGTCTTTTTTGGAAACTCCCAATAACTTAAAGAATTTATTTACAATCTTTCCATCAGTCTCCTCAGCACTGCAGAGGCAGATTCACACCCCAGAGGAACTGGAGGGGGTAATGCAGCCTGAGAGAGGCTGAGAGTGGAGGGACAGAGGAGAGCACCACTTGCCAGCCCCTGGCCTGTCACTGGGGATGTGGGCTGCTGAGCTGTTGCTGAGTGCTGTGGGTGCACTGACGGAAACACATGGTCTAAGCAGCACAGGGATCGGTGCTTCTGCTGCATTTGCCTGTTTCAGTATTGAACATAGCAGTTAATTCTACAGTTAATGACAAGCAAAAAGACATGTTCTACATCTCACTTTTTCTGCACATTACTATAAGCAGTAATTCTCCTTTCTTTCAAAATTCTATCCTTTCTTTATCAAAAAGATAACATATATGACGTGATGTATATGGAGTTATATGTGCACATGTATAATGTGCATATATGCATCTCTAAACCACCTTCCACATTTGAAAAAGAATAATTTATTGACTATACTTCAAACTTTTGTAAATTATGACATAGATAAATGTTAACAGGTATCTGTATATGAGCACAAATACCCATCTCTGTATTTAATATGCACCATATACTAAATATGTATTTCACTCTACATAGGACGCACTACTGGTGCCAAAATGCTAAGGCTACATTTATTATCTCTGTACTAAAAAATCTCATGGTGGCTTTAGAGGAGCTGTACTAATCCATTCAATGAATTGCTGGTTTAACATTTTGAGTCATATCCAAGTTGTATCCTGCTACTCCAAAAATGTTAGGGCACACATCAATACTTGTCACACTGAAACACGTTTGAAAGTATCCCAAAAGCAGCTGCAGAACAAAATTAATCATATAAGCACAAAAATTATTATTTAAATAGCTGTTCTAAAGAGCTTAACTAACTGTTAAGGGCAAGACACCCAAACTGCACTCAAAGGAAGACAGTGTGTTGATCTCAAAGAAAAAGCACTGTGTAGGAATGTTGTCTTACACAGCCCTTAAATGTCCGATTGGAATTGTATGAAATATTAGCTGAAATATCACCATTCCTGAATTCTAAATAAGAAAACCAAAGGTAGTTGTAGAAGAGTGCTGTTGCACTTCGAATTTCTCATTTTTGTATCTAAGGCTCTACTTGCATATTTCTGTGAAAATGTTTCAGCATTAAAAAAAAGTTGAATTATCACACAGCTAGTGATAAATCCACGTTAGTATGACCAAGACAAGGACAGCAGCTCAGGAACTACCAAAAAATTACACTTTGCGTCATAGTGGATCTTTGTGAACTAATACCCCAACTTTTTCCAAAATGATCCAAAATGTTTTGTTGCTTTAAAATCATGGCAGTATTTATACATTGTAAAAGATTCTACTCAACCTTCAGTTCAGATTAGCTACTGCATCCATGCAGAATTTTGTAAGAAATGGACTAAATCACAAATACAGACTTACAAATACAGCAGGAACCAATACTCACCTTCACCTTCCAAAGACCAATACTGGGATATGACACTGATTTATGGCTTGATGAAGATACATGTTTCTATCTAATCAATTAGGACAAAATAACTAGTTTATAATGAAAGGGTGTTGTGAATCTTATATTACTCTGTGCAAAGGCTGCTGAGACCTTTAAAGACAATTACACATCTGAGTGAAAATTATTTTTGAAAATACTGACTTTATTATAATCCAAAATAAAATTTTTAATGGGAAGTGAACTTTTGTCCCCTTAGAGTGAAATGTGACTACTATCACTCTGTCTTTTCTGGCATCTATATAATTATTTCAAAATGAAATCTTACAACTTTGCACAAATAAATGAGACTATTAAATGCCCAGGAAAAAAGGAAAAAAATTTCAATTGATGCAAATATGTCCATAATCCCCTTGCTTTTAAGGAGTTATCCAGTATCTATTTTGCTGATCTTAATCTCCTGTATTATATTATTTTTCTTTTGCCAAATCCTCTTTAAATAATTTTTTTGAATTACGCTATTCAGTTCAACACACCGGTACTCAGTATGTTGAGATTTGCACGCTCCCTTTTGTGAAACTTTGCTTAATCAGCTCCCCTCAGTACTCTACATCTCTGTATCATGTCCACAAATAAGGCTGAATAACTCAGAAAAAATACTGCACTGACTTGGTGGGGCCCTGGGAAGAAAGTCTTGTTTTCATTTCCACACATTTTTCTTCTATTCCCCACTCCCTTGTGCTAATAGCTTATCTTATAAACCAAAACTCTTTAAGGCTGTGACTGACATAGCTGTCACAAATGGGGAGGGTTGCTTCGCTCTCGTTCATCAGTAACACAAACACCAATCCATTCCCAACTGGAGAAACCTTGCTCTTCCTTAAGAGAAGGCTGGATGTGAAAGTTCTGCAAATTAGACTGTATTAACCACCCCCCCACACACACCTGGAGATGGCATCACCTATGAACAGAGTATTTGACTGTCAATCACTACAACAGTATCTTTGTGGAGCAACCTATTTCTTAGGTTTCAGCTAATAATACAGAACCATACCAGTCTTCAGAGAGATATTGCAGCGAGGTGAAGAAAACAGCAGTGACGCTGTTATTGTCTCCTTACTTTTGTCAGGATCACAAGTTTACACAGGAAAAAAATGCATGTTGTATATAAAATGCCCCCTACTTCTGTCTTCTTATTACAAGCAGGAACAAAAAATGGATGCATTATTAGCCTGACAGATACGAAGCTGAAAACATCAGTAACAGATTAGGTTAAAAAAAAATCATTTTTCTATGATAATTAAAAGTAACTTCACCAACACTTTAAAAAGTAGCTAATTAGATTATTTCTTCTGTATTTAAAAAAATAATAATCAAATAATAGTCAAGAAACAACTCTAAAAAACACATTCATTATTACTGTTTCACGCATGAGCTGAGTTCAAGGAGGTACTTGATAATAACCACAAATGAAACTAGATTGTGAATTCCCATGTAAGACACTCAGCCTTGCTCCCTCTCAGAAGCATTTAAAGAGAGAATCTTAACCTGCAGCTCTCAAGATTTCAGATTTGTGCTGCTCCTTCATGAGAAACATATTCCTTCAGCTCTTCCTTCCAGCACTCTGTCTATGGCTGGTGAGCTGGCCAGGAATGACTAAAGCAGGCAGACTGCTCAGCTGAGGAAATTTCTAAACTCCTTTTGAACTTTTATTTGTTTTTTCACATTCTTATTTAATGCCTATTTATTTCTACTACAGAGACAGCTTACAAAAAAAGAGCCCAAAAAACAAAAACCAAACCAAAACAAAAATACTCCCCAAAAAAAAAAAAAAAAAAAAAAAAAAAAAAAAAAAAAAGAAACCAACTTGTTTACTGCTTAGATGTGCTGCCAGGAAATCTCATTGTTATAGCGGTGAGTAAAAATCCTGCACCCTGACTTATGTCTTACTCACCCTAAATCACGTATGAGCCATGCAGCCTTTCCAGATTAATGAAAGTGGTCAAGTGCTTTACATCACTTGCTAGGAGTCTTTCTGTGCATGGCCATGCTCATTACTAAGCTGTAGTGGTTTTACTCATGCCCTGTAATTCAAATCCTGATGCACAACAGGAAGTTTTCACTGCCAAATCTTTTGGAGCTTAACACATCAACGAGCTACAAAGCCAGGTGTTAAAACTGTCAAAGAGAGATAATTTGAAAGAGAAAACACAAGAGAGAGCTCAACAACTATTTTTGTTCCAATTTGTTTTCAAATTTGCTGCAATTGGAGAGTTTCACCTGAACAAAATATTTTGATCAACTGTTGAGAGATATATTGAAGGATGAAATGCTTTCTGCTGAATTAAGATCAGAAGGGCAGAGCAGCAAAGGAGGGTTTACAGGGAATAAATATAACTAGAAATACAAGTCAGACCAAATGTCATGTTGAAAGTAGGTTAGGACAATACTAATATTATACTTGGTCAAATTCTCTCATGTTTTATGCAGAGTTAGTATATTTAGTGGCTGGCACCTTCTCAGTTTATATATCCAGAAATATTATGATCCAGCTCTAACCACTTCAAAATTATGCTTCCCTTTGATTTGCTTATTTTCCAAGTTCTCTCAGCTTGGTTTACACAGAACATACACAAGAGCCATCAGAAATCTGCACATTTTACACAGGGGAATTATCCCTTCACATTTACCAGACAAAACACTCTGCATTCCTTTACTGAATTTTAAAGGAGTTATGCTATCTTTCAGCCAACATCCTCTTGCCAGTAAAAACCAAAAGGAAGGTTTGTGACCTTAAAAACATCATGGGCAAGTGAAGATTCGCACAAAATAGCCCAGTACTAGGTTTGAGAATAGATATATGCTTCCTCCTCTTCCAGCTTAATCCCCAAACACCCTCACTTGTCAAAAGGCTATTGTTAAGGCATGGGCTTCCTCCAAGACCACATCCTGTGAATCAGGTCAAAATGAAACACAGAGCTGATTTAAATGAACTACTCTTTGCGTGCCCTGTATGCAAGTGCAAGAAAAACTGTGTGACTCAAAAAATAGTTTAGTATACTAGAGAAAAAGGGACAGTAGACCTAGACCAGAATGAATACATAGTCAAAAAAATTAGCAGCTCTCATTTCTAATTCATGCCCTTAGTATTTACTAAATACAAGTTTCTGCTACAAAGAAGCTAGGCAGTGTACTCAAAGGCAGAAATTAGGACCAAAAAAAGCCACTTCTCTTCAAAAGAGGCCTGCTTTTACTTCACAAATACTGGATTTTCCACATCATATTTAGTAAGTGAACAGCCTATCAACAGCATTACACATGGGACCATTGATAAATGTTATACTGCTCCACAAAGCGCACAAAATATTCTGCATCTTTAACAAACTCTGCTAGTCTGTGTTGGTTGGATACACCAAAATCAAGAGAATATGGCTCCTGGAGTAGAATTCCACCTCCAGCTCAGAGCTGGGCCCACATTTATGCTAGCTATTGACATTAAAATGATGACAAAGCCAAAACTGCCCTTATGAGGCAAGAAGGAAAAATAACTCATTATTTGGATGTTTCATTCTTAACTGATCCCTTAGAAAAGACAAAGGATAGGCTTGTGGTTATGATGTGGAGATTGGGACTCGAGATATATATGACTTGAAATTCCTAGTGCTGCCACAAAGTCCCAGCCTGAGTGTGGGAAAATCATCCATTTTCCCTTTAATCTCTCCCTTCCCTCTGCACTGTGGGGATAATGTTTTTCCCTTTCTCCTGCCCTCCATGTAATGCAGTCATATAGGGCTGGACTAACTTCTGCACGCATGCATGCTACCTGTCATGGTACGACATCAATCTAGTAAAACTTTCTGGGATCGAGGTATGGTTGACCCGAACAAAAAAATCCACAGAAAGGACATTATTGTGTTTTTACTTGAGAGGAGAAATGTTTTTCAGTGCAACCAAACTCCCTAATCTCAGTGGTACCCCTCACACTGCTTGTTGATTTGAGGTGCTCCGGTCTTCCAGGGACCCCCTACAAAATGCAGCCAAATGAAATATTCACTGCACTGCTCCTGAAGGGATTTTAAATTAAAGATTTTTAAGTTCATAGGGCGTTTATGTTCCTTGCTGTAGAGCAAAGAACTGGGTTCCCACGAGTCACTCCACTGTCAGATCTTGTAGGCTTGTTGGAGGCATGAGGACACTCCAATACTGATATGCCAGGGAAATCAGTGTTTCCAAGCACACAACTAGCTTTCTGGGCTCCAAGAATACCCTGCCTGTGCTTTCAGGAAACTTAACAGGAACTGCAATATTTCAGTGCAATGCCTCTGGAAACACCCATACTGCACAAAGGCACTTTTTCTAAGGAAGTAAATCTGTCTCCAAAGAGAGTCCTTACATATCTGTATCCCAGTGGGCCACGGTGCTGTCAGCCCATGTTCCCAATGAATCATGGTTTCATTCAGCTCCTGAAGTCAGCTGAACCAAGGAATGGGAAAAGAGAATGAGAAGATCATCAAGGTGGTCACCAATTCCATTGCACAATGGAGGATCAGTGCTAATAATACTACGACTGGCAAGTGTACACATTTGGTTTTCCAGTGATGGAGATATTATATTTTCCACAGGCAAAGTGTTCCCTCTGTTTAACTACTGTTACGACTAGGAAGTTTTACTAAAGCCTAACTAAAACTTCCTGGGGTATAATACAAGCCCATTATTTTTATCTGAAGAGGGAGACCACTTACCTCCATTTGTGGCTATGAAGAACAGGGTATCCCAGGGGGCTGCAAAAGTGTGGCACCAAGCAAATGTTGCTGGGTTGTTCCAATTCTGCTGGTGCATTCACAGTGCATCATCCTGCAGACACACTCCCATTTTTGAGGAAAGGTTTTTTTATTGAATAGTTGTTTCATCAGGAAATCCCCAAGAAGCTGCCCCAGGCACAAATGCAATACAAAAGAATAACTGTGATTGTTTTCTGATGATGTGTAATACCAGCTCACAACGCACCAATTAATACGGAATAAGTTGAGTTCTATGTTCTTATTTTGTAAGAGAAATAACATGAAAGCAGTAGAAATTTAGGCAGAAGTCTTAAGATCAGGTTGCTGAATACCCTCCTATCTATGATCCCAATCACAAATTACAGACGAAAAACATCATTCAACCTACACTCAATACTATTTGATCACAGATACAAAAGCTTTGAGAGCTGATATTGTGTTACTTTACATTTATCTCAACTATATGAACATGTGCTTGATACAGATGATTAGACAATAAACAATAGTGAAATTTAGTGCAAGCTCATACAGCATGGAGCTCTTAAATCAGTTATAATATAGCATAGACAGATGGTACTGGATACATAAAGCACATTAAAGACTGTTATCTGTTTGATAAAGAAATAATTCAGAGCACAAGACAAGAAGCTGAAATTGCTGACAATCTGAACTCCTGCCAACTGTCCTGGCTTCACTGGGGCTGTGTGAATTTTGAACACACATAGTCCCAGGTGTCCACAGTGCTGACCGAAATTTCTGGCAGCTAGCTCAGTGCTTTTGAAACACTGCTGGCTTCCCATCATTAGCGGTCACTATGGGGAGAAGATAGGCGGTTTCTGGCTGCTTCTGCTGCCCTTTTCTGTTGCCTTGGCTGTAGTGCTGTAAATGAAACTCTCAGCACAATGAGCAGCCTCCTTTCTTGCCAACCCACAAGGCAGATATCTCCAGGGCACTAGTGCTGAGAAAAGGAAGGCTATGACAAAATGGGGAAAGAAACTCATTTATTTATGCTCCCTAGATTTAGTGTGTCAAGAAACTCAGTGGAGCTTGGCCCTCAGAGACCAGACAAAAAAGTATCCAAGCAATTGAAAGGTCAAAGAGATGTGGGATTGCAACAGATGCCTTACTTTGGAGAGATTTGGGGAATGGTGGGAAAGGGTCACACAAAACATAAGTAAGTGGTATGGAAGGGTTAGCTGAGGAAAGACAGAGATATGGAAGTCATTTATGGCACACATCTGGTATTCCAATGTGCACAGTACTCCCACTGACGTGAGCAGGAGCTCCACCCATGTATGGAAAACAAAAATATTTGTCTTGAGATCTGTCTGTATAGAGCAGCCTAGATGTTCTCCAAGTTTGGGGTCTTGTGATGGGCAGGATTTACCACATCACTGACAAACTACTTGAAATTGATGAGAGAAAAATGAGAGGTTTCCATGCTCATCTTAATGTCCTAGTGCAAAAGGGCTGGCTGAATGACACTAGAAGCCCTCAGAGTAAAGCTGAGATGCAGTGGTAGGATACCAAATGAAATGGACCTTAAGAGTCACTTTAACAGCACCAGCATGTGCTTTTGCCTAATCAGATCAAAGTATTTAGCTTGGGTTTGTGACACTGACGTTCAGTTTCGATTACTTTAACAACATTCACTTGGTACAACTAAGTGTTTTGGACCCCATTTTCTGTTGGACAGGCTTACCAGGTACCACACATCTATTCTGCTCTGTCCTGCTGATTTACAGACCGCTTCCCCAGCTTAATTGCTCAGATTTCTGTGCTCTACAGAAGAAGTTGGTTATGTCTCTTTACTCAGGTGGACACGTAATACTCTTTGTCATTTCTTCCAGGAGGCCTTGCAGAAGATCCATTTCCTGAGCTCCCCTAAGATCTTCCTGTATAAAAATCCAATTGTTTAATGAAATTACTAGGGCTGGATCCACATAAGATCCACAACTGTCCATTCATCCTCTGGATACCACTATCACCATGCTACTAGGATCTTACTACAAGCCCTCAAAACTGAGGTATCTAGAAAAGTTCTAGGTTTACATGTGTGTACTGGATCATCCGGGGAGGCTGACGAGTGCTTTCTGATAATAAAAAGTGATATGAAAAATGCTGCAGGCAAGACAGGAAGACTTGATTAGGGGATACAGAGAAAAATAAGTCATATTCAGTAGCCTGTAAAGATGTCTGCCAACAGGAAGGAAGAAGCAGATAAAGGAGACAGCAGCAGACAGATAGCATGAACAAAGAGAGACTGAAAACAAAAAAAAAATCAAAAGAAAGAAGATATTATGATATTAAAGGAATTAACTAACTCAGGAAAGAAGGCTAAAATCTTATCAACCAAGTCATACAACCAAAACTCTACAATTAATATATCAGATTAATCTCAGAGAAAATTCTCTTTGGAAGCATAAATGATGGTGCAGGGCTCTTGAAAGAAGAAAGTCTAATGATGGGAGGAAAACTTTGGGAACATAAAGCAGAGCACTGCAAGGAGCAGCCCCAAGGAAGCCAGACCAGAAGACCAGTGTGACTAGCAGACGTTGCTGACTCCCAGCAGCTGCGCAGCTTTGTGCTGGAGAGGATTCATGGCAATGCACTTGTGACTACACCACCAAATGTATGAGAGTAGCTGAAATCAATCACACTTTCAGGTGACCTGGAGTAAAACACTATTGCCATTGGCATTTTGCTACAAGTCAGTATTACCGACTCACAGAAGGGAGATCCTGTAATCCAAACCCTGTACTAAAGCAGGTTCACCTAGAACAGGTTGCAGAGGATTGCATCCAGACAGGTTTTGAATGTCTCCAGAGAAGAAGACTCCACAGCTTCTCTGGGTAGCCTGTTCCAGTGCTCTGCCACACTCAAAGTAAAGAATTTTTTCCTGAAATTCAATGGAAATTCCTGTGCTTCAGTTTCTGCCCTTTGACGCTTGTCTTGTTGCTGGGCACAGCTGAAGGGTCTGGCCCCAGCCTCCCAACACCAACTCAAGATAATACAGTGCAGTTATAATTTAGTGACCAAATAAGTTGGTTTTGCAAATAAAATCCTTCTTCATTCCTGTAGTTTTAAGTCATTGTTTCACTTACCTTTCAACAATATCAATGGATTTTTTTTCACTTTGTTACTGTTTAGTGGCACATTCTACAACTAGAACAGTATCAAAAAGCAACCTGATGATTAATTTTGCAAGCAGTATAAAAGTGGTGGTAAAGAAATACAAATAATACTACACCCACAGTTAGAAAAGTATTAGAAAATATAGTTGTGTTTTCAGACATAGTTTTGGACAAAAACACTCTATGGTCCAGATGAACAGCAAAACTCCATCTGCTTCAAAGACAGCCAGCATTTCACCTCATGAATCCATCAGCTGGATTCTGTTCCTGTGTACATATATAGGAATAAACTTTTGTCTATATGATACTCAGGGAAAAAGAATGTGCTCTGAATACTTGTGTTCAAATATTTTGCATTACTATTCACATCATAAAGTGTTCATGCAGTCAGCCTAAACATTAGTGGGTTTAGCAAGAAAGCAGAGGGACCTGTTCTATAAGACTTAGGTACCAAAGCACAAATTATGAAAATTTTGAACAAAAGTGCATTTGAATAAACTACACACAGAATAATTTAAATCATTAGCAAGTTATTATTTGCTTTCATAAGCTTAACTAAGTTCTATACAATTAAGAAAAAAGGTAAATATAATCACCTCAAAATTTTTCTACCACAATAAAATATCACTTTTATTAAACTTCATCATGTCCACAAACAAGAAACAACCAAGACCACATGTTCAAGTGCAACAAAATCGTTTGAGATGGGAGAAACACCAAGGGAAAAGGAACTGATGGTTGCCGCTATATTCCTCACCAGCCTTGGCCTTGTGAGAAAGCCAACACAAGCAAAAAAATTCTTGAACAATCACTTTTGGTGAGAGTGAACTTCATAGAGGAAACAGCTGGGTGGCAACGACCTACTGTATTGACATGCATAACCCAAATGTATTTTAGAATCCTTAGCACTTACATATAGCAACAGGATATGTCACAGTGACTACATGGTGTCAATCTAAGTGCCTTGCAGACAGGATGAAAAAACACCAGAGCGAGCAGTGCAAAAGGCGCTGCTTTCAGCAGACAAGAGCAAAAGCTAACCAGATGATGAATTCATATGTTCCATTGTCTTTTGCACATAGAGATACATACTTTTTCCCCGCAAAAATCAGTGCTGCCTTATATCCAATTATAACATAAGCATACAAAAAATATGTTAGTCAGATTTTACTTTCAATTGGAAACTCAGACTAGGTATTCACCACATTTAGACTGAAAAACTTTTTATCTGATCATTTTTATAGTTACACGGACCCAATGTACAGCTTTGTATACAACAGTCACACAGAGATATCACATGGATTAATGTGTTTGCTAACCAAAGATCTATTGGAATCAGCACTCACAAATGGTCAAGTTTTGGGATGTCCTACCTGTAGTGCAGGACGTACATCTGCTCAGCAAACCTGAAGAGGCATTAACTCTAACAGCTCCATCAGGTCTGTGCTTAGAACTACTGTTTAGTAACCTACACATACTTCTGAGGCTACCCAGCTTGCATGGATCTCCATCACTGAAGACGAAAACAGCATTCAATACTTTTAGGTTGATCCTTTGAAGCTTACTAGTAAGAAAAGCATTAAAATAATTTCTTTTTCATAAAAACCCATCCACCTTACAGCCCAAACCTCTTTGGCAAAAAGATTTCATGAAACTTGCTTTAAAGGTGAATAAAGTAACATCTTTCCAAAAATGTGCCAGGAAGAAAATTGAGCAAAAGGCTGCCACTAAGCTTTACTGGAAATGTCAGACTTATAAGGGGATAATACAGAAAGGCTTCAGAAACTAGCAACTTTTTGAATGTTCAGCACTTCTATAAATCCAGCTGGCTGGGGGAAGTTTTCAGACCATCATGTGCACAGGCTGGTCTTACTCTTTACAGATCATCTTTTCAAACTGCTCGGCAGCCTCCACTGAGAACATATATAGAGAAGGATGTCATGACTGGTAGGTTGTTTTTTTGGAAATTGGTTTGCTTTTTGTTGCTTTCTTTAAAAAAACAGTCTCTGAGATGCCAGGTATTGTCAAACCAATGAAACAGCAAATTGGTATCACCGTTTTCATCCATCCAGGCTGTTACTTTACTCAGTAGAAGTTCAGCAGGGTCCAGGACCAGATGCCTTGGAAGGCTATGACTCCCAGTTGGTCTCACACTAATTACTAAGAGTTCCCAAATGGTTTAAATACTGAAGGCAAGTTGCTTAATATCTTTCTCCACACTTTTTTAAGTAAACAAGAAACACTTCTCAGCAGCCAATGTAACCTTCTGCTTTTTTCATGGAAAATAGTATTTGCAAATCTAATTTACTTTTCATGGAATATCCATTAAGGAATACCATTAAAAAACAAACTAAGAATATTTTCTATTAAAAATAAGTAAACAAGCAGGAATTGCATTGTGTTGAAAACTTATTATCTTCAAACTTATATTATCTTCATACTCATGTTATAGAAATGGACTGTTCATCACTTGTGGTAATCAAGAGATGAACAGTTTGCTTCTTTTTTACATTTCTGTATAGCATGTCTCACACCACCAGTGCATCATCTCTGGGAGATGGGGAGATGTGACAGGAAACTCCGAGGGAAAAGTTAAGTGGCATGGCCAAAATCTCATGTGGAAATATGTGGTAAGGTTTAAAAAGGAAACCAAATGTTCAGAATCCCAACCCTATGCTTTAACCACAAAACCAACTTTCTTCAGTAATACTGAATCAACCCAGTAACTAAAAACAAAGAAAAAACAAGTACATATATTATGTGCATCTTGCCACTGTAACAACTCTAATGACATTTAAGTGTTCTCAAACTAACTACGATACAAGTGAAAATACATGTTTAATTCCAGTGTGGTAATCAGTTCCACAAACTAGAAAAGCAAGAGGAGGTAGTCTCACAGCTTGCTGAAGCTGCGTAAACCACACATGCAGCCGTAATGTAGTGACTGAAAGATCTACAGAAATATATGCTGCTGACAAGAAGGGTCTCAATACTCATGTACAAAGCATGAAAAATGTTTTCAACTACAACAGAAAGACTAATTGAAAATCAAGCAGAAGCTTTTTTAAAAGTTACTTAGGACTCAAAAAGAATCCCCTTATGAAAGAAAAATCCCTAAGCAGTCTAAAAAGTATTGTGACATCCTACTTCAGATAATCCAAGGTTTTTTTTAAATCACAATGAATTGGGGCTAGATAGGGGCTACAAAGAAGCTATTTTGAAGAAGAGAAAAACACAAGTACTTTTCACTGAGAAGCTGTTTTTCTGGTTCAGCAGTCCTGCAGCAAGAATAGCCAGATCATTTGAAAATTGAAAAGAAAATCAATTGCATGTTTTTATTTTAAAAGAGCCTCCCTGTGGGAATAGGTGTGGGCGTGAGATCTCTTTTTAAATTTCATAATATAACATAAAGCTGCCAAGATTTTTTTTAAATTCTCTGTTTACTGGGTGCCAGAATGATTTTTCTCTCCTAATGATTCTACTGATCCTTATCAAAATTCATCTGTGAAGTGAATAACACTAACATTTAAAACCAGAATATTTATTCAAACAGCAACACTGAGCAAAACAAATTTCCAATGCTGCTATGGGAGTTCAGTGATGACAGCAAAAGTCTCTTTACTCATTTACCCCCAAATTCTGCATGCAGAAAGTTTGTATCAAAGATTTTTTCAAAGCAAATCAACATTTTTTGAGAACTGAGTTCCACAGGTAAAGTTTACAACTAACCTTGCTATCTTCGATCTCCTGGGTTTTTCCTTGAAGCGTTTTCCTCTCTCCAAAATCACAGGTTGACTTTAACGTAAGCTGACAAGAAAGCATGGAGCTCTCTGCCCCAGTAAGCTCCAAAGATTTTGGTGAGTACTTCTGTGAGCTGGGAGAACCAAGGTTGGGTATCGGGAGGGCAGTGTGGACAGGCTTTGACCCTACAGCTGGCTGTCTCAGCTTGGAGGCAACCCCAAGTACAGGCATGGCTTCTATAAAAGTATCTTCTTTCTGCCAAAGAAAATGCTCCTGACCTCAGTCTGGTAGGCTCCAGCTTCAGCAATTTCAGAACAAATGCTTTAAACAAAAGTAGCAGTCATCTTTTCAAAAAGTCTTAAAGCAATAATATTACGAGTTTCACAAGGAAGCAAAACTTTTCCTTCATCTCTGCCCTTCTCCCTCGCAGCCACTCACACGCACTGCTCTGTGAGTCAGTGGCTCTGTAAGACTAAACGCTCCTTTGGGGCGTGAACTTTTCTTGAAGGTAACTGCCACAGAGCTGCCTGTCCGGGATTAAAGAACTCATAAATTTGCTTTCTCTTCTTCCTACAGCATTCCAGGTCTGTGCATTAAGTGAATGAAGGATGGGAGAAAAGGAGAGAGAGAAGAGAGGAAACCTCCCTGTACTCCAACTGTCAAAACAGCTCCGAGACCACAACACTGGAAGCAGAGACCTCTTCCTGACTACATAAATAACCAGCCCACATCTTAAAAAAAAAAAAACCACCTCTTTTTTTTCTGATTTAAAAAAAAAAAAAAAAACAGGACCTGAGTAGTGGCCAAAGCAAACAGCTGTTGGACGAGTTTTCATCCCGGAAATAATCTCAGCAATGAAGCTGTTTGTCTGATTTCTGGCTATTTTTCACTGCTGACAACCATGAGCTACGGTGTTTCATTCTCTGTTCCTCCCGTGAAATCAGGTTAAAATCATGCAAGAGCGTAGCTAGAAACAGACACTGAATCACACTGTGGGTAACGTCTGTCTATGCTATGAAAAATCCATACAAAAACACAGAGCAGGATATAGGAGAATCACGAGCATTGTTAGAAGATTTAGTCAATACAGCTTTTCAGAGCTTTTTTTTTTTTTTCTTTCTTGGTGGTGGTGTTAACGTCATCTATTCAGTGTTAACACTTCCCTTTCTAAAAACATTGAAAGCTCCATGAAGTCCATGTCCAACACATGACTTCTGTGAGCTTGTTGCCCACAGAAATATTCTTGCTGGCAACCTCAAATCCTTGCACATAGAAATACAAGTCAGGCAGGCAGAGCAGGCTCCAAAATGAGTCATGATGGACAGTCCAAATTGTTGAGCAGCATAAACACTTACTTAAAAGAACAACTGTAAATTCCTTTGAGATCCTGCAGCAGGGGAATCCCTTTTAAATTGACATGAGGAAAAAACCTGTGCAGAAATATCACACCATTCAACTCCTATGGGATTTTATCACCCAACATTAGAGACATGGGGTTTTTTGTTATGTCTTCCAAAAAAAGACATAAGGTGACTTGACTTATTCTGTCCCAATATACGACATGGTATTAACTATGCCTTCCTTGAATAGTATGTACTATTACCACTATAGATACAAGCACAAGAGAAGAGAAGTCCAGAAGAGCCTTCTGGACTTTTACATTCTCAAAACAAGGAAGGCAAAAGTTTAAAAAAAGCATTGAAAAGAAAACAGTGTAAATGAGAAGCTGACTAAAAAGATCTTAAATCATCCCTTTAAATTATTTTGCAGAATAGACCTGTGATACCTGCAGTATTGTTCTCTATCACTCATTTACAAAGATCGCACTGACGCAGTAGGTAAATCCAGCTCTCTGTATTGACTTACAAACTATCCCATTCTTGTTTGTGGTTTGTAGGAATGAATTTGACCTGTTTTAGTAATCTCCTGAGTTTTGAAGTGAGAATACAGAGAATCAGCAAACACATTTCAGCATCCTCTGCTTATCTGCCATTTGGTTTTGCCACCATTAATAGCAGCTGCAATGGGTTTTGTCCAAGAATGGACAGAGGTAGCTGCTCTGCATTTTAGACAAATTCAGCCCACAGGATCCATCCGTTTTCTCCAATGATTGGAATATTCTTGTTCAGTGTGATATTTCAGGTCTTCTGCAGAGCAAAGGGGAATAAAGCTCCTTGTGCGGTCTGCATTTGTTCTCCAGCATTATAAAGCACTGAGGCTGTGTAAGGAATTTAGAGTTCTTAGGCACAACTGTTAACAGTTAACGCTTCAGAAAATGCACATATGCAAAGACTGAAGTAGACCACAGGAAAAGAAGGATTTATCTCTTGCAAGGTTTGAGAAGATGAAAAATCCTCATGAGAACTGTTATCCAATGAGCAAGACAAAGAATAAACTACAGCCATGAGACAGATACTTTCTTGAAAATAACTCTGCCAAAAAAATGTAATTGAATCTTATTACTTCTCGGGGTTATAATTTTACAAAGTAATGCACTATGGTAATCTTGTTGATCTTCTTTTGAATATGAATGATGAGGTCATGATACCCACAGTCTCTTTTGCAACCCATTTTCCCAGCACAGAAACCCTGAAAGTAATAAGTAAGCAAACTTATTAGGAAAGAGTCATCTGTAATACATAACCAACTGGATTTGGAAACAATGATGTGAGGCTGGTGTTAGTGCTACTCTTTCAAAATAATTCTTCATTATATGTTGACTTTAAAACTAGTACCAGGTCAGAACCTCATCGAGCTAGAATTTGTACAATGATAAATCACAAAAGTGCTTCTGGTCTATTGAAGATGCAAAGAAGAGTATGGAAGATTCTTTACAGGAATCATGGAAGATAATGGAGGAAAACAATTATACTCCATAAGTAAGAATGTGGCTACAAGCCTAGTCTTCCTTTTCTTGTTTTCTCTAATTCTAAGCAAAAAATAAATAAACAAACATCTGCTATTCTTAGAAATCACTTAGCTACAATTTTTGCTTGAAAGGCTCTTGTGTACCTCATGATGAATGTGGGTTTTATGAAGGCTATCCTGGGGGAAAGAATATTTAACAACTAAGCTTCAGTATTGTTTTCCACACAAACAGGAAAGTACAGGATAAAGCATCTGTGGACAACATACACAAACTGTCACCAGATGCAGGTGCTGGTGGGATGACCCTGGGGGCAGAAGGTGTCTGAAGATTCTGTAAGGGAAGGAATTGTGGGGAAAGGGCAAAGTTGGAAGCTGCAGAGAAGGGCACATTGTCAGGCATCAAACTGACCATGTAAGTTTGGTGGGATTTTCCTCAGTGTCTCTGGAGTGGGAAGCTAAGTGACTGTCAAGCAGGGCATCCAGGGAGAACCCAAAGTCAAAATAAGGATGATTTAGGTATGTGTGAATCATGTCCAAACAGAAAAAAAGGCATATCTGTGAGAAAATAGGGGTGGAGAAGGTGTAAACTGTGGTAATAACCTGGAGTTACATGAAATCAAACACAACACCAGACTGTCTGGAATGAGGGACAAAAGTATTACAGTCAGGATAGAGAAAGCAGTGAGTAAAAAGATATGGCTGATAGAAGTAAGGGACACATATTCACTTGGTTACATGAAACTGATATATCTAGAAAGAGACTGCAGAGAAACAGGTCAGGCTAAGCATTGCTCAAAGAACTGTAGGTTTCTAATTTATCCTCTTAGACATTTATTAGAGTAGACATCCACCACCCAGACAGGTAGGGGACATCATCTGGATTCTGGATGCAGGAGGACGAACACAGATCATGACTGAAGTCCTGACACAAAGGAAATGATGAAGTTGTGCAGGAAAGGTTAGAGAGTTATGAGGAGCTAGAAGACAACTGAAGTGCGGAAAAAAATAGAGGGTAACTTTTCAAGTGGGATGCTAGATAAGAAGATAAAAGTGTAAAGAGAAACCAAAAAATTGGAAACCAAAGCAAAGGTCAAAACACAATCTTTAGTAGTTTTGTCAACAGTAGAGGCAGTTCCAGTGATATGTTGAAGGTAGGGCCATTGCTTTAGCTGATAAAATAGTGACAATCTGGCTGTAAATCATGACTCTGAAAGTGTCACACAATCAACATTTTTACAGAAATTATGGATTATATTAATAATCTGTATGTCAAAGTAAAACAGCATGTATGGATTCAGTATAATAGTCCCCACATCCCAAAAAAAAGCTGTAATATTTATTTCAAATAGCAGGAGCAAACACACCTGAAGTCTAAACCACTTCATGAAAGAAGGTATCAGTCAATCATAATGTTATGGTGAATTTTTGTTCTTAGGACTGAACAGAAATAACTGTTCACAGCACAACACCCCAGAATATATTTCCTTTCCTTTACTGAGTCGGATTCCAGTACAAGTCCCATGAAGGTTGCTCCCCTTCTGCACTCCCAGCCCTCAGACAAACTGTTCGCATGAACTGAACAGACAGCTGGCAGTTTCTCCCAGAGCACAGGAAATATCAAGAGAGGGGACACCTGCCTCAAAAATGGAGCCAAGATATTTGTTTGCTCCTTCTTCTCTATGATCTTCAACAAGGAAGCTGTTGCATGTGTCCAGGGTCAAACAGGAAATGTCAGGGGTCCAGAGACTGCAGAGCTCTGTTCTGAGCTGTTTCCCCACTTCATCCCACTGGTGTAGCAGCTGTGTATAGAATTTACATGAGCCAGGCCAACTTCTGAACGAGCTTGAATGTGCCGATACAATCACATAATTTTGTGTTCACTGATTTCAGCTTGAGCAGAAAGTTTTCCCCAGCTGGGGATGGACAACTCTTGAAAAAGTAAACAATGATTCTAAAATACTGAAGGTACCTGAACCAATAAGATTTATTTATTTACTCCAGATAAGATGGGTTTAAACTTTAATAATGCAAATAAAAAGTATATCATGTGTCTGTTTGGTGTAACAAAATATGTTCAACCTGTCAGATACTGATGAGACAAATCCTTCAGCTCTGACTCATGTTCACATCATAAATCTATGGACATTATTTTTGTTATTACAAAAATCAGGTGAATCCATTAGTCTCAAGGTAAAAAATTTAACAAGTATTTAATCCTATCTGCAAGTATGTAATGCTACTGAGTAAAATGCTGTTGTTTTTCTTAACAGTTTTGTATTCCAAAAGATATATAATCCAGAGCCAAGTTACAGTCACAGAAAAAGGTGCATCCGGCTTCCTAAAGGAAATCCTTCTGCTTTGGCTGAATGTTTGGGGAAGTTTTTCAAAGAAGACAACTTTTAAATAGGGGTATCGTTTTATTGTCTGAACAATTTGGCCTTTCAAAACTCAGACAGGAGTTTAAGGGTTTGATTGCATTAACTGATAAAGTGACCAGTTCTTCTATAATTTTTATTCATGCTGTACATTTGCAGCATCTTCCAGCAGATGGTTTGAAATTTTTATGTGTAATTTAGTACCATACCACCTTGTGAAGTATGTAAGGTATATTAAAATATAGTCAAGTGGAACCATGAACCTAAATGACCTTCCCAGGTCTATATGAGGCCTCAGTATTTTCTTTCTTAAGTAGTGATTTTTTTGAATTATAAATCTGTGTGGGTTAAAAATCACAATTATTTTTCTTTGTTGTGCACTGTATTTAATCATGAAGTATTTGGCTTAAAGGAATCAAGGATAAATACTATAGGATTGGAAAACATAAACTAAAATTTTTTAAGGATAAGAAAGAACTGATGGCAACTGAACATACTATGTAAGTATTTACATACTGATCTACTGGCTAGACCATGGAGCCAGCTGTTAAAGTTTAATGAAAGGATCAGCTTTTCTCTTTGGGAGGCAGAAGAGGGGGGGAAAAAAAAAAAAAGGATAATCTATTTGTTCATTTCTAAGCAAATGAACCAAACAACAAATGCTGAAGACTCTTAAAGCTGTGGTTAACTGCAGCTAACAAGGAAATGCCCACCGTTATTTCAATCAGCATAAAATGGTCAGAAAGACAACAGTCATCCTAAGGATCAAAGTGCCAGCTTTTCTGTCCTTTTTTCCTTGTCTCCTTGGTTTCTCTGTTACAAACTTTCTCCAGGACACAGTCATAGCAGGCACACTGGCTTCTCCAGTATCCTTCTGGACACTAGCAGGTATCTTCACCTTTTTCCATTTCTGCTCTCCTCCCAGTTTGTCTTTCTTTCTCTGAAGGGATTTCTGGCTTTGTATCACTTTTGGTGGGCCATAGTAAACTATGATTTCTATGGCTTGTCCTACATTTTTCTGTCTTAGATCACATGACAGATACATTACTTCAGTGCTGCATTGTCAAAGAGCATTTCTCCCACTTATCAGGGTAATTAAGAACTTCTTTGTAGAACTGCTGGAGGAATGTCTGAGGTAGACACGACAAAACCAGACATTTACAGAATGCATGATTAAACTCTTAGGCGATAACATTATTTTCAGTGGAAGTAGTAAGGAACAGAATTCCTAGCCTGTTTTTAATAATGTTATTGATGGAAGAAGTTTTGTTCCATTTGAAATTTTGACTAAAATTTAAAATCTCTTATGTTCCACTCCAAAAATGGTCCTCATAAATTCTCTTCAATCACTACTGCTTTCAATATAGATTCCCCCAGAAAAAAATTCTCCCAATGCACATACACCCTAAAATTTTGATGGAATATTTTATGATGCCATTTATAAGTTCTAATTAGATGAGAAGGAAATCGGCAATATTTGTAGTTAATCAAAGCTGTTCTGACTCTTGATACTAAGTGTGAACTTTTCAGAACTTTCATCCAAAATTTCTTTAGAGAAATTCACTTTACTTACTATGAAATTTTCTAACAAACTATAAAAAATAATCCATAAAAAGACACTAACCAGGAAGGAATCTGCTGATTATCTGCCATCAGGTGGCTGGCAGAGTGGCAAACCTATGCTTTCAGCTGCAGGAAACTTTCCTCTTACGAGCACTGTGGATCTGATAGAGGGTTTCAAAATCATGGTTATGTTGGCATTCACTTCAGCATTGCAGTGAAAAACTTCTACATAAGGTTCCCACTGGTCTATTAAAAAAAAAAAAGTTACTCTAAAAAAATAGCTTAGAAACATCTGCTACAGTCATGAGCAGACTCTTGGCCAAGTGCAGTAACGACAGTAAGAGACTTTGAAGTCAATCAGCTTTGCTATCACCAGTAGATACCCCTGCAGTCAGTGGAAATTACTGCACAGAGAATTTAGGCGATATGAAGAAAACTTGCTCTGCCAAAAGTGTATAAAGACAGCAATGAAGAAAACAATTTTTTTTAACAATCATGAAAATTGTTAGGAGTGAATTGTTAGGAGGTCAGCAATAGGTGTTTAAAAAAAAAAAAAGATTATATTAATACTTAGAGAATACTTAATGAAAACAAAGATTGATGTATTTTAAAGGATTAGCTTTGATATTTGACCTTAAACAAGTGCAAGCTGCACTGCAGCTGGAGGAGCACTTCTGACTCACAATCTACTGTCTGCTTCCTTCTTGCTTTGAGGCTGTAATCATTCAACGCCAACTTGCACCCCCCACAGTTTATAATACCTACTGTGCTAGCTATACCACCTCTACCCATCTGCTACCCCGGACCTTGATCCAAGTTGTAATTATTGTATAATATTGCCTGTTATTTCTCACTGCTTATCAGTACAGCAGAATGATCCCAGCCATGTTTTTGGTTTCCTGTTGGCCTTTGCAGATAGTCATCATAGCTAATTTTGTTATAAAGTAACCCTTCCTACAATGCCCATATTATTTTCATCTTCTTTAACCACATGAATATTTAATATTTATCCTACATTTCCTGTGATTTGCACTAATTCAGGAAATACTGACACACATTTTAAAGGCAAGACTTCCTATGGCAAACTTAACACCTCAACATAAAGTATGAACAATCATTGTAGTTTTTGGAGAAGCATTAAAAGATCACCATTATATCACCTTCCCTGCCACAATTCCCATCAGAAAATCTGGCATTTACAGTGCTCTGATGCTGGGTGAATGTACTGGTGATGTATTACACCCCACGTCAGTGTTAGGTTTGCAGCTTGACTGTATGATCTTAAGGGTCTTTTCAAACCTAAATAATTGTATGATTCTGTAGGCCCCATTGCTGCACACTTCCCTTGCACATCATCTCTTGCTAATGGTCAGAGGCACCATCCTGAGTGTTGGATCTTTTCTGTGACCAGTACTTTCATTTTCGATCTCAAGTTGTTACGTGAAGTACAGATATTGTATCTTGAAGTCACTCTAGGAACTTTGTTTTGTTGTGATAAGGAACCATGCTCTTTTTAACCATGTTCTTTGTGCCATTTGCCTGCTCTTATTGATGAGTTATGATAACACTATACAGAATCCACATTTTTCAACAGTGTTTCATCACCAGGGCATATCACTACACTCACTGTGATTTTCCTGCTCTTGTCTTGTGCTTGGCCAGCTTGGAGCTCTGGCAGAGATGATCACTCATCTCTACCTGTGAAATATTAAGCAGACAGGCCTTGTGTCAATGAATGGAAAACCTTGACCACATATAGTTGAGCTGTAAGTGGGCGCTCTTTTCTTTCAAATAAAAATTGGCCATGTACATACTAAAAAATCTCAACCATCTGCCTCTGTCTCCTGTTGGCCATATGTGAACATTTCCTACAGTGAGCCTTGAAAGCTTGTGCCTTTCTCCATTCTGCTGTGATCAGAGTGTGCTCCAGGCCAACCGCTGAAATGGGTTCTGTATGTCACTAGACTAAACCTTCCCGTTTTTTGATCAGTAAGTGTCAAGGATGAACTGCTGTTTTTCATTACCAAACATCTCCCATAAACCATATACCCTGTGTCATCCCAACAAAAAATGTAAGAGTACATTACAATAACAGCTTTTCTGGTCAGTAAACTGTAGTTACTCACCACTACTCTGTCTATAGATGCATGATTTTATCTTTCATGTGTATCTTTATGTACACATGAGTACACATGTTTAACATGTCAGACAGACATTAATGCCCTTTGAGCAATTCACCTGGGTTGTTTTATCTTTCACAAAAAATATTAGAAACCCTCAGTCGCACACAGATGTCAAAAATAACTTCAAATCCTGCAGATGTTAGATGCTTCCTTCCTGCTTCTCTGCATACTGGGGAGAAATATTACCTCACCTTGCATGTTTTCAAAAAAAAAAAGGAAGCTATCGTTATATATTGGTCTTACCTTCAAGTGCAAGAAAAGTGCTAGATGGGAGACAAACGATACAACTCCTCTCCCAGCTTTCATCCATCAGTTGTGCTTTTAGAACTGACATATGTAACAAGTATTTGGCAGCCATAAAAGCAACATCAGCATTCACAAATTAAAAAATAAAACAGAAAGCCAAAATAATTTTGTTCCACCTACAACAACCCTAGGATGAGCTACAAAGAAACCAGTTTTATCAAAATCAGAAGGGAGACTAAACTGGTTATTTAGCTGGAGCACTCAGCTAAACAGACACTGTTAGTTATAAATCAGCAATAACTAAGTTAACAGCCACTAGTGAAAATGTCTCTGGTGGCATGTGCACCTCTAATGGTGACAAAGGCAGAAACTATTTTCGAAAAGATAAGTCTTCAGACAGAAAATATCTTCATTACACATTCATGTAGCATCACAGCCAACAATACAGTAACTTTCCTGATAGATCCAGGAAGATTTTCTATTGGTACAAAACTGTATAATTCTGGCTACTTCACTAGGCCAAGTACAAGACATACTAATACAGTCTTCCTTTCCATTTAGGAAAGATATAATTAGATTCCATACATAATTCCTTTATATTCTTTTATTTTTTTCTTACACTCTCTCTGAAAGTCTTATTTTTCATTCCATTCCCTTCCCTACACCCAGTGAGAGAATATTCTCCAGAATAAGAACAAGATGTGCAGGCAGTATTTTTATTTTCTTTTCAGAAACCATTACGGCACAGCATAACAATTTCTGCAGTACAAACCACCTGAGCGACACTGGGATCTGTAACTAGCAGACTATTCAAAAATCTCCTCCAACAGCCTGTCAAAAGATTCTTGTCTTCTCTGAAAAGTCTTCAAATTAGGAAATTTCTCAATAACCCACCATTATGTTTTTTAAGCATTTTACTCACTTAAACTATAATCCAGCCACTTTTGTGTATATGACACTACTACATTTTAGCCCTCTATGGAATTTCTTGAATCCAACACTCCTGAGCCCTTTTATTCTGCCCTACATGATAAAGCTGAAGCATTCCAATGCCTAATGCCATGGGATGATAATGCAAGAAGCAGGAGCCTATACTTGCTTGAATATATTAGCTAAAGATGGAGGAGGAGGAGCGGAAGAATAAAAGGGGGATACCAATGTGCAGTCTGCTTTCTGACCTGGAAAAGGTTTCCTTCTGTGATTAAGTTTGCATTCCAGGCTAGTTACATTCTGGCCAAATTGATTTTCCCACCCTTACATAACTGAACTCTGTTCTTCATTATATGGGTGTAAATCTACAGCAAAAACTTTGAACTTCCAATGAGTAATTCTAGATTTATGCCAGAGTAATTGAGAGCAGAACGTCGCCTCTTGGTTGCTCATAAATATTATACTACTTAAGACTGCTATCCTCCAACACACTTGTGAACATTCAATTTTACCCTAGCCCCCTCTTCTTTCCTTTAAGCTATTCTACAAGTTGACACAATATTTGGAATTTTTAACACAAATCATATTTGGAAATATTTTACTTCCAAATCAATGGAAAATGTAACTACTGAGAATGTATGTATCAAGAGGAGCTTTTTTTTCCCTTAGAGAAAATCTTTAAGAACAATACAGAAGCATTCTTCTGTGCTGACACAGGCTGCACACATGACTGTCCAGCTCTTTGTCAAGTCTGCAGAACTGTTATTATTTATTAATCTCTAGACTGCTAATATCCAAATAGCAGGCAGCTCAAAAAGGTCACTAAAGCTGTATCTTTAAAACTGCTACACAACTATTTTGTAATCATTAAACTCATTAAAAATAAAAACTATTGAAGTATATGGAGTGTACTTTCTATGTGTTGGGTAAACTTTATCCCCGGTATAAGTTTAATTAATTCCAGTGAGTTTTCCTTCAGCAGGAAAGAATTTATTGTTTATATTATATGCCAACAATTTGGTATATTTAACAAAATATGAATCCTTCTTATAACTTCTGTTTCAAAATTTATCCCAGTAGGGTTTTTTTTAAACAGTTTTGCTGATAATGTCACTCTTTGTTTGCTCTTCACAGAAACCAGCAGGGTCACAGAGATATCCTTGCGCATGCTAGTGGCTTCAACGCACCCTGTTTGTTCACATAACACCAAAGTACCTGGAGCTCAGAAATTCTGACATTGTCCAACTGTGACTAGAGAATTGCTTTTCTTTGATCTTTGATTTCAATCCTATACTTTCCCCCTCTTTGAGGAAAGACAGTTGGTTTTAATTAAAAGAAAAATAAAAACATTTAACAGGAGAATTTCCCAACAGGAAACAGAGTTAAAGTGAGCCAAACCTTAGCACCATACCTTTTGGATCATGCCCTTAGCAGGGTGTGAATATCCAGTTATTTTAAACTTCATCTTAGGCCACCTTAAGTTCTCACTAATTATATCTGGATTTAGGGAGTACAAATGAAATCAAAATCTTACAGAACAATCATTTCTCAAACATGGCTTCAAGCTAGGCTGTTGAAAGGCTAGAATTTTAAAGGTTGCTACTTTAAAGGTCTCTGAGTAAGCAATTCTCACTGATTTCAATGAAAGGGAGAGGAAAAATCCATTCCTAATTGCAGTGGTCTCAGGGAACCCAAGAACCAAGCCCAATTTCCACAAAAATCTTTCCACAGAGAGAAATCTTTCCATAGACTTTGGTGGCCACATGTGCTAAATAGTTCTCACTCAAGGACTCTGAGGCTGGGATTATATTATTCACTTATGTAAATGAGTTCAAAGAAAATGTAGGAATTAGTGGGATGGTAGAAACTTTAGGACCATTATGAGATTTGCTTGAATTGGCAGGTTAAACTATTCGGCATCACTTCTGTACACTCTTTGAAACAAATTTGGCTTAAGCAGAAGCTCTTCTGAACTGATTAAAAAACTTATCAAGGCTGGTTTTAAAGATTTATTTATTCAAATTCTCTTACTCTGCTGGCAGCCAAGTTGAAGTCAAAACTCAAATGTGATTGGAAAAAATCATTTGAATGTCAGTGGGTTATGTAAAAGCTGAGACTTTTTGCCCAGAAGTAAATCTGTGAATATTATACTGATAGTGCTAGTCTGAGAAGTCAGAAAAGGATTTAGAATCTGAAAGCCTCAGATGCTTTTCAAATTATTTTGAATCCATATAAATATGTTGGTTTCTCCTTTCTCGGGAGAGGTCACTGAGAGAAGCCGTTGCCTTTTTGCCATGATATAAGAGCAAAATGTCTATTCCCAAATGCCTTCCAAATTCCAAGTCTCATGCCCCGGAGTTTTGACCCTAAAGGCAGGGCTCCCAGTCTTTTTGAACTCTATTAGAAAGCTTCCTATAGCTGTTAATTTTATACAGATGAGACTGTATAGCAATGGAAAGTAGTATCAAACCTCAGTAGCCTTTTTCTATTTGTTTCAAGATAAGAATCATAACCACAGGACCCCAAGATCTGTAAGGAGAACAAAAACGTCTGTCCTCCCTTAGGGAATATAGTGGGTGAGAGACATCATCCAGATTTTTCTGGTAATACCTCAACATTGCCTAATATGCCAGTCTGTTTCAAGAGATCTGAACTGTGAAATCAGGAAAGCATCACAACTATGATGCTAAGAAAAAGATTGTGAGTGATTATGATATCACAGTCAGCAGAATTCAGATGGAACAGAGTAGATACTCAGAAAAAGTATCCACTTGCAGGAAAAGCAAGGTGGTATCCTATCACCATCCATCATCCATTCATCCATCCATGCATCTATCTATGTCAAAAATGTTATGGGAGCCTGGCCATTCATTATTCTCGTGTTCATTTTATCCCTATACCTATCTATTGAAAAAGAAAACAGTACTGCTGTATCCTTATACTTACAGTAATGGGTATTTATGAGTCATGACCTGGATTCTACAGTAATTTCATCATTACCCATTCTACTGTCCTTCAGCTGATCAATGTAGGAAAAAATCCAGATTATTATGCACAGCCCATGACTGCATTTCAGTCAAAAAATCCTATGATTTAAGCTTCCTTCTAATCCTTCTAGAGCCCTTAATTATATAGATTTGAAAATGCACCCTATAACTATTATGGGTCCAGCTTGAAATTAGTACTTGGGTTTTTTTCCCCTTTTAAAAAATTCCTAACTTACCATAATTTTTTTACTTTAAAGATTCTATACTAAACCCAAGTTTTATTAGCTCTTAAAGCTCCTAAAGAGGAGAACTGAGAGTCACCAGACATTTTTTCTGCTTGCAGCTGAACCTGTTTTGAAACAATCTGTGTCTATAGAGTTTGTTAGATGTACGCATAAACAGCTGTAGTTAATGAGCAATTTTAAAATTTTCTTTGCCACATTAAGTCAAATATGATGAGGTAGAGATTAAAATACATTAGTTCAATTGTAGTGAAAGAAGCCTTCAGCTGTACACTAGGGTAATGGACTTCCTAAGGGTTTGATCCTGCAGCTCTAGCACATACTCATTTCTCATCACCATCATGAGTTCAGTCATCACATGCAGACTATAAAGTCATATCCATTTCAAGTCATTAAGCAGAGCTTGCAAGTTGAAGCTGGTGGGAGTTGTGCAGATATCGGACAGTAGCTGGCTCTGAGGTTTTTGCTAATTTGTTCACCATCCTTTGAAGCACAAAAGCAGGAAAGAAAACCACATGAAATATTAAACCATCCCACATTTCCAGGAAGGTTCTGAAACAATTAAAAGCTACTACCCTAATGTATAGATGTTAGTTGGTTCTCTAAGAAAGCCAGAAAAATTGTCATAGGAGGAATAAACTTTCTACTTACAAGTACAACAGCAGAGTTTATGTTTGGTTGTTATCCACTGAGCAATAACATATCTATTGAGCACTTAATAAATAACTGTAAAAGCACAGGCTGTTATATTTCAGGCAATAGTGATTTTATTAGGAAATTGATTTAGGTATTCCTCCAACTTTGAAGACATACAACCGTCATAAATTTAGATCTGGACTGGGACAAAAACTGAGAAAGAGAATTTATAAAAACGTGAGGAGACAGATGGCAACAAAAGAAATGTTTCAACAAAAACTAGATAAAATGTATTAAGAAAAATCTACATTCCAGCCTGAAAATTACTAACAGCAAATTATCCCTTCTTTACTTTTAAAAGTAGTCCTGCTTCTTGTCTGTAAACTACTTTGTTCTCTTTCCAAATTCTTCCTTCAAACTGATCTAAGTTACATTTTAAATCAGGTAGTGATAAATTTCCATGACTAATTACATTTAAAACCTACTGAAAATATATCTTTGCCACATTTCTTCCAAATATTTTACTTTTAATTTTGAAATTGTTTCATTTCAAAACATTCCAGATGTTTTATTGATAAAAAACATTTAAAACATATCAGATCAAACAAAATACTTTTCTCTAAAACAATTTAAAAGTTTTAAGATAGATTTGCACAGCTGTAGGGCAAAAGAAGAATAGCTGATGTTGACAAGCAGCTGTTGTGCAACACGACTGTTTCGCAAGTGATTCATAATTGTCTCTCTTGAAACTTGTGCTCCCCCATCTGTCTGTTGTATCCGTTACAGAGAGGAACATGTCTCTATGAAATTATGAAGTACATTTTGCATTATGTTCGAACACATGTTTAATCTTGCCCAAAGCAAACCTATCAAATTCCTTGCCAGACAGCTGCCCTTTCTGCAAAAGACGCTTGACATCTTAGTGGAAGGATAACACTGAAAAACCATTGAAGCTGCAATTTGAAGCCTACATCTTCAACTGTCAAGTCTGCTTCAACGGTTTGACCAAAGTTATTCCATGGAATAGCTATTTAATGCTAGGCAGGGGGGGTCACTAGGACTGGGGAGACAGCTTAATACAGAAAGGAAGCCTCTGAGAAGACCGGCAGAAGCCATAGTTAAGACCTGCTCTGTACTGAGAGAGAGGAATCACACCAGAGTAAGAGGACTGAAGAGGCAGAAGGGGTTTGGCCTGCTCTAGGACACACACAAGCAGGGATTGATTCATCTCATGCATCTTCACAGAGCTATGTCCAAGCAAGCCAGCCCCAGCTCTGTTTAACAGAGAGAAATTAGAGGCTGCTTTGAGTATGAGACTAACCAACCTCCTGAGATCCCTATTTCCTTCCACTGACCACACTGTGAGTCTCTTCTAGGTATGACTGAATTGGTATGACAAAGTTACAGTTTCAAGTTACAAAAAATCAGGCAAAAGCATTGAATTGCTCAATTAGACTGTTTACAACTTTATCCTCCTGATCCCAACATCAATCTCAATTCCATGCTGCAGGCCTCTGCTCCTTGGCACTGCCAATAATGTCTATTAATTGAATGGATCCATTTTTAAACAAACATTTTTTTCTTTTTTTCCCCCAAGGACTTTTCTTTTTTTTTTTCTTTTTTTTTTTTTAAAGTTTCCTAAGGGGAGAATAAATTGCCTAATCTAACTTTAGAATAACCAACAATTTTTTGTGAAGAATAGAAAATATGACTTCAGATCATGCTTTATAGAAGATAGAACCAGACAGACCAGCCAGAACAAGGACAAGTACCCCACCTCCTGAGTCGAGTCTGAAAAAAGTCCCGATGCCATGGATGTTCTTTTTTTTTTTTCTCCTTTTTTTCCTTTTCTTTCCTTTTTGGGTTTTCCTCCATCTTTTGCATTAGCTTGCTTTGGCAAAATAAAAAAAAAAACAGTGTATTCTGAGTCAGTCTTAAGTCCATTTCATACTCAGTAACATGAGCTTCATGTTACAATCCAATTATACAAGACAACCCAAATTTTGGTGCTAAGGGCAGGAGGATCCTATACCACCAATCATCAACGGTGTGTTCTGCGACTGAGACTGTCCCATGTAAGGAAGGTGTGTTTATGTTCCATCCAAAGCCAGCTGAGGTGGGACACTTGCCACATACAGGAGATGCCTTGCATCAACTTAGACTGCAAGTTCTTTAGGTCAATAGCTGATATTGTACATCTCTAAATTGATGGTTCCCAAGCTTTCTGGATAATTTTTAGCCCGCAGTACTTCTGCAGAGTTCCATGTACCCTGATTATGGGTAGGATCAGAACAAGGATCAGAACACAAAACACATATTGAAGACTGGCACTGAACACAACTGTGTCTTTGCTGCAACCCCTGTGATAATCTGAGAATTACAGTTCTGAATCAGGGAGCACAAGACTGTTTCGCTTAAGCACAAACCTAAGCCCAAACAGCAACAAACCCACAGTGTTATTGTTTTATTCTTCACCATACATATGGGACTATTCAAGTGGTGAATACCATTAGATAAAACTATAGTGGGATAAGAGAATTGCACCATTGCAAATTTCCTGTGGAGGAAAAATTAGTCTCAGCATAAAATTGGTCTCAAGTCTCAACAACTTTTGTACATGCCCACAAATTTAAACATAGCTTTTGGCAAGTAAATAACTGGTCCTCATGCTCAAACTGTGAGCTCAAACTCATAGCCTTGCAACAACCTCCCATCTTTCACTGATGATTAAAAATTTTATGTGAAACACAAGAAACCCGTACATGAATCATCTCCGGTTCTTCTCTCAATTCATAAGGAAAATTGTTCCCAAAGTGCTTCCCATCCAGTACTTAATGTCTTTGACCATCTACTGCTAGCCACATAGTAACAATATACAAAAATCCAGGTTTCTTTCTCAGAATTTCAACAAGTAATAAGGTAGAGAATGGAATATCTGTACTCGCGCAAACTTAACACGAGCTCTTTGCGTTTAAACAATCTGTCAAACCTGTAAGATTTCTTTAGGGTACTTCAGGTCCAGAATACTACAGCAGAAAGGCATAAATGTATTTTATAATTTATGTGCCTGAAGGACATCAGATTACAGGCAAACTTCATTAAAGAACTTCAAAAAGTATTTATATATAAAAAACAGAAACCTTTTTGGAACAGCTTTTATGCGTTTAGCAGGAAAAAAAGCAATTTTAAAAGAAGTAGTCAATCAAGTAAGTGTTTTTCCACTTGTGGTTGTGCTTTATCCATTTAAATTTTTCTGTTCACACCCCAATATTTAAAATGGTTGCCTATGCAGGCACATAGAATGATATTATGAAACACAGAAACACAAATTTATGCTTCAGTGTTATTGCTTATGGATGGTCCTTACAGTGTGTTTTGGCTCAAAGGCACAACTCATTCTTAATTTCCTCTCTTTGATATGTTTTCTGCCCTCAATGATGCCCTCAGTGATAAAAGATCTCCAAGGATATCAGCTCAAAAGTAGCACAGAGGTATCTGGAATATTTGTTATGCTATGACTGCAGCTCATATGACCTCATCTGGTTTGACATGACTGGTAGCAAAACCTGTTGATGGGTTATCTGCATTTTTATCAAGACAAAAAAAGGATTGAAATTATTTTCTCTAACTAGAAGGACAGTTCCACTTCCTGTCACTCCCTGTATTTAAGGACCACAGAGCTGTGTGTAGCCTTAACTGAAATGTTTTATTGATTTACACATCAAACTGAGTTTGTTCTGTCAGCTTTGGGGAAATTTTCCGCTTTATCCAAGTACTGGTTCAGTCCTTCTAATACCAATAATATAAGGAATATCAATGCCAATTATATACTACTCTGTTTATCATCACAAAAATCCTAGAAATTTGCCTAAGAAGAGCTCTCCAGAGGGCATCCAGTCAACTGCCAAGCACAGAGGAGGATTAAATACAGGGGCCACACACATCAGCTCACTGGCTGAGCATTTCTTCACCATCTCCCATGAAGGGGATTATACAGTTTTGTTAAGCAACCTGTTCCAGTACTTCATCTTCAAAGCAATTAGAAAGCTTTTCCCGGCACATGGTGTTTTGGTAACAGCATGTATTCTGGCTCAGGAGAGGTTTGGATGGCAAGGGAGTATGTGTACGGGAGTGGCCTTTGGCAGCAGGAAGTATTAGGGTTGTTGCTTTTGTAACTTGGGAAGTTGCCCTAAAATCTTTCTTGTGGGCAACACCTCAGGAAGTTTAGTCAAATTTTGTTCTGTCACTGATCATGTTTTTGAATAGTTTAAATCCTTGGGTACTGATTTTATCACAACTTACACTGCAACTTTTCTACAGTATTTCAAACCAGAAAAATAAATCCATTCACTACTTTTCTTTTCATACAATGTTAGTATAGTCTTTCCTTCAACAGAAAACTTACCAACATACACAGAGAGCAAATAATTTTTTTTTTAAAAATAAAGCAAAAGTTGGTCTAAATAAGAAAACACTTTTAAAAATGCACACATAAAAAAAAGTCCTTGATTCTGTAAAAAATTATTTGTATATTTAACTCTTTTACAATTTAAGTGGCAATTTTAGCAAAATAAATTAATTAGTGGGAACTGTGCAACTAAATCTTTTTGAGGAAACTTAAAAATCCCTTTGAATGTCTCCTACAGATCATGTCAAGGAGAGAAAAATAATTTGATGAGACTAGTATGTTGAGATTCAATTGCAACAATTGTATATAGTGATGTAAGGTATCTTTATTAAAGGCTGCTCCTTGTTGGTGCTCTGCAGTTCTTGGCAGACCTGAGCACAAGTGGAACTGTTAGTTTATAGCAGTCAGGTCTACTGGTCTTTTGGTTGTGTCTGGGCTCCCATCAATGTCAAATTAAGTGAATTTGGCTTACAGGCAAGAATCTGGCTGTGTTTCTTTAATTTATAGTTCAGCAAGAGATTGAAAATATATATGTGTGTGTATGCAAATTGGTTTTATTTTTAACTTTAAAAAAGTTTCTCAAACATATACTCAGTTTTGGTTTTCCTCTTGTTTAATTCTTGGGTAATTGAATCTTGATTTCACCAATGCAAAAGGGTGAAAAATGAATAAAAAAGTCACTGGAGGCCTAGAGACAGCTCTGTGGCAGGAAGGAAGAAAAAAACACTGCTTATATCTGTTATTATATGAGGATATTCCATTTAATCATAACCCTCATCACAAAGTACTCCTCAGGAGAGTATTGCAAATCAAAATTTGCATATATTGTACAAAGATTCAGTTTTATTAAACTGTATATGTCTCTAATATTTTGGCAAATTATTATAAATGGGACCAAGTCCACCACAACTTTAGGAAGTATCCAGGCCCATATGCCACCCGAAATACAAAGACGCCTTGTAATTTTGCAGTTTGTTCTCCTTTTATTTCAGTTCAAATGGCTCACATTTTCCTGCTCCCTACAATCTTATTTCCCTTCTGAAAATCTGAGCTAGTGTCTGTCTCCTGGAGCCTTTCTGCCAGACATATGGCATTACCTTCCATGTGACACTGCTGATCATCTTGCTCGAAGGGCAGTTCTTCCTACCCTGTCCTCCCCTGACATTTTAGAGAGAAAATTTAGCTGAAAATTTTCACAGTTTTCAGACTAATTATCCATTCCCTCATGAAACAGTAAAAGACAGCATTTGTGGTGCCTAAGGAACTCTTAAATTAGGCAGGCTGATTTTGAAAATTACAAAAACTTAATGAAAAATCAGACATTCACTAAAATTACTCCATACACATTATTGCAAGACATACTTACAATTTTCAGGCATCTTAAAATCTGGTTTTAATAGGTTCTCAATTTAATGGTTTTATAACAGTAAAGGTGACAAGCCAATAAAAATATTTGGCAAGTAATATTTTTTTCTAGAGTGGAATATAATGAACCCAAGTTAAGACCGATACAACAATGTAACCAAGTCCATGTCCATCATCCTTGAAAGAAAAATTGATCTGTAATTTACCATGGAAAAAGCTACAAAATTGTGGGTTTGCTATAAAATGGTACTGAACATTTCAACCCAATTTGGGTGACAGAGTGCAAAAAGAAAGGGGAAAAAAAAGAGAAAGAAAAGAAAAAACAAATAAAAGGAAAGAACTTAGAGCAAAGAAACTGTGTTTGATTTGGATTTATTTTATTTCATAAACAAAAGAAAAAACTCTGGCTCAGGAGAGCAAAAATTAAGGCATGAAAAAGGAGGGAAAAAAAATTCACCTCTTTCTTAACTATACATTCCTACACAGCCATTGCATCCACATAGAACTCTTTCCAAATTGCTAACTGAACAAAGGAATAACTTGGTTCCTTATGCTTTGATAAAGTGTGTGCACAGAAGCCACTGACAGGAGACAAACTTCTGACTACACTAGCACTTTTTTCCGAGGAATGTCTTGTCTCTATAAACATGACAGCATCAGGGTCAAAACTGCATTTCATTTCAAGAGTTTCTAGCAGAATACAAAATTACCTTCTTGGTTATCTCATCCAGGATATTTGTATTTTTCCAGTAACCTATGCATGTCCAAATCTCTCTCTCACTACAAGCTGCTACTCTAAAATATACAGAGGAAGTAATAACAGGAAATTCACGTCAAAACAACAGAATCATTATATGCCATCATGAAAGATAAAAAGGGGATTTACATTATCTTTGGCAAGATTCAGAGAAGCAGAGCAATGAACTCTATGAAATGTATGGTTTAGAATTTGAGGAATTAGCCCAAAACAAATGCCATGGATTTGGTTCTTCCATATGTTCCAGCTAGGTTTAAAAAGGCCAGAATTTTGCCAAATACCACTCAGTGTCTTCTGGCAAAAACCTTAGTCCACTGACAGTGCATAGAACTGAGTGCTATTTTAGTGAAGAAGAATGAATACAAGGCAGCTCTTACTACTTTGAATGAGATATTTAGAATGGATACTTGGAAAAATTTATTTAAGAAAAAAAGTAGTCAAGGATTACATGACAGAAAGTGTAGGGAGGAAAAAGAGAAACTTCAGGCCATACAAACACAAGGAAACAGCTTGCTATATGACTTCTACTAAGGTCAAAGAGGCAAAGCAGCTTTCATGACACAGAAGCTGTGGAAAATCCCCAGGAAATAAGAGATCAAAGCAAACCAGATCTCAAAAATAGGCCAATTTTTCCCAACATTAAACTCTAGATCACATAAGTACTACTTCCAGCATATAATGAACTTAAGCAAAGTACTTTTTTTCCTTAATGTCATGATTTTTATCACTCCTAAAGTAATAAATACTTGGAGTAGATTGATAGATTTTCTTTTTTTAAACATAAAAAAAAGAAGAGGCTGTCTCAAACTATTATATGAATGCTGTAATCAGAATAATCCACACAGAGGAGAGAAATCCTCTTCCCAAGGCCAGACTTAACACAACATAACTGAGATAAGTGGGCTGCTGCAAACACCACACAAGCTCATCTGTAGCCAGTTGACTGCAAAATAGAAGGAAGGTATAGGAGGGCTGAAAGCTCAAGCCCCAGTTTAAAACCAGAAAATACATATATATTTCTTAATTGTCAGAATAATTAACCAACAAACATGTAACAGTGATCTTTTCATTACTGGCAATTTTTCAGGTAACATTAAATTTTTGCCAAAAAGACAGACCATAGTTCAGCTACAATGATTAGAGACTCAGAAATCCAGACCAGATATCATGAACTATTCCCATCATCTAATGGGTCAGATAACCTCAGTTTTAAGAAGAAACTAATCATAAAGCCCATCAGCAAATATAAATGTAAAGGAGAGAGACTGAGAGCTAGATGTGTGTACAGTGTATTTCTCAGGCAGAAACAACCCTGACACTGCAGACCTCAAATTCAGCCTCTGTTTTCTAACAGTAAGAGGAAAAGGCAACTGATGTAACACAGGCAGCCCCAAGACATTGAATTATTATCCCAAGGTACGAGAGAATGAAAATAAAGATAGGCGTTTCTCCCCTCTGTGTTTTCTCTTCTCTGTCCTCTGAAAAGGGTGGGAAATAACCTTGAGTTGGTTACTCATTGTCCTGGATGTTTGGAGGTAGACAGGAAAGGAGTAATATCCAGCTCCAGCTTTGAACACAGAAAAATAGATTGATTCAGGGAAGGGCTACTTCTGCTTTAAAGAGATTTTGAGGTGTTTCTAGCATGGCTAGAGCTGCCACAGGGCTGACCTCCATCCCAGGACTCAGTGGTAGTTTTATTTACTGATGGTGAGACCAATCTGCTCATGTATAGCACGTATTTGCTTGAGGTGGCTGGTTTTTCTAAATGTCAAAAATGACCACGATAAACATGGAATTAAGCATGTCTCTATATACACACAATCTCTCCAATAATCTAAACCAAAACATACATTATTAAAACATTTTAATGTCTTCACCTAGACATTTACTGGGAGACTTGGAGAAGAAAGTGGAAGGGAATTGACTTGCTTTCCAAGTGAACACAGCAAGACTACCACTTCTCTTGTCATCTGTTCAAAGAGAGGAGTTTGGGCTGAAATAGCATCTCTATATTGAACTACTGCAAAACACTGAGCAGCTGCTGTTGCTCAGAGGTTTTCCTAGCTTGTATTCATCCACATTTTATTTAATGTGGATCAGGCGGGAAGTTAAATTTTTTCTCATAAGCTTGTACTTGAGTAGGGATGGGTGCTCAAAAAATTGTCTTTTCCTTCAGCTGTATCAGCTGCTATAATAAAAGATAGCACATCTCCCTATAAACCATAAGCTCTCCTTTCATCAATGGAAGCTGAAAGCACCATTTTCCCTCTGACAAAGGCAAATGTTGAATTCAGAAGGCTGAAAAGAAGCAAGTGTTGGGCATTCAACAACTTGATGAGATCCCATAGAAAAAAATCTAAAAAGCAGATGTCGGTTATAGTGGAAGTCAAAGAAAAAATGAAAGCTGTAACAAATGAAAAAGTATTAAAAAAGAACCCAGACAGACACCGGACTGCTTTGATTTTCTGATTGTCTGGTCCCAGTTTCTGTGTGTTTTGAACTAGTTTCAATCTGGCCCCAGGTGAGTCAAGGGTAGGTGCATATTACTGTAGGAATCAAGGCTTCTCAACAGTATCTTCGCTCCCTCCAAATGCAACAGCATTTGAAGAGCTAAGTACTCTTAGTGCAGATTGAGACACCAGGCCACAAAGGCCTGTTAATCCAGCAGCACCTGGAAATACTGCATATTAACAGTACTGTTTCAAATGCCTTACTCGGACCTAAGCCACACACATATTAAAAGGTGTGAAAAATATGATGTATCATCAGTGTGATCCTGTGGCTCTGCAAGGAGGGGCTGCGTTCCCATCTGATAACGAGTTTGCCTTTTTCCCCCTTGTTAATGGTGTGAGGTTGATTCCTAGTAGTGGAGCACCACCTCACTAGTTCCAGAGGAGTCTGAATCACAGCAGGCTACCCTGCGCAATTTTTGGAGGAGGAGACAGAAAGGAGGAGCACCATTATGGCTTCACAGCTGTCACTGTGGGTTTTCCTTAAAGTGGGAGAAGAAAACATACCCCTTCATCCTATGAAGTTTACTAGAAAAACTACTTTAGGCTATTGGCAGACCTTTTGAAGATTCCTGGGAAACAGCTGGGCTGAGAAGCATTATAGTTATGGCACTAAGTAGGTAACTAGATGAGTAAATGTCCTCTGTCATTCCTCCTGTTTCTTGCTAATTCCATCAAATCTGGCAAAAAATGTTTGTTTTCTGAAAGGAGGGAACAGTCATGCATTTAAAGTCTGATGAGAGAAAATTTAGAGGTTTTTCAAGTGACAGAAGATGGGAGTGGTGGGAAGAGGAAGGAGAGAGAATTACACTCCTGGAGTGCTCATGAATTTGTGTAATTATACAATTGGAGGTAGATAGGAAAGGACTAATATCCAGCTCCAACTGCGACCCAGTATAAAAACTGGAATTTCAACAACAAAATTGTATTCTACTCTAGGGGTAGCACATATACTACTCCCCTTTACTTTAGCTTGTATGTATCTGAGAGGTTTATTCCCAATACTAACTTGGAGGTAAGATCACTAAAGGAAAAAATGCCATGTGTGAACACAAGGAAAAACAGAATATGAAAGGGTCACTGATAAGTAATTACCTCAATTTTTAAAACATGTCTCTAACCACGACACAGCTGCCTGATGACATGGAGGCCATTACAGTTAAGGATTTACCAGTGCTTTTGTTTTCAATTCCTACATCCAGAGCTTTATAACTTGTCCATAAACTTTGGCAAACTGATATGGTTAAGCAAAATAACACCTTCTTAAATATTGACCTGGCTGTGTCATTAAATTGGCTCCTAAGCCTGAAAAACACACAGAAAACAGAAAGAGTTTTCAAGTAACATGATTTAGTAAGAGACCTCCTATTTAATGTGTAAGGGGTTGCATCACATCCATCACAGACGTTTTCTCAGCTGCAAATTTACCATAAGAGGCATTGCATGCTTTCCTCGAGAAGCTAAAAGAATTGCAGAAAGCATCCATTACGAGATTACAGCTGTACCTTTCTATTTATAACCTACAGATGATAACCTAATTCTCACAGTTCATGGCTTTTTCACGGCCATTTTGATTTTCATGAAGAAGCCTGAGGACAACTGTGTATTTCATCTTCACATAACAACATTTCATGAATTGTTTGTAAAGCACAGTAAGAAAGCAAAATATTTACAGTACTTCTTGCTCTGAGGTGAGTTGAAAGTAGCCCCAAAGCTGAGTTTCTCAGTGCCACAAAACGTCTTCCTGAATACAACCCTCCCCCGACAAACAGCTGTATGGACTTTTTCTTTAACGTATGGTATCCTTGTAGGAGGAAAATAACTTGTTTTGAAAAAGCGCTTGAGGCAAAGTTTACCATTGCTTAGATAAATGTTTACAGTAAGATTTCTAACGTCCATAAAGTCAAGATGCTCTTTGATATTTGAAAAAAAAAAAAAAAAAAGCAGATGTGCACCTCCACCTCATGTGTGAGAGATCCCTTGAAAAATTAGACCTTATCTTCAGAGTTCAGGACTCAGATTGTTTGCATATGTACAGAATAAGATTTTTTCAAAATAGCCATAAATTTTTCCCCCTGCAATCTGTATGAGTTACATACACGGAAAAAAAAGGCTGATTCCAGTGTTAAGAATCTACCAGAGAATTAATATGAGTTAATATGAAAAAATGTCTGACACCAAAGGAAAGCAAGACCTACATTGCAAAGTTTTGTGGGGTTTGTGCCTACTGGTGTATTGGAGACAATTCCAACCCTGCGTAACTTTGGACAAAATAAAATTGTATGTAACATCTTTACAAAAGTGCATCTGGCAACAAATTTTATTTTAAAATAAGTAGAAATTACAAGTGCAAGCATTCATGCACATATATCAAAATGCACACAAAGATAAGTAAATAAAACCAGTAATTATTCAGCTGAACACAAGAAACATCCAAATAGAACAGTATGCGAAATATATTGTGATCCAACTCTATTACTGAAGGTCATTATATTTCTCTTCATAATAAAAATGAACACCTTATTTCAAACACGAAAGTCCAAACTTGCCTCCCAAGTCCTTAGAGCAAACTAGTTTGTTTAACATTAGACATAAAATAATTGTTGATGAAAGGAAAATTACCTTCAAACCACCCACACAGTTCTCACAGGCTCTAAATTTGTAAGGATGCATTAAAAAAATTAATATTAAAAGAATATTTAGCTGTGTTAACATCACTTATAGTAGTCTTAAATACTTAATAGTATTAAAAAGAAACCAGATTACTCACATGAACATTCAGAAATCTAATAATTAAAATGTCTAAACGGCTGAATTTACAGTTCAGCATGCTGAAATCACAGTTTACAAAAAAGGTTCATGGTGAAAGAGTGGCAAAATGCGCAGCCACAAGTTGCATAAAACAGGATATCACATAAAATGCTCTCGTAGAACAAATAATGCCAGCAATTATCAGGTGCGGCACCACTAACTACACATCTGATGGGAAAAAAAAATCCAGTTCTGTTCCAATTATTAGCAAATATTTATTTTTTTCTTTAGTTTGTAAATGTCAAGTACTTCTTCTAAACTATAGCATCTTAAAATTATTGGTGGATTTCTTAACATTTGAGTAAGCCATAAAGGCAATATGTTGATTTAGATTAAAGCAATGTATTAACTTTCCTACAAACACTGCCCTCGGTATTTGACTTACAGGTGGTGCATTGCTGTCCAAAATACTGTCTAAAAACCACAGTGTTAGGAAGTGGGCAGAAAGGCTGCAAAAAGTAAACAAAATAAGTAAAAGACCCTTATTCATTCTAGATTAAATTCACCCCTGTGCAGAGAGCTGGCACAAGACTTGTGTACTTCTTATGTCTTACTTAAGTCCCATTTTAGGAATGAGTGGATAAATTCATCTGTCACAAATATTTCTTGGACTCTATAAACAATGTCTTTCCTCTCTCCATGCATGTGAATTTCTGCCTTTCCCGCAGTATGCCAATCCTGATTAAAAAACAGTAAATAATGAATTTTCTAATGTCTGAAATATCCCAGTAATGTCCCTGATTTTCCATGAGCATGTACACAAGTTTCAGCCGCTCTTGGAATAACTTATCATTACTGTATTGTTCTTTAATTTTCTCCTAATAAGGGACTATTAATGGAATACTGAACAACTTCCAATTTATTTTTTTTTTAACACTTTAGCCTTCTATTCTTCTAGGACAACAAATTGTAACATGATAAAATTCAAATAAAAGAAAATGTTTTATTTTAGAATTCATGCAGGAGTTTACCCATATTACAAAAACACTTCTTTTTCCATTTTTCTATTGAGACAGAGAATTTAGGGACATGCCAAAACTTTTTCCAGTTGGAAGCACTCTATCCAAATGCCTTCCAGAAGGTATGCTCCCCAAAATTTCAACTTGGAAGGGTGCAGCTTTGGTAATTTAGAAATGTATGCCACAATGAAATGAAAATAGAATATTGCTGTTTTACTCTGGTTCAGCTCTAGTGCACTGAAATGTGACCTCGACATCTTGCTTCAAATCCCTTTAAAATCCCGTTAAGATGCACTTCCCAAGGTTGTTAGGCTTGAGTGAATTAGTCTGAGCTTCTGGTTCCTGAGAAGGTGTACCTTGCGAGGGCGTTTCCTGCCACAGGGCATGCAGAGCCGCGTGCCCCAGCGCCACACTGGCGCATGGCCAGAAGAGGCACCTGCTGAGATTAAGTGATTTGGGACCTGGAGGGAAGCAGCAAAACAGCTCCAATGCCGCCGATGAGTCGCTTATATACTCCTTGTCAAAACCCACCCGGATGCTTTCCTATGTAACCTGCTCTAGCTGACCCTGCCTTGGCAGCAGGGTTGGACTGGATGATCTCCAGAGGTCACTTCCAACTCTAACTATTCTGTGATTCAGTGATCCATAGCAAGAAAAAGGTGTCTTATCCTAGGTGCAGAAAGTTAAGTTTTGCCTACAAATCAGATCACACTGTGGAAAGAGTTTTCCTGCTGGGAGTCTTGAAGAAAAGAATGTTTTGTTCTCTGACAAGCTCCATTACAACCGAGAGCATTACAGGCAATATTTTGCTATCTTTACAGTAATATATGGTGTTTCCATGAAAAAAATCAGAATGCATTTTGACATTTCCAACCCAAAAATTGCAGTCCTCACACCTACACATACAGACAAGCCCAAAAATTCAAATTTTTATCTCATACTAGCATTAAAATTTACTTCTGAATGTTTATAATAAGCCACCCATTCCTAAGTCATTAGCTCTAGTGAAGTAAATTTTTAAAATTATTGAAAGACCAACACTGAGCAAAGAATCACAGATTATGTGTATAAATACCAAGAAAAACTGAAACTTACCCATAAGACTGTAATGTTAGCTATTTTAAGAGGCAAAAACAACCTCCCACAACACCTGCATTTAGACCTGACGTCATGCAGTGCTAGAAGCAAACTTAGCAAAGCTTGATAGTCTGTCATGATGTACAACATCCTCCAACCCTATTTTTTTAGCCTACTTCCACTGATGGTTATTACCGACTTCTCAGTAGCTATAGGAGAAGACACTTTACTCAAAAATGCACAGGCTAATCTGCAGTGGTACTGTTTTCATACTGAATCCCATATGAGCAGTTTCTTTGAAGCAGAAATACATCTTGTGATTCCTGGAGACTGGCAGTTACATCTGGAAAGCTATACAATTTTAAAAATGCCAAACACTACAAACACGAAAAAAACCACAGTCCAACACAAACCAACCAAAAAACCAACCAAACAAAAAGGAATATTTTAGTTAAATTTTCCTGATTAGGAGTATAAGGTCACTGAGAAACGCATTCCCATCAAAGAGTAAAGATTCTATATTTGGGTTTTTCCTTAGACTGACAGCTGCTAGACATAAGAAGTACAAGTTATACTGAGAGGTTTTACATTTCATGATACCCTTGTTGAAATATCTGAAATACTGAACAACTAATACAGAAACAAAAAATCTATGTTATGATCTGGGAGAACATAAAAGATGGCTCTATGGAACGCTTAGCAACAGTTGCAGCAAAGATTTTGGATTTAGGTGAATAAATTGTTTCCATTAAAATATCTACCCTTCACCCAGAATGCTGCTCAGTATAGGCAGCTTCAAAACATTGAAGAAATTATCTTCATTCCTTGAACTATGTTTCTGTTGATGCATTGCCCAAGTGTACAAAACAGTATTTCATTTGACAAGATCTACACTGAAATAAAAGCATTTCAAAAAGCATTCTCTTTAAACTGTCTCTGTGTTACACAGATGAAATAAATTTTATAACAAGAATACAGTTCTCCCAGGTTTTAGACAGATGACCTACTAAAGGACAATTACGAGTGTATCCTGAGGCACTGCTGTGCATAATACATAGGGGACATAGCTCTAAGGGTTTGCCTAAGCTAACCACTGCAAAGAACTGTTTGTGATATCTGTCCTCAGCATCTCAGAAAACGTGCAGGAAGAAAATGACTGTCACCTGGACTAAAATGTACAATTTGCAGTGAAATGTTATTGCTCCCATACACACAAAATAAAGAAGTTAGAAAAGAGGTGATCAAGAGCAACAAAGAGGTAAAAAATGAAAATAGAGGCCCCAAAAAGAGAAAATACAGATGGAGTGAAAAAAATAGGTTTAGAAACAAATTTTATACATATAGACAGATATATACACACACACTTAGTATTCTGCTCCTTTTTTTCTCTGCTACAGTGTTTTTTCCCTCTATGCTATCTCCACACGAGCCACTATGACACCTTTTGGACAGAAATCCCTGAATTGCTGACACCAATAAAACTCTTACTGGCTTCAAGAAGTTCAGGTATCCAACTCACATCACCACTTTCCTGTACTGGAAGAACTTTTGATATGGGCCAAGAAAAGGAAAACAGCAAACCAAAATACCAGAAGTCCATGCTTCCCACTGCAGGGACAGCATGTGAGCTGTGCTCCCAGACAAGCCACAATTTTGAACAAATTACACCCTCCTCAGCCATACCTTGCTATTTTACATATGAACCTATGCTGCTTCAAATGCTGGCCATATATTCCAGGGTTTGTCTTCAAGGCAGAGAGCTGTGGTGTATGCCGGTGAGCTGAGCCTGGGGCTCAGGCAGGTGCATTCCACCAGCCTGGCAGCATGGCACGGGCCAGGCAGGGAAGCAGGGAAGTGGGCAACCTTGAATGGCACCCTTTTTGTCTTTGACATCCCCAAAGCTCATACACATCACTGCCCACCTGTTCCCCTTTCTGCAGCTTCCAACTCGACTGCTCCTGGCACTCATGAAGAACTAGCTCCTGCTGCCCAGAAGCCTTTACATAGGCAGTCAGGCCTAGCTACTTTTGGGTTGAAATCCCTTCACTACATGAGTCAGTGATAAAATCCCTATTAATTTCAAAAGGACTGAAATCTTGACCACTGAAGTAATGCTATAGTCCCCATGCTGTCCTAATATTCTCTTTATTCTAGTTGAGAAACATGTTCCTCAGTGTTCTGAGAGTGTCTCGGTTTCCTTGTGAACATCCACTTTCTCTTTGGCTTGGCACTGATGGAAGGACTCCTTTAGATTGCAACTCCCAGGTTTTCCATTCCTAAGAGTTCTCTGCAGAGACAACACACTAAAACTCACTGGGATGATAAAGTGTCTCTTGTACTTCCATCTGCAAGTGAACTTTTTATTACACCTTCACCTACTAGATACACTTCTGATGAACTGATGGGAAGATGATGTCATTTCTGCAGGGAAGCACTTCAGTATTTTCTCAGGTATTCAGTCAAGTCTTCCATGTCTCCCATGCATTTTGCTCATGATACAGCAATTTAAAATTCTCCCTTTATGAGTTAAATAGAAACAAAAATTACATAATATTGACTGAACACCTGAACACTCATGGCAACAATTCTTGATTAAACAGAAACATTTGGAAACATAAAGAACAACCCCCAAATTTTCTCAGTCCTCAAACCGCAGGTAAGTGATGCAACGATGCAGAGTAAAAATCAGATCCAAGTTTTAAATACTGCCATATGGGGGCTTTTTTGCTACTGCTACCACTAGCATTCAGATAAAAATCGTGCACACACCATCCCCACACCACCATATGTCAAGCCTGACTGACAGCAGCACCATATAGTTACAGTCTTTCTGCTTATTATCATGTTTAGCCAGACTACAGAAAAACATTCTCTATTATGACATTAATTAAATTATTTCATGTCTTGATACCCCTAAAATGCCCAGAAGGATCAATCTGATGTTTCTTTAATAAGAGGAGATTCTTAGAGCCAACCTGAAAACAATGAATAGATGACAGTAACAGCTGGTAGGAAAGAGTGCTCCAGTAGAATGAGGAGAATCAAGTCTGAGCACTATCACATAACGTTGCTTAATCTCAGTGTCACAAAAGACCATTTTAGTGACCAGAAGTAATCCTTTAAACCAAGGAAGAATGCATCTTTGTTTCTGGTCATTTGAACTGACTCAGGAAATTTAACTTTTACCCAGCTTCTCAAATGACTTTATCCATCTAACTTTAATCTCATAATAGTAGTTGAAAGGGACAGAAAATTAAGATAAAAGTATAACATTTGAACATAAAATATAGTTTTGTCTTCAAAACCTTCTGGGCAAGATTTCAACCCAGCTTTATCCATGTCCAGCTTTTATTCATAATAAGCAGCAGTGCAGCCCTGTCAGCAGTTTAAAAACCGTGCTAATTATGGAAAAAGGAACTCTCAACTCTTTTTAGTAAAGAACTGCTTCTCATTTAACATAGTTATCTCTCTCTTCCACATCCCCTTTCTTCTCCCTAATGTAAAAAATCCTCAAAAAATAAATTGCAGTATGAACCCAACTGGGATAAACTCTTTCTTCAGAACCCAAACCAAACAGAACTGAATGGATTTGGATTCTTTTATCTGGTTTCAGCAAATCAGAAGCAACTCTGTTTTTGCTTAAGGACATAAAAGCTGTTTATTCCAAAAGGGGCCTTTAGGGTGAAATTCACTTTAGCACAGGAGGTCAGTGAAGACGTAGTCTCTACTTTGGTCCTGCTCAAACCCTCAAAACATGAAATAAGAGGCACAGAAACCCTTGGGTTAGCTGTCCTGTGTTTAGATACAAAAAACTCTTGTGAAGCAAGATGGAGAATCCCTTGTTGACTTTCAAGGGATGGAGTAAACTCATAGTTCTCCTGCTCTTGCATAGTAGGATCACCTGTGACCACTAACCACCTGGGACCTAGCCAAGACTCTGCTCCTTTCCCCATATTTAAACTCAGAATTTTTTTTCTTCTTTCAACTGAACTCAATGTCTGGTCAAATGTAACCTGGGATACTGCTTTTTGACTGTAGTCACATTGCAGACCATTTCTTAAGAAGGAAATATCCTAAAGTTACCTATCTCACTTTTCCTATGGATATGTGCATGCTTGATTGCATCAAAATTACCGTTATAATGGTGTGAAGGCAGCTAGATGCAATAGGCTTATAGTAATGAGGGTAACACTACTTGGTTATGACCCATCTTTTTTCCTTGTATTCCTAATGTTAACTTTTCATTCCCTGGTTATGGGATTCTACTTTAGCACTCACACCACCACTTCTATGTTTGTCCTTTCCTGACTTTTCAAAAAAAACGTGACTACAGTTATCTCGATGGCAGTAGCCCTAATACTGAAGGATTTGAACTGCAGACAAACATTCATATTTTAAAATTTAGTGTCCCACAATTATTTTGGAATTTAAAGCATTGTAAATGAAGCCATGAAAGATTTAAGAATTGATACTTTGCTAGTATGAAGACCTGTGTGTGGACCTCCTGAAGTACTTCAACCACTGTGTAGTATATTGGAAGCCACCTAAAGAAACCACAGACCATAGAGTGAAAATCCCTCATCTGTGACAATTAAACACTGTCACATGAAATGTTCAAAGTATAAAGTTCTCTGAACAGCATATATTCTAATTAATATACAAAACCAGTATCATTCTATTTAAAGAGAAGGCTTTTTAAGCATATTAAGTTTGTTGTCACAAGTCCACTGTTAGATAAACCCCAGGAGTAAAACCTGGCCCTGCTGAAGGACTGCTTCTCACTGATTTTAACCATGGAATATTATGTTCCATTCCCCAGAGTGGAGAAACAAGCATGGAAGCTTCAAACCAGTCAAGAAACATGCGCTGAAGTAATTCAGTAATTCATTTTCCCGTCTGTTCTATCACCACTGGACTAGACTAACTCTCTTTCCCAACAGACCATCTATGACAACAAATTATTGTCCACTGATAACAATGAGCCAGAAAAAATACGCAATTAGCCAACTGAGTAATTATGGTTTTTATTTTGTATACTTAAAATATTAAGCAAAAAGAAAAGACAATTACATCTTTCCCCACTTTAACTACTGCCCCTAAAACCAAAATAAATACACTCAAAAACATATCAAAAACAAAGCAAGAATTTGTGAAGGGCCAAGTAAAACAAAAATCTTCATATGAAGATTGAGTTTACACAGAGATACTGGAGAGCCACATAATTTACTTTTCCATGTCCTTATCCTACAAGTCTTTGTACACTCACTCACGTGTGTAGTCCCAGTGATTCTCGAGAGTATTCTTGATACGGCTTTTGTTAGCTCTTTTCCAGGAACAGGAATTTCTTCTATCCCATAGCACAAGCATGTATGATCTAGCAGCATAAAACCCATTTGCAAATCCATTAAATACAAAAGGACTCTTCACGTGCATTAAATATATGCAGAATCAGGACCTTCTAACAGATTTATATTGCCTTAAGCAAGGCAGGATTTTTGGGTTTAGGTCAATTGTTTTTATATAATTTTTTCCTTATAAGAAGTTCTGGATCAACATCAATTCCTTGTTTTTTTGTATTATTTCTGATTTGTGGTCCTTCCTGTTACGAGCCTTTCTGATTCCTGAAATAGTAGAATCTTTGCTCAGAACATCTAATATTTTTCCCTTAATGGCATAATAATAATTTCCTCTTCACATTTCTAATTTTTCAGGAGGAATCTTGACCATGTTAGCTTGTTGATACACCCTCAGTAATACAGTTACAGATGCTCTATGCCCACCTCTTTTCTTTTTACACAGAATATTGACCCAGACTTTTGTTTAGCTACCCCAGGAGTGACAAATTACTGTATTTGCACTTATGGTGGTGCCAACATGGAGTCATTCTATACGATGTCTAATTCTTCCAGATTTACATTGCATTCATTACTGTGGTGGTTAAGCAAATACAAGGAAGAAAAAAAAAAAAGCATTTGAAAGAACTGAAATATTTCTTTTAAAAGAGACTGCAGCCACTTTAAGTGATCCAGGGCAGTATTGCTCCTTCTGTGGGTTAATGTATTTGGCAAAGCAATGTAACTTGTGTAGGACTTGGTGTTAGGACTGTTTGTCCACTCCTCACATTTTAACTCCACGGCTCAGAAACCTGCAGAGCTCATTTACATCTGGAAACTTGCTGCAATACATCTTGAAACTTTAAAACTATTAGATAAAGGTTTCAAATGTATTTTATCATCTAATTCCCATAAAAAGTACTGGAAGCTTTCACTATATTTCAGTTTAAAATTGAACCCACAGGAACCCATTGAATACACATGGGATGAAGCACGTATTCATCCTTAGGGATAGACGTTTAGATGACTGCATACAGGGACATGGATCCAGATTTAGAAGTGTAAAGCACTCTCACATCCCATTGACCAAATCTGCAAAGGTACTTAAGCATCTAACTCCCACTGACATAAACAGGAGTCAATAATCTTAAACATCTGTGTTTAACCCTAGTTTTGAAGTCACTCGTGTCCAGTTTTTAAAGGCATTTCTTGCCTAATATGCTGCTAAGTTCTTAAGGGTATTTCCAAAACTCCAAGAATTCCTATTTGCATGATAAGGCATCTTGAAAAGGTAGCCATTATTTTTAAGCTGGGGCTTTAGATGCATCAATTAAATCCAAATTCTCGGAAACATTAAGATATGTCACTGCCACAGAAAGAGGGAAACAGAAGGCCCTGACAGTTCTGAAGATCTTGCCACACGGGATTGCTGAAAGTTCCACACATTTTATTGATTTTTACCAGTTAAGTACAATCTGTGATTTCATATTTGCAATTTAATGGGGTTTTTTTAACTTAGTGCCTTCACTGACCTCCACTGCAGTTGTTAAAAGTAGTTGCACTAACGCTCCCACTAATGAGAATTGGACTTGGTCTTTAGAGAGTGAAAGAACTAAGGAAGAGGAGTTTTACATTACTAAATAACTATTTGAAGGAGCAATCATAGCAGTCAGAATTCACGCATTCAAGCATAACCACCAGTATGTTTTAACAGAAAATGTTTAAGACATCATTTAATATTCACAGTTCTGGAAGCCATTCTTGTCTCTATAAAGTGATTGTTCTTGGCAATCAAGCATTCTGTATGTGCCAAGGAAATTTAAAAAAACCCAACAAATTGAAGCCAACATACAGCAGCCTTATGTCACAACTGATTTTAAAAAGAGAGATAATGAGATATCATTGTACTGTATTTTTTGATAGGGCTTCTAATTTATGGTTTTTTATTGCAATCAGCACAGGAACTGTTTTTAAAACCCAACTGATTTATCATCATTGCCTGTCTCTGCAGTGCTATTCCTCCTTTAAAGGTATGGAACTTGGGCACAGAGAAAACTGTTCCTCCAAAATCAAACATGCCACCTTACAGCAGAACCAGAAATTTTAAAGCCCTGCAGCTTATTTCATGAACTTTACCACAAGATCATCATTGTTTTCTGTACTTCATTTAAGATCAGATATTCAAACCACTTCAACAGTTTGGGGCTTTAATTGGCTTTGTACCTCCAGTAACCCAGGAATTTTTTAATTCCCATGCATAACTTACATTAAGAATGTGCTACTCCTTCTTAAATAATAAAGAAGTTTCTAATAATAGAGTAATATTTGATGTCCTACTTCTAGGACTAAGGCTTGTTGAATGCATTACACAATGACTTTTTTATTAATACGGAGAAGCATTGTGAACTCATTGGAGCTTTTAGTAGAAAGTAAACGTTCAGAAAATCAGCATCCTTTTATAGCTCTTACAGTGCCTCTAACAGAAGTTTAATATCAGCACTGTTTAACAGGGAGAGAAGAATCTATTACCTGTAACTATATTTACATTAAACTATTTTAAGAGCCAATTTTAAAGCATGTACTACTTAATATAACACGCATCCTGCCTAAGAAGCAAAACACTTCAGAAGAATAAAATGGCCAACAGCACCACTGTTCTTAGAGCAAGGGTATAATGTTTTGAACTGCTTTTATATACACACACTCTTCTACTTCTTGGAGTTTTGAAATGTTTTTTATCAATAGATGTTATAAGCATGCAGCCAGTGCTGGCTGCATCAATGTTGTGCCACACCAGCTCTACACTGTTTCTACTAAGGAAATTGAACCAATGGAAACAACACTAGGACATTTTGCCAATTCTGGCTGGCAAGTGTAGAACTCCTATGTAGATTTTAATAACCAAGAAATGGAAATACTTCTAAGTGAGCTGTAGCTGGTGCTACTACATTAATCCTCCTGAAAAGCAGCAGCACCCATCAGTTTGATGTAAAATGTTTCAGGATGAATACTGCTACCCTGTAGTGGGAAAACTGAGATGGAATTGAAGGATCAGAGCCTTATTTCAGAGGAACAGACTGGAAATTAAGAAATGTATCCCAGTTCCTGTCCTGCACACCCACTCGCTCTATTAGCTCTGTTCTTCTGTTCCCAGCAGTCTGCTTTTGGCAAGAAAGTCCTCTCCTCTAAACCTCTCATTCAAAATGTAAAACAAGTGAAAATTGTTTGCTTGAAAATTGTGTCTGCTTTTTAGTATTTTTCTAACTATTTATTTCAACCTGAGACAACACCTCAGTGGAGTATTTTATATCAAAGTTCTTTCTTTTATGGGTTACCATGGAAGTAACATCCATGAAATAGTCAAAAGGACCCTAAATTACTTTTCCAAGTCCAAGTGATGGTCCCACTGTTCTCAAAAGCAGTAGGATAAGCCTTTGTATGTACGCAAGTACAGCATAGTCCAAAATGCAGATGAGGATCACCTTAGTCCTTATTTAATAAATTATGGCCATTCAAGTGTAAAGTGCAATATACTGGTTTTTTTATAAGACAGCAGCTAATCATGAGATAAGAATGATGGAGCCTTTTCTAGCATGGGCCAGAGATTTTCAAATCTGTTTTTCATAATTATTAAACTAAAAACTGATAAAAATTTAGGGTAGAACTTCAGCAACTGCCTATTAATGAAAACACTCCACCTTAAAATCTAATAATGACTGTCAACAAAGAGAGTAGGCAAAATGAAAAAGAAATGTTTTCTTCATCTACATAATCACAGCAAATTCAAACAACAATTTTCCTAAGACATGAACTTACTCTGCAATGCTTGGGCCTAACTTCATGAAAAATAGCTTTTGAAATGTTAAATGCCTCATAACCTAATTTTACACAGGAGAATCCTTATAGCTTTAGCAGAGTTCAGGAGTCTAGAAAGCTCAGCTACTCAGTTGACTATAAAAACGATTGTGCGAATCAATTTCTGACACCTGGTTTATTTAGGCGGTTCTAATGCTCCACACTTAGGAGAGGAATCCCCAGAGAAATAAATGTGTCCAAAGCAAAGAAAACCTATAATTACTTCAGCCTTCAGCTGTATGAGAATGCATTTCCTGCAGGTTTAAAATTCATGAGAAGAAGAAAGATCAGAAGAATGATCTGCAGCCTGAAGTAATTTCTCAGCTGGGAATTTCCTGGGAAATTGTGCTACTCCATGCACATGAAAATAACAAAAATGTGTGTATTTGGGTATATATGGATGCAGAGGGCCCTGAGCACTGTTTATGTATAAAAGGAAATTAAGTAAACTCATGAATATTACTTAAGTTTAAATCAAATAACACCTATTGCACGCTGACCTCAACAGGTAAGCTATAATCCCATGGCTAAAGCTTAAGTCTAGAAGACAGAAAATTCCTGCTGTTTCCTACCCAGAGTCTGAACCTTCCTGGCTCTTCAACTGAGGTTTCACCTTGTGAACACATGCTATGGCTCTTAGGAGGTCCTGTAGCCGTACTCCACTGGGATGTCCTAGCTTTGTGTTTTCCATCCAGTTATCAAGAAAATATCTTAGTGCACTATTTAAAAGAAATCTGTATTTAATAAAGTAGGCTCCTTATGGCCAGGTGCTCCCCAACAGATATTTTATACCAGTTTGTGTAAGTTGGTGGCCAGGATAAATTTTCAGGGACCCAAAAATCTGTTTTCCAAAATCTAATTCAAACCTTATACTCTTCACTGTCTTTCTCTTTCCATCTTGCAAACTCCCAAGAGGTTGTCAGTTTAGAAGTGCTAAAAATCACTTTAAATAGATGAGTGCCTCATGTACAGCTGGAACAGGAAGCAGGAGTCAGGCAAACAGGAGAAGCAGAACAGTTCCCAGAAGAACATGACACTCCAATTTGTAAGTGATACTAACACAGTAACGTAGGAGTCACAGTAAAGGACAGAGTAAAGTATTAGGAACATTAACATCTACCAGATCTCATTCTAAAAGTTCTTGTGAACCCTCCATTCAGATTTCCTGGCTTACACGAAAATACACAGATACACAGATTGGGTTTGGGCTAATCACATTATCTCAGTCATGCAGTTGGGTGTGCAGAGACACACCACCACCACCACTCAAAGCGAGTGGATCATCTAGGCAGAGTACACTTCAGGCAATTTCCACAAGAGGCTTTTACACAATTACATGTACCTACCTGCTATTTGCACTTCTAAAAATCTTCCCTCGAATTTCAAAAAACTCCAGGTGTACACAGTTTGTTTCGCACTTTAAAGATTATAGCCTGATACATGTGTCTGGACTTAAAAAGTACCTCAACATTTTCCTTAAAAAAAACCAAAAGGAGATATTTGTGTAGAGAAACAGATTTTATAAAAACCTCTAGTAAATACATTTGCCATGTTGTGTCCCTGAAATTTCAACATTAGATGCTCTTCCTCCCTTATGTCCAAAAAAAAAAAAAGAAAACATTAAGAACTCTCAAGTGTTTTTTTTATTTGTCATTTATCATTAACAAGAGACTGGAAGAAATATTTTTCTTTCCAAACTAAAAATAAAAAAGGAGATAGTTCATTAAGTTGCATTTGGCTGTGTTCATATGCTTCTAAAACACACAGAATATGTAGATAGGATAACGCACTGCTAGGTTTGTGTTACTTGATGGAAGATGTGGTGGATAACTTGTTTATGGATAACCTCCACCATGAAATTCTTTTCCTGCTATTTACTGTGGCCAGATCTGCAACATTTTTCATTTAGAGAAATTTTATGAGCCAAGAGACATGTCAGCTGTGGAAAAGATATTTGCAGCATCTAGAGATGGAGCACTGCATAACAGACACATAAATCATTGATAAACACTAGATACAAAACTGTAACATAGGGCCTCAGGGAGATCCTCATATATTTTCATAATATCATTGGCTTTCATGGTAAAATGTGACCTAGTACTCTTAGGGAGACTTAGATTTTTAATGTAATTTTTATTTGATCAAAAGGAAAGGGAATGCAAAAGAAGGAAGGGGATCAGAAAGGGAAGAAAAGGATCAAACTCTTAATCACTGGTGCATTAAATTGCAGGGCTGTGCCAATTATGTGCATTTCTCTCAATAACGTTTGGCAGTTTTGTTTTCTCCAGTTTTGCGTAAAGAAAACATGCAGTTTTCACAGTACTGAAAAACTGAACTACAATATTCATCCAAAAGTGAACCACCCAAAAAAGAGTAAATTTTTTAATGAAAATGACACTAACCTCATTTTCTGCAGCAAGACACATCAACACAAATTGATTAGAAAGTTTTGCACAATTCTTTGATCGTAAGGGTAAAGTGGCCAAGAATGTTTTCAAAGGCACATGAAAATGGAATTGCCTGTCAGTTTGTATTCACTAATTTGTTCAGCCAGTAAAAAGCCTTTGCATTAGCAGCCATGTACTTCTGCTGGGAGTAAGAAACAAATGGTTCAATCTTAAGAACACTGGACCGACCGAGGGGTTGCAATACCAAAAGCACAGGAGTGGAGAAAGGCACAGAGAAATCCAAGAAAAGTCTTGGATGACAGTCTGGCACTTGAAGCTTTAGATCTTTTAGCAATTCTGACTGACAGAACTTGAACATTCTTAGAAAATCAAGCTGAAGTTAAAATTATGAAGAGTATTAAGAATTTTGGCTGATTAAGACATTTTTTTTCTCATGGTATCCCTGTATCTTTTCTAACCAAAAAAATGTTGAATGTGCTCAGCACAAAGAGATATGACACAGTTCTCACAACTAAGTCTGAGGAAAGGGGAATAAAGAAGTCACCGTAATCAATGTGACATAGTGTGAGGGCTGAGCTTGACAGGATCCTAAGGAAGGCTAAACCATAGGAGGACACAGTATAAACACGATGGAGCTGGTTTTGGACAAGAGCCCAGTGATGCAGGCAAGGAGAAAGGAATGTGTCTCGGTAAAAAGCAGTCTATGGCCAAGGCCATCACAGCTGCACTCCTGTTTCTCAACTAAGCCCTGAGAACAGCATAAAAACAAAAGTTCCTTTTATATGGCTGGAGAATATCTTGGATGGGATTAAGAGGAAAAAAAAGTCAAGGAACCTAAAAGCAACAAAGCAGACTTCTAATACATTGGGGAGCTCACTTGACTTCAGCATCCTCTGACTTGTGCTTTAAGTCTTATCTCTTTATTTTTCTAACTGATCCTTGCTAAGCAAAATTCAATTTTCTTACTCCTGTAAGTGGTGATAGAAATGCCTAGTGATACAGTGTGGCTCTCACAGATTAGCTACTAGATCATATATAGAAGCCTATCAAAAAAAGCAATTTTTTAATAAGCTATGCTACATAACCATGGTTTCTACATGATTTTTCCAATGAACTATACATGGAAATCCTGAAGAAATCAAAGTGGCATGGAAACTGCAGGCCTTTCTGCTGGAAAAAAAAATCTAAATTACTATTTCAAATATGTCACAGTCTATCTTAACATGAAAATAAAGTTATTTATTAGTTCTCTTTTACTGCTAGATATCATTAGAAAAATTAGCCATTTCAGTATTTGGTACTGAAGGCAGTAAACTACCTCATTTACAGTTGAAAACTCCAAAGCAACAGAAATTACTTATACCAAATGTGAGACTTTGGCCAGAATTGCAACTAACAGAGTGCTGCCTTCCCCAGGATTTTCAGGGATGCTCCTCTCAGTTGAAGTGCACAGAAATGGGGATTTTGAACTGTATACCTGTACTCTTCATCACTCTGATTCAAAGACTGACAAGTCACACCCTGCATGCCAAATGCACTATTTAGTTGTGCTCCTTCCTAAATGGGAGATTTCTTTCCTTTATTTTCAATGGAGACTATAGCTGACTGAAAATTTTGATAAAAATAGGAAGAAATTAGTACACTACAAAATGAAGTTTTGCTTTTCCAAAAGATCCCACTCTGCTGTTATGTTCATGTGAAGATATTAAATCTGGTACAGCTAGTACTAGGATCTCTTGTGGGTTTTGCTCTGAAAATTTCAGAAAAGCATCAGTTAAAAGTGTCAGTAGGAACGAGGTTGGAATGACTTGCACCATCAAACATCATAACAGCAAGGATACAGACACCTGGAGACTCACATTTACATGTCTAGGTCAATGAGCAGAGTACTTGAACTGCTTCTTAGGAGGAGTTAGGTAATCGTTCAAAATGTTTTATTATTTTCTCACCTTTATTTATAAAATATAGAACCATCTTCCTTAAGTTCCAAGCTGACAATGTATTACTTTCTTAACTGAGCTGCTCTAACAAATAGAAATGTATACTCTCTTTTCTTTTCCCCACTCTTTTAAGGCATAAATAGCAACATTTTCCACTTCAGAACTAGGCAAGGAAAGAGACTCTGTGACAAAGCAGCATAGATGTACAATTCAAGACTTCTCCCTTCTCCACATCCTAATTCTCTCATCCCTGCTGAGATACAGATGGCACTAAAGAGATCAAACACAGCAATTTACTACTGTGTGGCTAAGACAAGGTAAATCAACAGCTTTGTGTTGGCCTCTAACTGGATGTTACTTTCCCCAGAACAAAAATGATTAAATAAAGGGCAGAAAGAGAAAGGTGATTAAGAAGTAGCTTGTGATACTCTGTAATGCAACAAACATAGATTGAACTCATATCAACTTCAGCAGAGGTGAAGGGCTGAGAAAAGCCGAAGGCTGTACTTTCACAGCCTGTTCTCAGAAAAACTTTAGCAGGTGCTGTCTGAGATTGCAGTGACACGTCTTTAGAGTGGGCAAATAGACGGCACAACCATGACAAGATAAGAGGTTGCCATAGCCTGCAGGAGTTACCTCATCATCTTATCCACAGAAATTTTGTATATGCTCTTCACAGACTGCTTTGGATATCCTTGTTTAAGACTGCATAACATAAAATATTACATTGTAATTTCCTTTCTTTCCAGGGTGAATAAATAAATTGCATTTACAATACAAGCTGAAATACAGGAAACTTTTGTGCTTTCATGTCTATTACTTCCCTGTGGTCCACTCTTCCATATTTGTCATGTTTCAAACCTATTTTGCATTTCAAGTTTTGTCTTAGAAGGAAGGAAAGAAAGAAAGAAAGTAAAGAAAATAAGTAAAGAAAAAAGAAAAGGAAATGGAAGGGGATGAAGGGCAGGTGGAAGGAGGGGAAGGGTGGAGGAGAGGGAGGACAAAAAGCAGGGAAAGAAAAAGAAATCTTCTCAACTGCTGTCATCTTTGTCTAACAAGTATTTTGCATCAGAACTTCTTATTATCATTGCTACTGGGCAGACCCACGTGTGTTTATGTTTTAGCAACTGGAACTAATTTTTTCCACTTTCATATATTTCCAGTTTGCTCAAAGACACCAAAGTTGTTCAGACTAGGAAAAACAGTAAGAAAGGGTTGGTATAGCTCTCTGATGGAACACCTTCATCAAAATAAACTACCTCTCCCCAACTTTTAACTTTTATATTTCTTATTACAGCCTTCCCCATATACTCTACAAAACAGATTGATCCCCGTAAATATTCAACCATCAGGTAAGTACTCTTCCCTCATCCCTTATATCCCACTTCCCAATGTAAGGAAAGTAGAAAAGCTCACTCGATACAACAGAACCCACACTCAATCTCAAAGTGATCTGAAGGAGTTACCTCCTAGATTTTATGTCAGAAAGGATTTTGTTTCATGTTTTACACCAAAGGAAGACACGATGCCAAGTTTAAATTAAGAACAAAAGTCCAAGTAATGGTGCATCACTTGTGGTTTTGGCAATAGCAAAAAAAAAAGATAGCCTTAAAGAAAACATACCTTTTATGGAAACCAAATATAGACCACAACTGGCAAAGAGAAAACTGCATGGACAAACAAAACTGCTGGATAAACAAATCAAAATTACACAGGAAGCTGACACCCATTCTTTACAGTGGAAAACCGAAGATAAAAATGAGTCATACATCTTATATTTTTGGACAAGGCAAACTCCCATCTGTCTGGCAGTATATGATTTATATTCTCAAAGTAGTCTAATATTTCCAATATTACCCCTAAATAACCAACCAAATAATCAAGCAGAAGGATCATTTAAAATAGTTGATGTCATGGAATAGCTTACTACTTTGTGAATAGTAGGAAAATGACTGGCCTTGAACTGCAATATGCATTTTAGATCAAATTATTAGAGCATAGATATAAAGAGTGAGCAAGAGAGGGAGGTAGGGAAAGAGGAAAGAGAGAAAGAATGAGATAAAGAAATAGGGAAAATTCCTAATATTCTCTTGGTATGTTAGATAGCAAGTTTCTTCTTAGGAGGGTAAAAACAATTCTAAAGGAACTTACTTATTTTTTCACAGAATTTTGAAAATTTGAGTCTGGCTTCATTTTCTTACTTTTCATTCTTAAAGATTTTCTTCCTGATTTGTTTTGCGCATCATGTGTCATACATAAACATTTTTACTCGTTTGTCTGGCAGGAGTGTAATCACATCAAATTCAACAGTAACAAAAAAGTCAGTATCATAAACTGGCTGAGAAGAAGTGAAACAGTCAAGCACCAACACATCCTGCCTCATGTCTCTGACAGTTTTTTACAATTCTGGAAGTCCTAGCAGATCTTTTAGTAATTTATTTTTACATATTCTCAAATACACAATCCCCATTATCTCACTGTTGTCTTGCTCCTTCCTTTGCCAGAGGTTATCACATCTCTAGAAGAACTGACAGAAGCAAATGTGCACTTACAGCCCAGCTACCCTAATTCACAGGTAGGTGAGAAGTTGAATCGTGAGCAAAAGGGGGCAGCGAATTGCAATGCCTTGTAGGCAGAAACAAAACAGTTTTTTCACAGCTCTGCTATGAACACAGTAATGCCTTTAGGGACATGAGGACACTGTGTTGATTTGAATTGCAAGAGGGTAAGGAAGGTTAGTTCTTCAAGTGATTCCTCTTGAGTCAGGGTATGTCCCTTTTGTAAAATACTTGTCACTTTTCCTTTCAGATAATAACTACAAATCCTTCCTTCTCTGCATAGAAATAAAAGAAAAACATAACGGGTTACTTTTAAATTTTGTCACTGCAAAATGTGGAACAATACTATAAAGTGCATGCTGGATGTATCGCTCTGATGGAAAAATAAACACTTGAAGACTTCGCTGATGTTTCTGTTTCAAAGAAAGTAAGAATTAGGTCTGATCCTTAGGATGCCTACACTCTTTTCTACCCCGCTAAACTTAAGACTACCTATAAAAATCTACTAATTTGGAAACTTCTTCTCACTAGAATAAATATATCGATGAAGTACAAATTGCTGTGAAAAGTATTCCTATGTATCTATGTTTGGACTCTCTTAAATTAACTCCTACCCATCTAGTGATATGCTAGTGCTATGTTTCACCACAATGCTAGGAAGCCATGTTGTTCCTACCAAAGTACAAAGAAAAGGAGGTAGGATTTATTTGTAAATAACATATATATTACCAAAGTCAATTCATCACCATGCTCTTTGAGACATCTTCCCATCCACCACCACGCACAGAAATAACATTTACTAACAGTACTTTACTGTTGAGCAAAGCCCAATTAAATAACATACACATCTACAAAATTTAAAAATCCCTTTAAAACCTGCTTGTGACAGAAACTGACAACTTTTAGTATGGGAACTATGATTCCTATTAGTGGGACTGTAGGCTTCAGGCAAACATGTAATAATATATTTTGTTATGAAATATGCTGAGTAAGATATTTGTACTCTAGGAAGCAGAAACAAATGCAATGATTCATAACATTTTTGTACAGCGCAGTGGATGTTCATACATCAAAGTTTTCTCTCACTGCTGTAGCAACAAAGCAGGACAGAAAAAATAAGTAACAACTCCTAAATAGTTCAGAACAGCTTAAGAAGTAAATAGGGCCAAAATATTTTTTAAAACCCCACCTTGACATGCATGCTTGCACTTCCAGTACCTGGGGAGGGAGAGAAGTAAGAGTGACAACAAAATGCATAATTTCCTTTCCGTTCTCTAAATCTAATATTAAAGTGCTATGTTTACATCATGGCCCCAGCCTTGTTTGTGGACTGCCCTGCTGGGCTGGGGCACATTTGATCTGCTAAGCAGCTACATGTGCCAAATGAGAAACTGGCTGGGTGCTGCAACGTGCCTAAAGACATGCCACCCACTGGGGTGCTGATCCCCAGAGCTCCACTCTGCTGCATCCTTCCACTTTTTACCTCCCTTCTTATATCATCACTTGGTACAGCAGAAACATTCACAGTTAGTACAGCAGAGACACCAAAAATTAACACACTGGAGAAAAAGAAACACAAGTACAAATATCTTCCAGTGAAATCAACATACAAACATCTTCCCAATTAGATGTCAATAAACAAAATTAGCTGAAAAATACAAACTAATAAATACATTTTGAAGGTCATACTCCTTCAAATTAAGTCCATTTTTATTAAAAGCTGCAAATTATTTTTGGAGATAAAAAATTACCCTAATCATCTGTATTAAGTTGCTCACAGTTTAAGGTTTCCTCGTACTGATGCTATTGTAGAGGTTTTGGTGGGTTTTTTGGTTTGTTTTTTTAAGGTTATATTCAAAGATCATTTCAAGCATGTAGATGGCATTATATTTATGAGCATTAGTTTATAAAGTATTTTTTAAATTTTAGTAAACATACAAAGAAAGAAGTATCACATCCTCAAGGGTCAGGATTGTCAAAGGCAAGTTTCTTGAACAGAGCCTAAAGCAGGACAGATGCACAACTCAGAGCACAAGCGTGCTGCACTCTAAGTTTCACAGTTAAATATCAACCTGATCATGTGCAGTGACACAGTTTGGCTTTCAATTGTCATATTCAAAAAAGAGAAATCAGAAGTCTGTTCAAGGCCCAGTGGTCCATCAAATGGCTGAGGTTATGGTAACTCATTTTGCAAATCTGTGCCCACAGTTACCCATTTACTGCTGAGCAAAATGTCATCACAGGCCTGGATCAAAGCTGCAGCACACAGTAGAGACCAGTCAGTTACTCTCTGTCAGAGCACTAAAGTTATTATTATTTGTAAAAATGACTCAAGGTTTTACAAGATAATTAAACATCCAAGTCAAGTACCTTCTGAGATAGTTTACTTGGTATTTTACCCAAGAATATGTAGAAAATTACCTAATCTCCAAGACATTTACACAAAAAATATACGAAGAGAATTATTAGACAAGCCAATCAATATCCAAAGGACAAACTCTCTTTCTCCACTGTGAGATGTGGTATTGAAACATTATTCTGAGCTACTACTCAGAGTGAAAAAGGTGCCTACAGAGACATCTGTTCCAGCAACTGCAGCAGTGGGTTGTCATCAAAATCCCTGTTACCATTTAAGGTCTCAAATGCCTGTCAATCTTCTTCCAGTAAGGTCATTTGGAATACACCTATGGGTACATATTCAATAAAGGAACAGAGGTCTGTAGCAAAAATATGTGGGGAAGAAGTCATTCTTTCTTACCACTCCTATCCAGAATATCAAACCAAGGAGTGACTTTTTCCAGAAATATTTTTCTATCTTTGCATAGATATTCTTGGGTTTCCAGATGTGCATGGAGAAGACACTTTGGTCTTCAGAGAGCCTGTTTCACAGATTCAAAAGTTCACTCTCAAATCTCCATTGATTCCCCAAACAGAGGTGGGAGAAGGGAAGAGGAACAACAGTATAATGGGCAGCCTGCCATGCCCAAGTCATCTCATGTAATATAGTATGCACATATACCCTTCATCACATTAGGCTTATAAACTCCTTGCCAACTTTCTCTGTGTTTTTCATCAGCTCCTCCCATTGGGATCCAGGCAGTGCACAAAGAGTTAAAAGATGCAGCTGATTTTAAAATATTCCTAACCTTCCAATGACAGGGATGTCGGGGTTTTCTTTTTTTAAAAAAGGCCAACAATATATTTTTATGAAGGTGGATAGGGTGAAAACAACATTCTCGTCATGTCAGCCTTGAGGGAGATGCTTAAAAAATACAAGGACACAGAGACATGCAATTAGAATTGCAGGGAGAGGGAGCATGGCTGCTTCTTTCACTCTCCTTTGAATTGTCTCTACTCCATGACAGACTTGACGTTTACCAGATGGAGTCAGATTTGTCTCATGCACAAGCAGAGGCAGGCTTCAGCTAAGCCAATATTTTTCCTTTCAAAATATTGGCATTAACACCTTAGTTTTAAGTAAATATAAGCATGAACTAAAAAAAGAAATTTAAATCTCTGCAGCCACACAACAGCTTTTCTATGTGCATTATATGAAGTGATTTGTAATATTTAAAAAAATAATTTCAAAGTCGGTAATAAACATCAAAAAGCTGTTGCAACAGAGATGAAAGAAGCGATGGTTTTAGCAGGTGAATGACTAGCTTTGTAATAATCTTCAAACTATTACCATAATTAGCTGTTACTTCTGCTCAAACCTTGAATCTAAATTCAGTGGTGCTAAGAAAAAAGGGAAAAAAGAGAACATATGAAGACTTATATTACTTACACATTTTTCTGGCATACTTTTTCCTAATATCTATCCAAAATTAATAGGTACTCAAATACACTAAGCACTTAGCAATCATTCTGCAGAAAAAATAAATTTTGCTTGATGACTTATGTGAGTTTCACTTGCATGTAAATAAAATGTAGGCTCCTTGGTGCCATATTTCTTCCAACAATATTTTAGGCGAGACTATTGAAATTTCATGCTAAATTTATTTGCTTTCCACAGTCACCATTTGAGTCAAGGAAGGCACTAAACTTTGTATTCAGATCAGCACCTACACACATGTGCTCATATTGGTACATTTCTCAGTAAAGATGCTAGTTAGATGCTCAGGCAATGAAATTAGATTACATATCTGTCAAAAGCTACAGAATTAAGTATCTTACTAAACTGAAATTTACCTGAAAAATATCAGAATAAATCTGACTACTTTGGTTGCTGCTCTGGTTTTAAGAATAATATTTTCAATACATGCTGTTCATAACTGGACATCATCAACCATCTGAAAACCAATTTTTTTTTTTTTTTTCATAAGGAAAAGGAAATTGAATACAGATTTTCTGGAAAAATTCATTCTATGCTTCTATTAATGTCAACAGTTATAAAAAGTACTGGGTTTGTCTTCAATTACATTGAATTTCACATGGTAGGAATCCAACTGAATTCCCTCTCTTCTTCCATATTTGTATCAGGATCAAAAAAAAAAGGGGGAGGGGGAAAATAACAAATCTTCTGAGACACTAGAATGTCTCAGGGACCTTTTAAAAGCCAGCTTTTAAAATTCCTTGACTTTAGAAAAGGATGGGTTCCCCACAAATTATTTTAGACAAGCTAATGTCTGTGGAGTAGAAAGGGAAATAATGCAAATAATTACAAGTAATCCTACCTATTAATAATGCAGAACCATGAATAAAGCTGCTGTTAAAGCTCCCTTTTTCAATCAAATCATATCCTGAATCTCATTACTAGTACTGTAACTTACTAGAGACCAAAAGGCTGCTTTACATAAAGGTTATACCAAGGCAATCCCTTTGATGTCATTATCCATTTTATTTAAAATTTAGTCCTCTGAAATAAAGAGAAAGCCAAAAAAAAAAAAAAAAAAAAACAAAAAAACCAAACAAGGCAAGCATTTACTTGTGTTGCTTAAAAGCAGATGGAAAAATAACAAAAAAAATCTGTTATTTTGAATGGTACGTCTACCAAATCAATCATTCACTAAGGGAGCTCAATTTGTTGTTGCTGGGATTTTCCTGAGAAAGCTTCAGGGTACCTCGAGTTTATTTTAATAGAACCATTTAAAAGGGCAGTGGTTGCCTCTGCAAAGTAATGACATTTCAAAGATGCATTGGGAAAGTAAGTATCCATAAAAATCTCAGCAGATACAAATCTCATACTGCAGAAGTGTTGCCAGAGTTTTCCCGAGAGGCAAAAATACAGAGACCTGAGAATGCTCTAAACAGTAAAAGGGACTTAGTATTATTTTCTTTTTTGCTTCATTTTTAGTGATTTCTCCCCATATCCAAAAAGAATATACTTTGAACCTAGAATTACTGTCTATTAAGCAGACATGGGAACAAAAGGGTGCTGCAATTCTGAAAAGAAGACAATATAAAAGTACATGTATAATGCAAAGGAAGGAAAAAATTGGTACCTACAATTTACTTTGGACATGCATGTATGTAATGTATAGGGAACTAGGGAATAAGAAGTTCTGTAAAGGAATATTCTGTTTGTCCAGCCAGACTCTGCTTCCCCTTCTTCTAGGCTTTCTGATCTCCATGTCTCTCACCAGTGGCTGGCTCATAGTTCTCTCCTTCCCACTCACAAACAGTCCAAATCCTACTAATCTGTCCTGCTGATATCCAAACCTCTCCATCATAATTCCCCTCACAGTTTGTTTTCTTCCCATTGTCCAATATTCTGGTCCCACTCATCCCCTATCCAAGCCTTCCAACTAAAGCAAAGCCCTGCTTTAGCAAAGGGAGGAACAGGACAATTGTTGAGATTTCAGGAATGACTGGTTGCCTAACCTTGGAGAGTACTTTATGGCCTCCACAAAACATTAACATTTCAGGAAAATCCTGCTTTACCTGCCTGGGTTGAAAACGACAAAATCACTCTGGCAAACAGTTCCTGTGCAGTTCATGGACAACTTGTGTCAGCACAGAATAGGCCACAGAAGCCTTTACTGAACATGTCTGGTGGATGACAATCTTCAAAGACTTATCAATCTCTCAGATCTGGACATGTTTTCACAACTACAGAAAAGTAATGTGCTTGACACAGAGGTCATGTGACCACTATATTTTAAATTACTTAAAATGAAACATCAAAATTATTTCAATTCTAAAAAAACAATGCTTTTTCCAGTTTTTTTAAAACATGAGTGGATGACTGAAACTTTCAAACCCAGTTTCTGACAGAAGATCAAAAGGAAAAATTTAATTAAAATTAAGCACAATTTGGCTAAATTCTATCTCAGTGTCCCCAAACTTTAGTGTTCCCAAGTACACAGATGTCTAGTGACTTGAAAGCATGTACTGCTGCTTCCCACACTGTTCTAATGAACAATTCTGCCTTTGGTATCTGCCACTTTTCCCCTTTTCTAATTATTAAAATTTCTAATGAGAATATATGCTGTCATCAGCAGGAAACATGTAGAACCAGCTACTTATATTCTACATAGTAACATAAAGATGTTATGCTAGTTTCACACATTCATTTATTGACCTCTGCCTAGCAGCAGTAGCTGCAAGGGAAGAACAGCAATATCACCTATTTAAAAGCAGAGATCTTTCTATTTATTAAAAAAAAAAAAAACAAAACCAAAACACAAAAAACCGAAAACAACACAAACAAACCTGAATTTTCCTGATTCCCAAAGGATTTCACAATTGACCATAGTGATGTACTGAAAGATTAATAATTCAGTATCTGTAAACAGCATTTAAAAACACTTCCTTTTTCCCAGATCTTTATGTGAAGAACCACTTTGGGATGACTATCTAGCCAGGCAAGTATGAACAAGAGAACAGAAAGATGCTATGTTTTAGCACAGGATAATAAATCAAGCTATTCAAAATTAAATTGAACTGACTAAACATGCTGAGACAGCCATGAGGAGGAGACAGTGCATGAAATTACTGAGCTTAGAAATGCCTGTCTTTTATTCTGCTGGTTATCAAACTTTATAGGGCTTTCATCATGAAGAATTGTATCAGTGAATGAAGTTAAATGAAAGAGGCAGTGGCCTACAATTCTAGAACTTCCACAATCCCCAAATTACTGAGATGGGACCTCTGGAGATCATTTTGTCCAAAACCCTGCCCAAAGCAGGGTCAAGCTAGAGCAGGTTGTTCAACTTCCGTGTACAGTCAAGTTTTTAGTATCTCCAAGGTTGGTGACTCCATGCTCTCTCCGGACAACCTGTGTCACTACTTGACCATCCTTACAATTTGTTATTTTATATTTAAATTGAATTAAAACATGTCTAAATAATGCAACCTGCATTATTGATCACGTTTTGGGCAATGTGTGCTACATCCTATGTACCATGAAAGAAGATTCCTTAGAAAACAAAATTACAGATAATTATTGAAAAATTAAAAAAACTACAATAGTCATATCTTAAGGGAGGACATATGTACACCGACAATGCTATAGAGAAAATGGTCTTTTTGATTTGGAAAATATACACGAGAATAAATAATTTCTGGTTAAATTTCATTCTCTTTAATGGACTAGGATTTGCTTTTAGCAGCAGAAATCTGGTAGTTCCACACTGGCAATAGTTCCCTATCTGCTATGAGTAAGTCTGCTGTAACAGCTCAGTGCACTTTTCAGGTTCCCAGAAATGAAGTTAGTACACTTCATGACAGCATCAAATTCACTGTGAAACAGCAAATTTTAAGAAAAGAACATCTTGCAATTCTAGCGAAAGAAGTGAATTTTAACTGAATGCTGTATATAAATAAATCAAGAGGTCGGTGTTTTGTTAACATCCAAAGAATATATGGTGGCTGAAATCCAGCCTTCTGTATCTGAAGACAAAGTAATTGGTCTATAATTAACTAAAACGCCACAGCTTCAGTTCAATCTCTTGCTGGGCATGGACTGAAACAGTGGTTGTTGCCCCTTAGCAGGCAGTTTGGATCAATGTATTCCTGTTAACAACTTGGCATTAACATAACATCTGTCATCTTCCCCAGTGTGCTGGCTGCATCGGTGCTTGCATGGACTCACAGGTTGCCATATCCCATATGGATGCAGATGTTCCTTTCAGTGTAAACCACAGTCTTTTCTTCCAAAATTCCTGTGTGCAGGCAAAGCTGATGAAAACATTCTCTCTACAAAAGCTTTCAAGTCTAAAAATATGGTTTAATTTAAGCATTCTAAGGAGAATGTGATTGTTGCTGAAAATATTTGATTTTACTATGTGAAATGTAGGTTTAGTTCTGCTTTTCAGTTAAAATTCAATATAACTGTATCAAAGGTATAATAAAAATAACTACTTTTACTGAAAATGTAGCTGTGTTTTGAAGAAATAAAACAAAATAGAAAATAATTTGAATGGAAAACATATTTCCTGGCAATTTTACTTAGAGAAACTTATCTCCCAATTAAATATCAAGGGTGTACACATTATAAACAGCACTGTGTAATTTGTGAGGTGAGAAGAGAATTTAAATGATCTTCCCAGTCTTACCTATATATTAATGCAATCTCAAAGCTGCTGCCTGGAAGCGTGTCTAAAAAGCCTGTTTCTTGGCCCCTGACATACCAGACTTTCTCAAACTCAGTGTCTACCAGACCTGATGTCTCCAGGACCAAGTTCTAAGTTCTTCCAGTCCTTTCACCATCAAACCTGGGTGTGCACCTGTCAGGCAACCTAGAGCAAACCACCCCTCTCATGTGACAGAAGAGCCAGGGACCTGAGATCACCTTCACATGCAGCTAACAGGCACCACCCCAGTCATGAGCCAGGGGGAACGTAACTGTGGGAAATTAAGAGACAAGGTGACTGAAAAAGCAATTGGGGTACCAGAACCATGATCAGCTGGCTCAGATATCAACCCCTGCCAATGCCTGTGGAGCCTCTCCGAAAACATATGCCAGTGTGCTGGATCCAATCTGCAAGTCAGGAGAGTAGAGCCCCTTGCTGATTTTGCGGTTAGGCTGCCATGGGACTCCGGCATTAATGTTTGCCTACTGTTTGTCTGCTGGGTTTCGAGGGGGATTTTTTGAGCTTTTTCTTTCTTTTTGATTCTGATTCTAAAGACAAGTTTGGGCTATGTTCTTCTCCCCATTTTACTACACTTTATCTCACAAAATGGACAACGATCAGCTCAAACTTCATGCGTCAGCGTAACATCAAATAATCAAAACAGTAAAAAGTGAGGATCGATGCAGAAAATTCATAAAACTCTTAGCAAAACCCTTATATTATGGTTTTGCATCCTAAAGCAGGCATTGGAAATACTCATAATAAAAATGAAGCAAAAAACTTCAGGGCAGCTCACTAAACATAGCATGTTAATTAAAATTCACAGAGAAGAGTGGCTGAAACCTGTGATATCTCACAAACATTTCTAATTTTAAAGGAATGGGATGATATTGTGCCAGTAATGACAATGTATGTGGCTGAATACAAGAACAGTTCTGATAGTTCTTTTATTTAAACCATATCCCTATAAAAATAAGTGTGGAAACAGCTTGGATGTTCTTCAAAGAGCTCAATGGGCTGCATAATAACATAAATTAAGGCCATTTCAACCAAATTGAAGGAGAGTATTTTCATTTTATTCCATTTCTGTAATTTTGATGTAATTTGAACACTGTTGCAGACAAAGTAAATCTCATTAAGGCTAATCGAAACCTAATGTAATGCACCATTAATATGAAGAATATATAAGATATTTATCTATTCAGTATAATCAGCAAGAAGTTTGCTACAGACCTTCATATCAGATTCCTTCATCTCCTCACATAAATTTCATTAACTAGAGGTTTCTAATTCTTTACCATCTAGTCACATATCTATAGTACTAACAAAAGCAATTAACTAAAACACAATAGTCTTCATATAGGTGAGGTCAAGAATTAGCTGTAAAATAATCTCCTTATTGAGAGTCCATCTGTTTTGTATCCAAGAGCAATGGAAACTATGTGCAGGAAAACATATCTTATTTCTGAGCAATTTACCTTCTAACCCCTTCCAAACTCTAGTGGCAACACTGAAACTCTCAAGAGCTACACAGTGTGTGTTTCTCAGTCAACCACTTCTGAGCACAAGGCTTGTATGCAAAGGTCCTACCACAAAGGCTGCATCCCATCTGACTGGAGGTTGTCCACTACCATGCTTTGAAAGCCTTGCTTAAACAAGCAACTTATCACAGTTTCTAAACAATGTGAACAAAATATGTTTCCTGATTGATATTTATTTGTTTTCAACCAAGTTTTCCCATACTTCCGAGCTTGTTTATCTGCAGTTAACCCATAACTTGGGTGTGGAATCTCTACAGGCATACACCTTGTGCCACATCTGTCACTGGAAGAGACTGATCCTATTTTTTACATTGTCTCACTTTTGTCAGCACTAAATTGTTCTTTATTTGAGAGTTGATGTAGTCACTCTATGTCTGTGACTTTCATAATCTTCAATATTTTGATGTGACCATATAATTTGGGACTAAAACCTTCTCTTCCTCTTGAAATTATATAAATACTAATATTGCCATTGTTTATAGTTTATAAAACTACTTCAGTTCTTGGTAGACATCTTTTTCTTTCTAAAGTGTTTATCTTAGTTTTCTAAGCAGTGGCTTTCAACAGTAAGTCCAAGAAGCTCAAGGAAACTCTGCATTGTTTCTATGGGGCCTTGAAGGGGCAACAAAGAAATGTAAGGTAAGTATATTATGCAGAGGCTTGTACCACCTCTGACTAGCATGTAAATGTGATGAGTTTAAAACCAGCACTCTAAAGCTGTACTGTGAAAGACTGTAAATACTTGCACTTAGGTCTTGTAAATACACATTAACTTTACTCTCCCTTCCTAAACTTTGCACTATTCTCCTACTGATGCTCTGCTCTATAGAGGTTGAAATAGGCCCTGTAAACAAAAGTTGTTTGGCATAACTACATTATCAGGCTGTAAACAAGCTGAGTCTTCCAGGAAAAATGACTGAACTTTAACATAATTCACTTCTTCATTCTCAGCAGAATTGGCATATGGCTGTTAACAAAAATACTTGAAATGAATAGAACCATGTCAGCAAATATTCAGACCATATGTTCTGAGCTTAGTTAATGATAAACCCTGAGGTATATTAAGAAAAGCTAATGGAAAAAATGAATACCATCTCAAAGCTCATCAATAATTTGTACTTTTTTTAAAAAAAACCTTTTCCTGGCAATAGCAAGTTTTATTTCACTTATTAAAATATTCTTATTTTTTCTACAGTGTAATAATCCTATTTCTTTTACTTTTATGAAGAAAAAGATTTATAGCTCACTATGCTTAGTTATTCAATTCTTGATCAAGGGTTGTGAAGCTTCCATGACAGCAGACATATTTGTTCATGTGCTCATGAGTTTTAACTAAGCTAAAAAGAGAAGAAGGGGATATTCAAGATCTATAACGTGTTCATCCATTTATACACACATGGGTATAAAATCTGTTGGTTGGGGGACAGGATGTTGGGTGTTTGGGGCTTTTTTAGTTTCTGCCATTTGCCTTCATGCTTGGTGTTGATGGTAATTTTAACATAAATTTAACATCCTAGTTTGCTTAATCTTTGTCCTTTTTTTATTCATTATGTCGTATGTGATTACTTACATCAAGAGAAATACCATAGAATAACTGCACCTCTGCTTTAATATCTCTCTGGTCTATTCCCAATTGACAGTAAACCACCACAGTAAAAAATTTGTTCAAGTTAATAATTGTTGTTTTGTGATGCTTAATTGTTCCTATTACCTTTGCTACTAAAATGATAGCTATTGTCTTGATTTTACATCCTCTCCTGCTCTGCTCATACACAGTAAATATTGAGAGCTGGAAGCAAGTGACAAGTTGTGAGACTTGTGGCTACCCTGTGTCAGTCCTGGAGTACAAAAACCCTCAGGACAGCAACCAAAGCAGCAGTCAACAGGTTACAGAAAAATCACATGAGCTCTCCCCTAGGACAGAAGAGTACATCTGATTCTATGCCACATTTCCAGCCAAAAGATTATGTTATTTGAGACATATGAACTAATACCACACTTGCTGAAGCTTTCAGGGTACATTTCCTTTCATTTTCTGCCAGGTTTTTTTTGCCATTCCCACAGAGAAATATAAGCAACATGAAGGAAAAATGTATCTGATGAAAGCATAAATGTCAAGGAACTCAGAACCACCTGCAGCACTGGGCATTAAAAAGAACTACATTTTTATGAAACCAGCACTTTTTAAAAAACAACTGAGAGGTGAAATGCAAGCATACAAAACAATTGTGTCATAACTGCCAAATTTTAATTTTTATTGTTATCCTCCACTGGCACTAATTCTGTAGTGCTCTTTAAGACAGTTATACAGTACTGTAAAATGGTTTTGTTTATTAAAGTACAGAATTTTTAACAAAAAAATGGCTTTTAAAAAGATATACAAAATGGTACAATAGTTCACTTGGTTTCTTTTTTTTTTTTTTTTTTTAATAAGGGCAATTTCATTTTGTGTCAAATCCAGACATATACCATTAGAAATACAGTTTGTTAGATGTTGGCCAGCCTGCATGCATTTTGCACAGTATTTACTTAGTATTAAGTGACTAATAGTTTCCCCATCTTCAGCGTATGGATATGCTTGAGGCAAAAAATGCTGTGTTGCATTAGTTAATAAATTATTGACAAAAAGAGAAAAAAAAAATACATGCATATTGAAAATTTTGATTAAACAAGAAGGAAGTCCCTTTTATCGATAGGACAACTGGGTTCTGAACTAGTTTCAGGACAAGTGTGTCCTGAAAGGACAAGTGCTTTCCCCCATCCAAAATTCTCTTCCTTCCAAGGCTCACCCACACAAGCACTAGCTGCACTCCAGTTACTCAGAAAGATCCTTGCAAAACAGCTGAGGTCAAGACTTTGGCTGAAGACCTGATCCCTGAATTAGGGAGGTCTAGGCTTTAGACATACTCAGTTTGCATAGCAATAAAATTAGATCTCCTGTAACACAGAGAACTATCCTACACTTCCCCACCACCAGCAGGTATACAGCACTCTCTTCTCCTGCCTACCTGTGTTTCTGTGCAGCCAAAAACTGTGATCATCTGAAGTGGAGATCAAGTAAAACCTGACCCCATGATCAGGACACTCAACTAGAAGACAGACCCAGCTTCCTGGAAACTGCATATATTTTACATGAGACTTCCATCAGATGGTAACAGCAAAAAGGCCCAGAGAGCAAAGGCTGAGGCTCTGAGCATTTTCTGTGCCTCTCCTCCAAGTCCTCTGTCTGCAGGGCTTCATTCAGGCTCTTTCTTGTCTGCTCTGAAGTTTCTCCTGCTGGGATTTTGATGAGTTCTAAGATGGAAGTGAACTGCTAGTGCTGGCTGATCTCAGCTTGGTGCTTAAATTGTTAAGAAGAAAAGGCAGTACTCAGATATTAATAACATGCTTTGGTGGGAAGACCCCTGACTATTTCTAGGATCTTCAGAAAGTGTTAAAGAGATCACTGGTGAAATCAGGATGCTCCAAACCAGAATAACACCAGGAAGCGGATGTTGCTGCCATACAAGTTTCTTTTTGGTAACTAATGCTTAGTTAAAAATGCCCAGAATTTCAATGATTTTACTTTGCTTTATAAAAATTATAGAGAAAAAAAACCCCAACCCACAATTATTACCAAAACAAAGGAGTATCCAGAAATGGCAATTATGCTCATTCCAAATGTCATTGTGCAGTACAAAGTATTTCAGCATTATAAGAGTACTTTACTTCAATTATTTCATAAGCTATTTGATTTGGAAATCAACTAACCAGTATAATAGTATAATATTCATGCCAAGAAAGAAAATCCAAATAAGAACCAAGCCAAGACATTTTAAATAAGATGAAAATAGCTGCCAGAAGAATCCACATCAATACAAAACAAAAATCCACTAAGCTTAGTTTCATCCATTCGTTCTGAATTAGTCCAGGAAAGGAAATAAAGCAGAGTGGAAGGACAGGACAGTGTGCAGACAGGAACAAAGTACAGTGACACACAGTAGCACTGAAATGCAGCAGTAATGGTTCGGAAAAACAAGTATTGAAGGTTTAGTGGCAAGACAAACTGACAAACTTCTTACAGGACTGATTTACTCTAAGATTTTAAGGGTAAATAGCTGTTTCATTTATATCTCGGCTAATGATTAAAATATGTATCAGCAGCAACAGGGTGGTCGAACGAGTAAGGCTGCTTGTAGCTTAACTGATGATCTTACAATGTAACTGTTCTCTTCCTGTCACATTTTATGAGTCAGTTGTGTTTAGTCATCTCAGTGCTTACAGTGTTTTGAGCAGCCACCATGTGAAAATGTACACTGTAATAACATAAAAATGCACTGGCAAAAGAAAGGAAGAGAATAGTAAGAAAAAAATCAAGATCAGACTGAAAAATCAGGTGGTGTAATTTTTCATTTCCACAGAACTAAACCTTTCTTCTCTGCAATTTATATTAGGGATTTTTCCAGTGGAGTTTTATATGTCTCTGTGATAGGGATTTATCAGCTTCCTGGTATTCACCTCTCTCGCTTTGCTTAATTTTATCCTATTATCAGCTTTCTCCTAGGGTAACATGAAATAACTCCACTCTCTTCTTGGTGTTGCATGCTTATTCATAACAACTGAATTTATAAGCACTCAAGTAACAGAAATGGAACTTCCAGAAACAAACAGGATTATGGACATATACGTAGGATTACAGAAACAGAAAGCAAGTTAGATTTCTTTGTAAAAACTACCGACATATTAATATTTCAAGCAGAAACCCATTTAGAGAAGCAACAGGAAAAACAGACGGCATGTGTTGGTCCTACTGAAAGAAATGCATATTTTTTAAAGTAATATAACAGTGATTTGAGAGAACCAACATTTTCTTTCATTCTGTTTTTCTGTTTAGAGGATGGAGATCTAAGTCATGATATTGAGCCTTCTGCTATAATAGTGAGGCACTTCACATCATCCCTTTCACAGATTACTACACTACTCTATTTTGAAATGTCATTCTGCCCTGCCCCCCCCCCCCCCCCCCGGCCCCCCCAAGTACTTAAATTTGAAAGCTACTCCATAGCTTCATTTCCCTGATGGTTCTAATTTCTAACCCTGGTTTTTTTTTAGGATTGTTTTATGTGGAATTTTCTTTCTTAGAAGAGTCATTAAGCTTTTCTTCTTCCCTAATGCTCATTCCTCCCCATCATGTATTCATCAAGAGAAATTATATCCCCTCTCAACTTCTGATTCACTTGCCTAGACAAGCTCTCACGAAATACACAAGATAAATTGAGCAATCTGCTGACCATCCCAGCAACCCTCTAGTTATATTCCAGTATGATTATATTAATCCTTATGTACTATGAAGGCTAGAACTGAGAACAGGATTCCAAATCACACCTTACCAACACCACAGATAGGAAGGTTCTCATGCCACTACTTTCACTGAAAATAGGATAGAGGATCACATTTAGCTTTTCATTCCTCTTCCTGCTCATTCATCTTACAACCAACAGGTATAATTTTCTCTTATTTTCTGATGAAGCACCTCATATTTTATAAATACAGAGTCACTTTGCCCCAGTTCATGTTACTTCATGGACCTCGGAGACTCTCTTTCATGATGTTTTGATTCTCCTTTGATGATGCATCTCAACTTTTTGATCTCCAAATGCCACTGGCAAAAACCTTGTTGTGCCATAGTCATTAATGAGAATGTTACATAAGATTCACCCCCAAACCTATCCTACAGCAAGTCTTCAAGCAATTTGCTTCAAACCCTAGTTTGAGATTTCCTTATTAATGTTCCTTACACATCTTTTTAATCATGTACTGATTCTAACTTTCCCTGTCTTAATAAATACTTCCTCACATGACTATTGACTTTTTGTGATCTATTATATATCCTTCAGTAACAGGAGCAAATGTCTAGTCAAGACAAGAAGGTATAACCTACCTTGGTAAATTCACATCATTTTCTTTCTCATCATTCATCTACCTCCACACTCATTCTTCTGAAGTATTTCATAAAGCATTTTATAAAGTTTTATAGCTCACTGGATTCATTTTTTATTTTTAAATATTTGTAGAACACTCATCACTTTTTGTTCATCCAGTGCCATCCCTAGCTTGATAGTAAAACTCAAGGCCTGTGGTTTCTTACATGCCAGACTTGCCCCCCACCTCCCCCTCGCCCCATTCCGTACCTTATGAACAAAAAATTCCAGTCCATTTACGGAGAATATAGTCTTTTTTGCCTCTTGAGTATGGTAATTTCCATTTTATGCACTCATTCCAGTTATTTAGTCACTCAGCCTTTGGCCTCATGTTCAACATCAATATCCTTACTGAAAACCGACTCAAAGTATTCACTGAGTTGTGAGGTCACACTGACTTTACCTTTAATCTGGATGTTACAGTCACAGTGTAATGATTTCCCATCCATCTCATCTCTCTTTTCAAGTGACTAAAGAACCTACCACAATTTCTCATAAGTTCCTGAAAAATGCTTAATCAGCTTCACTTTAGGAATCTCATTTATTCACAGTACTTCCTGACTTTTAAAATAGACTTTCAGTACTGCCTGCTCAAGTTCCTTGCATATCTAGAGATCTCTTTTGAACATTCACATTAATCAGCTAAGACACAAACCTTTTTTCTTTTTTTCTTTTTTTTTCTTTTTTTTTTTTTTGGGGGGGGGGGTGGGCAAGGGAGGGTAAAAGTTCTAAATCCTTTTCCAATTTTGACTAAAAAAACTCCCAAGTTTTCTAGCCCTCAAGTCTAACCAACCTTGCTTGGAAGCTTCCTTAATTCCTCAGAATTTGCTATATTACAAATGAAAGCTGCTAGAAGTCTACATTTCATTTAAATGGTATCAATGTGGGACAACATTAGCTGAGGATCCTTTCTGCTACCAGTTCTATAATGTCTTCATAATTTAACAGAACGAAATGTAAAATGTTTCTCTTTGCTGGCATTGTGGTGAAAAATGCTGCTCTCATTTCTGAGACAGCTGGGATCTACCTTTGTTAGAAATGCTTGTTCTCAAATTTGTAACTAGGGACTGATCTTTCACATTGACCTACATTTCAGAAGTATTTTTCTCAGAACTCTAAAGGTATCACATTATGCATTAAAATCTGTATGTCTTCATTATCCCATTTTCATGTAAGTGATACTGATCCCTCTTTGCCATCTATATTAGTATATACTGAACCCGTCAGTATTTGTGCCAGTTGTATTAGTTACTCAACCATATTTCTGTTAAAAAAACAATACCTGGTTTCAAAGTCTAAAGTAACTCTAAATTTTTCACATTTAGGCATAAGCCCTTTACCTGTGATTAGTGGAGCACAGTCAGTTCCAGGCCGCGCTAATTACGGTCCTTTCATTATCTATACAATTTTCCTGGAAAGTCACATAAATATTTGTTTTCCTTACATTTGCTACTTCATTCTGTCAAAATGACAGCCCTTTTTCATCTGTCACCTTTCTACTTCATAAAAATGGGATACAAGACTACATAATTCTTTCCTTCACTTTGTTTTAAAGTAACTATTCATGCCAAAGACAGAATTCTGGTCTATCCACAGTGAAGGGACCCATTTCCGTGAATGCAGTCTAGGCTGGTATAATTTTTAATTCTGCACATACCACACTCATTACATAAACAAATCTCAACTGACAATACCTAGACATTCTCATATGAGCTACATCAGATAAAATCTATTCCTCTGATGCTGCATCTTACTCAGATGAAGAAAACAAAATAGCAAGCTTTAGCAACTAATACTCATGCTCTACCATGAGTACAGTTCTATATTTTATCAACAATTTCCCTCCCAGTGCCTATTTCCACAAACAAAAGCAAAACACTCCTTTCCATCAAGTCATTAAATAAAATAAACCTTAGTGTAGAAAAATTTTACAAACAAGGTAATTGTAAATGCTTTGTTAGATGATGGTGTGACTCAAACCTCTTTTAAATGTATTTATTGTTTGCAACATGGAAAAAGAGTTACACTGGAGACAAGTATGGACTCCTTTAATTCTGACAGGGTAAGAGGGAAAACATTCCTTCTAAAGGAAATACCAGTTAAATATAACATGAAAGTGAACTTAATTCCATATGCTTGCTTTAATGTGGTACATCAAAAGTGTTAATGGAGAGTGAGTTGACTGTATGTAAAATTTGTATTTACTGGCTACTCCTCTGAGGACAGGTTTTGAGCTGTGTTTTTGGTTTTTTCTGACGTTGCTTTTATATTCCAGAGGATTTCAAAATACAACTCTGAGTGACTGTTTCACCCCCCTGAGACAGGAAGACTATGTGGGTTGGAAATTGACATGTTTCTGGTTTCTCCCTCTAATCTCTGTTTTAAACTGTTTACATTTCATGGCTGTGCATCTCTTGGCTAACAATGTTTTGGGATGAACTCTGTTTTGCATTTGAGTGAAGAAGAACACAACCAAACCTTCTGGTAAAAGCATATTCAAACCAACTCTCCCATTTTAGAATAATGCCACATAAATGAATCACATGTTAGAAAGCAGCGATGTGCCGCACACTTTTCTAAGGGCCTTTTGTCTTCTATTTAGCTTAAAGTGTTAGAACTCTACCCAAAGAACAAGAGGTAAGACCTTCCCTAAGAAGCAATTGCTTGAAGTTGTACTGCAGAAACTTAAAGAAATATTTGGTTTAGGATGTGCTTTGTAACCTGACCTGAATACTGGTTTGCCTTATGATATTTACTTCAATTCCACGTTCATGGAACAGTGCTTAATTTTCTTGTAGGCTCAGGTTAGAATCTCTTCAAGTGCAGTAACTCTGACTGTGTGGCCTGAAATGAACTGCTGAGTATTGAATGCAGCTTTTTCATAGTTTACTTGTTCTGCTCCAATTACACACCAATCACTTTAAAGCTATTATTCTTTATATTACATTTTTCATAATTCTCCTTCCATCTCATGCTTCATCCAGACTGTACATCTAGAGCTTTAAAAGCTTAAACTAACAGAGCCACACATAGCTTATCTTTAAGGGACTTAGTCTTTCATTAGCTTCCTATTTGGAATTTAAAAAAAAAAAATTAACTGAGTTCACTTAGACAAATCTCAAGGGCAGAGGTTTTTCCCCCCTTCTTTTGCAGTTAGTGGGGTGTAAAATTCCTTCAGCTCATCAGCCAACACACTGACACTAGGAAACTGAGGAGAAAAACCCAACATTTTGCCTTTCTGAACTGGAAGCTGAAATTCCCCAGGGAAGACATATTTTGGAAAGATTTAAAAGAATTAAGTCCTGGCTGCCATGAGGACTTTGACAGCTTGCACAGAGCATCTCTTGAAGAGAAACAGCAGTTGGAGAAACAATACCTGAAGGGACAGCCTTGAGAGTTGACGTAATTTTCATGTATTTCTGCTTGAAATTTCTGCTGCATCATGTCAAGCTACAAGCTTTGCTATAAACTCCAGGCTTCCTTTTCACTACCCATCAGACTTGAAAAAGCTCATCTTTCTATCTTTGAGCTTGTATGCAATTCATGTATGAACTCCAAAATCCTATTTAGAACTCAAATCTTATTAAAGAGAACAGCTTATACTGGAAAATAGACAAAAGACAAAATTAAGCCTGTTAATAGCAACAAATGAAAATAAGCAAAAAAACTTAGAAGAAGCAACTAAAGATCCCGTTTACATTGCGTTAAATACCGATGGAGTCCAGCAGACTGAGAAAGCTGGAACTTTAATTTTTCCAAAATGAAAGCTCTAATTAGGTAGCAGCCTAATTTCAAAACTAGGTTCAACTACTATTGCACGTAAGAAATTATTCCTGTTTGTCATTTTAAGTCAAGAAGGCAGCATGTGGTCATTCCGTATGCATGAGACTGGGACACAGAACAAGGGTAGCAAGACTTTCCCAGTACCAACAGAGGACTGTGAAGTGAAGGGCAGTGTACAAGACTCAGCATATTTCTATTTGAGAAAAGGTTATTGCAAATTAATGCATGTAGAAGAGAGAATGAATTATGGCAGGGACTAAAGGGCACAGAAATCACAAGGACTTGGCAAGGCACTTTAACTCACTTTTAGACTCAGTAAATCAAACCCCACTTTTTATCAGCAGCTACACATAGAAAGTGAGAATTCTTTTCAGAGTGTTTATACCTAACTTCAAAAAGCTTTCACCCCACATCTTCAATTTTTCTGTAACACAGGCACATTTCTCCCACCTCAACAACTTTGTGCATGTTTCTCAACTGGGTTGGTTTGGGTATTTTTTTGATAGCTTACTTTTTTGATCGATACTTTTTTGATAGATTTTATTTCCTACGTTGTTTTTCACTGCCTGGCCAAAATGCATAACTATTTTAGAGCAACAATCAATCTGTTAGAATGATGCAGGACATAGAAACACTGCTTAAAACTTGACCAGACTTCAATCTAAAACCATTGCACGCTGCTAAAGTGGCTGGCTGAGAATTGTGGGCTACTTCCTTTGATACATTAACCTGTGCAAGGATACCCCTTGTACTCATTTCTGTAACAGAAGGTACGTGGGGGATGAAGGCACTTTCCGATTATTTTAAAGAGTATTCGAACAACTGGCAATTCTGACAATATCCAGAAGGTGGCAGATGGCACATGCAATATAGTAGAATTGCGCAAATGCAAAAAGGCCCTCTGAGAAACACTGCTGTAGTCACAAAAAGTTAACCTGTCCCCATACATAATTCTTAATTATATAAAGTACTGAAGTAAGAATCTCAATGTAATTAATGTGCAAGGCTGAAGCACAAACCTAAAAGCTGTTTCAAACAATGGAAACAATTTTTAAAAATTTTCTTAAAACACAACAGCTTTCAGTACAAGGCACAATTCACCATGTGTTTTCTCAGGATCAAAAAAACATTAGGTATAAAAAACGTGATATTATAATGATTTTATAAAACCTGATATCCATTTTCAGGATTTTTTAACATTTGTAAAAGGATAATGAAACACAGAAATTGTTAAGAAAACCCCCTGAAATTTCATTCGAATTACAGATTCACTTACTTTCAAGGGTCTAAAAGCATTAAGGTTATCTTTAATGTTTTTAAAGCTGGGTCTGTAAAAAGAGGTACACAGTCTTATAGAACGTGTCAAAATGGGATGTCTGTCACAATTTTTTTCCATCTAAAACGGAAACATAACTATTCTTTAATAGCTGGAGATGTAGACTGGGCTAACGTGGGCAGAAGTAACTGATGAAATTAAAAGGGGAAGGTCACAGACTGTAACTGAATTGTCCAACCACGTCTCATGACATTAATTGAGTTTTTAAATGTCCTTGTTTGATCAGGCTTCATAATTCTCAAATCCCAGTTGACTCTCCATACCACCTGCCCATATTCCCAACTGGAAAGACAGGATGAAGCCCATTTTTCTATATTTTTAGAACCTTCCAAAACCACTCTTCAATCCTGAATTTATGGCTGCATCTGTAAGTACAAGACTCGGTAATAAATGAAGTGTTTTGCCAGTGTTTCTTAGCATTTATTAATTTAAGCAAAATTATTATTGAGATAAAAATATCTAACTAATCAGTATTAGGAAAACAGGGTTTCTACTTTTTTTCAGCTGATGTAGTTTATGGATTGTATTTACACTAATCAAGTTATTCCAGCTTAAAATACCCTAATAAGCCTCTTGTCCTTCAGCAGAGGAAAACTGCTCTTTAATCTATGAATTTGCATAGATCAGATTATGTGTTAGGCTTCTAATACTGTCTTCATCAAGACTCTTCAAAGATCTGCTTTTATGTATCAGAATACAAAATTCGTAACTCTTAATAGGGCTTGAAATCAGAAACTATGTGCTACTCTGTAGAAGCTCACCTCTAAGTCTATTTATGAAATAGAAAAATTGTTACATGTACAGGTGATGAAAATGTAAAATACATTAGAATTCCTTGAGCCTAAGGGTTTTTGAGGGGGAGGTCTAAAAATAATTGTCTGAATTTTTTTTTTTTGCCTTCTTTCTGCTTCTAACTATTCTTTCAGACCTACATAAAACTATTTTTAAAGAAACAGCTTTCCCTGTTTCAAGAACAGAGCTTTTGATGTTTCCTAGCTGCTAGAGGCTAATAAGAGTAAAATTTGAATAAAGCATGTGTTTTCCTTGGTTAGAAATACAATGATACAATCTTTTGCTCAGCAAACAGAAGTCAATGATAAATCTCATTTATTTTTAATAAGCAAGACTCCTTATTTTCAACGTGACTGTAAATAATTAGCCCAGCAACGAAGTAACATAACATCTTCTGAGGTACTGACATTTCATAAGCATCTAGTGTTGCAAGCAAAAAATATTTTTTAATAAATAGAAGTACTGAAGAAATATAATCAAAATTGCTTGAGAAATTATGAAAACTAAGAAGCTCTTCACTTTTGATCAGTTCAAAGGGATCAAAAGAGAACAATGACTTAGTATTCCTCAACAGCATCCTGTAGCTTCTGTGATGAACAGAGATGACAAACCCATCATTTTATGACCAGGTCAGTTCTTTCCCTATATGTTTTCTTCTCTCTGAAAGTCCAAACTACATCGACAATTTATACCAACTGGCATCATTATATGTGTCATGAGGATACCTGGCACTGAAAACTGAAGCACAATTGCTAAGTTATTTTATACACAATAAAGAGTTGGCAAGATAATAATTAATTTTCAGTTGCTAACAGCTTGGAGTTCCTCCCAACAGGAAGGGAAGAGGTGACAATCACAATTAAATTACAGTTCTCTGACCCTTACATCTCCTCTCTCTGAACTCTTGTGAGCCAGGAAAGAAATGACATGTAACATTTTTTAAGTAAATGTCTACAATGAGAGTTTTTCCTTTGGAAATGCAGCACACAGCTCATTACCTCTAAGTAACATCAATCTCAGACACCATATGTGAGAATATACTTTCCCAAGGTCAGACTCTTTGTAACATTTTCCACCAAACTGCATCTCAGGCTGATAGCTGCATATGCTCCTTCTAAAAGAAAGAAACTAATTGAAATACCGCAAGCTTCTGCTCTTGCTACAGTAATCCTCAAGCAATCTGACTGAAAAGGGGAAGCACAGGCTACCCAAAACACGTGCTAGATGATAGAAACGCAAGATAAAAATGTTAAAGGCATGTTCTTATTGCCAGCATTACGTGACACAGGCACCCACCACTGAGGCCAAGAACCAAGGGGCCTGGCACCACAGACCCCATGAGGAGGAGCTCCTTCTGCGGCACTGCTCCCCAGGGAAATGTGGACTCTCCCCACACCACCAGGAGCTCGAAGATGAAGGGAGCATGACTCAAGGCATCAGTGTACAGAAAGACTCTCATTAAGCTCAATTTCAAAAAACAAGTACATGCAGAAATGCTCTGGTGATGTGCCATCTGTACAGTTAGACATCTTTTTTTAACATCCGATAGTGGTGATCAAATTATGTCCTAGGAGTAGGAATCAAATAGAAGGGATATGCAAAACGCTTGCTTCTCATCATCCCAGCTTGTTAACCAGATACTTCATTACAGCCAGTGTGGTTCCTGCGCTGCATGGAGGCAAGTGGAAGTCATGCCACATTGTGTAGACCAAGTACAGCACCTGCACTCTAGGTTTTACTACACAATATGCAGGCTGTAGCACCACTATCCTCTTCTCACAAGACACAACATAACAGTTTGAACTGAAAATTTATGAGCAGTTTAAGGTACTGGTAACTTCTGCTATTATGGACAATGAATGATAAAGTGTGCAAATTATGAGTGGACATGCAAGGGAGTGTGAGAGAGAAAAATTAGCAGTTGCATTCAATTCCACATCACTTGTAATCATTCCAAATAAATGAAACAGAATTTATATCCTGATAATGTAACACATGTCATTTTTTACTGTGAAATAGATGCAGGGGGAAAAAAACTAATCTTAGGACTTTGAAAAAAATAAATGCTGAATTATTTAAAAATATTTCCAAAATATCAACAAGTAGTACAGAAATATCACAGACTAATTACCTGCAAAAATGTCATTTGAAAAAGCAGCTCTTTCATTGTAGATGAAACATCTTCGATAAAAAATAACCGAAAGCCCCTGCATCTCTTCTGAAAATTAATGTCGTTGTAAAATACCCCAAATTCTCATTTATCTTTCATGCTTTTCACGCCTGCTTCAGCATATTTGAAACATTGAAAAGGTTGTGTATGTATAGGCTCTCACTTGGCATTCTGATTAGTTTTATATACAGTAATCAAAACTAATTGCAACTGTTCCTTAAACAACATTATTAAGGTATTTTTGCAGGCTGTGGTGCCCCACATGTTTTCAGTGGCCTAGAAGAACATAGAAAGACATTTTTCTTGGCCTTAAAATCTCCATTCTGCTAGCAGTAAGGACACAATGACAGAGCTGGAAACAGTTTATTGGCTGAGAATAGGTCTAAATAAAAATGCTTTTTTTGACATGGCCAAATTACTCACAATTTCAAGCCAGATTTGGCAAAGAATTCTAGTGGAATGAAAATCCTGGGATAGATTTTTGACTTTTTAGAAGTCATTTTCTAAACAAATTCTTTCAACCTCTTGTTCTGGAAAAGGATTTTCATTTCAGGACTGACCTACTTTAAAAAAGCTGCAGGAAATATCGTTGAACTGAGATCCATTTCTTTCAACTAAAACAGAAATCGTTTTTGTCATTGCAGCCTCCGTACCTTAACACTCATATTTTGTACTCTGCTATAGAGAAACTCCCATGCAATGGCTGACAAAATAGGAAAAGAAAACAAAAGATCTGCTAGCACATTATTTTGTGCCTATATACTGTCATAAGCTTTGTTAATATTATGATTTTATTTTTTTCCTCCAAAAGTACCAAACTTTGCACTCCAGTACAGTTCTCTGTTCCAACACAATCCTTACTGAAGTCTTTGATTTACTACTAGGTCAACAATATGGATACATATTGTGTTATTAAAAAAGAGCTATGACTCCTTATGATCAGAGATAAATGTTGTTGCTGCTTACATTAACCTTTATTATGCCTATATAAATCAAGGGTTTCCAACATAAGCTTTCCAGAGAAGAAGTTAAACATAATCCTGTTTATATAGCTACATGATGAATTTTACTTGAGGAGCACGCTATTTTTATTAAAACTGGAATTATGATAGAAACTAAAAAAATTTTTAAAAAATCCTGAAAAAAGATTAAAAATAGCACCTCTTCTCAAGCTAAATACAATGGATCTCTTTTAGAAAAGGGCAGACTTTTTTGAATGTCAGCTGACACATCATTCATTTAACTCGAATTGCTATTTACATCTCAAAATCAAGTCCAATTTTGACTCCTGTAGTTTACTTTGAGCTCCTGTTCATGAGGAAAATTCACACCTGACATGTACAAATGCCTTCTAACAGCTCCAAACACATTCAAAGATGACTTTTTCTGGTTTGACCAAATGTTAAACTAGCAAAAAAATTGCAGTTGCAAAGTCAAACACTAAAAATTCTAGGAAATGTCAAAATTATGCCTATTCGTCCCACCTTACTTCACCCTGATAATGTGTACTCCTAGGAATTAATGAATTGCCATGCATTAGAGTCACATCTTCCAAACCATAAGTCGTAGGCACAGTACTCATAATCAGGACATAGTCTCACTAACAAACCCCAAAACACAGACATTATCACAAGGACAAAACCAGCACTTTTATTCAAGCATAAGTTAATTGCGACTCGTGTAACAGGACGACCACAAAACTGTGAAGTCTCTACCCACAGAACAACTTTCCAGAGTAAGAAGGAAGGAATCCCACTTCTCAACATATATGCGTGTCCTGCCTGTTCTTTCTCAGGATTTTTAGGAGAACTGCTTGCCAGATTTTCTTCCCTCTTTCTGTTTGTACAGGCTGATATATACCAGAGGTGTGCATGTGTCAGAATCCCTTATGCACCTATTTCTGCATAGTTTGCATCGCATTCTGGGATGCTATGAAATTAAAAGAGCTATAAAAATGCAAAACAGGACTGTTCTGAATGATGGATATTTATGAGACTGCAAAAATAACTATATATCTTGATGCTCTGTAGAACAGTAGAGAGATTCAATGTGCCCTGTCTCAGTCTTTTAATCCTGCTCATTGTAGACCACAGCAGCTCCACTACTGAGCTCTGTCCTCAGGTTTGAGATCTTTGTCCTCCCATCTCACACTTCAAAGATAAGTGTGCTTGGATTTTTTACTTAATTTATATTGCAATTATTCTGAGCAAAAACTGTTCAAAAGATACATAAGTAGTTTTACTGACACTCCTAAGCTTTACATTTATAAATATCCACTCTGTATTCTTGCAGCTTTATGGCTCACGTATTTAGTCAATAATAGTGTTAAAATCACACCTGGAACAGTTCACTGAAAACATCCAAATATTAGATGATGATAAAACACAGAGATTCCTTCGTAGTGGCATGTATCTTCCCTAAATAAAAACAACTCTTCAAAGTTTCTTGTATTAGATTTTCTATAAACTCAAAATAGAAGTGAAGATATTAAGTATAATTAATAGATTATAACTGTGAGTATGGAGTTTAATGAAGCTTTTGAATGTGAAGTTATTTATTCTTTCTGGGTTTTTTATTAATGGGGCTGAATTTAAATAAGTATTACCATCTTTCAAGAAACAATGGCATTCTTCATTCATAATTTAAATATTCAAGGGAACAATAATTAAGAAAAATCACTCCTCTTTCTTACTGCTGAATTAAGAACTACTTCAAAGTCATTGGAACATAAAGTTTATGAAACATCCACTTCCCTTAATACATATTACTTCCACATGTTATTTTTATTCCTCCAATTGCTAATAGCATTATTTGTCTTCCCAGAAATCAGAAGCAGCATATGTGATAAGTGAGTACAATGTAAGAAAGGCTTCAAATGGAAGACAGAGCTACATTTATATCACTTTTAGAGTTGGTCCACGGAGTGTGGCACTCTGTGTGAGCTGGCAAGCACAATGCCATGGTGGTTGTGCTGGTGTACTGTTTGTATCAGCTGCAGAGTTAAAAAAAAAAAAATTAAAAAATCAAGTACTCTTTTTTACAAGCACAATAAATCTAAGGTACAACATACAACTCTATATATGAAACCTACACAACAGATATTGGAATCAACAGTACTCAAGAAATACAATTTTATGAAAAATGTGCTTAGCATTTACTAGTGATGTTTACTAATGTGATCTCTTTCAATGATTCAGAAGAAATTACTAAGGTAGCTATTAAGATCTACTGAATCATTCATGGAACATGCTAAGCACAATTCCCTGGTAATGCAAGCTGATTTGAACAGATTAAATTTTAAATTCAAAGTGCATGTGAGCTGTAAAAGAAATTACTCAGTGTCAGCGAAGCTTAACTGTCTATAGAAAACACCAGAAGCTCATCCTTTATTTATTTTTATGATCTGGGGGAGGAGGGATGAGGAGGAGGAATACAAACCAAGACGGCGAGAGAAAATTGAGACACCAGTAAGCTGGTGAACATGTTTTCATAATTAATTGTTGATTAGTTGTTAATTACAGAATAAAATCCAGCTGCATACAGAAAAATATATAAAAATGTATAGTCTTTCATTTAAATACAGAGATATACTTAGGTAGAAACTAAGCTTCTCAAATTTGTGTGAGGGGGAAATATAAATGCTATGTTAATAGAGACCATGATATAGTGCATGTATATACTACCAACTGTTTAGATTTTTTTTTTAAATCCTACTATGTAACAAAGTATTGAATATTATAGGCATATTTAATACACAAGGAAGGCACCGTTATTTAATAGAGATGTGTCTGAAAGAACAAATATCAGCTTAGTTTCTGAGCTGTTCATATCTACCTGGTTAAGGCATCTTAAAGGAGAATAAGAAGAAAGGAAGTTATCTGCTACTGAATTTCTTATCCTGAACATTCTATTCCTCTTTGTAGATCTGAGGTTACTCTTGACATGTTGAATTCATTTGGAGCCTTGCAGTGTTGTACTTCAAAGATGTAAGACATTGAGTCCATCTATGCAATACCTTCATTATGCAGAATTCTTGCCCTACAATAACATTATTTCATAATTCCAGATAATACTCAACAGTAAACACAAAGGTTTATACATTGATGAGCTAATACCTCCAGAATCTAAGAATTCCTTTGCAAGAGCATATTATCAAAGTCTATAATCAAAGTCTTCCTGTGGGGCATCCTCATCAGTAATATGTCTAACACTTAAATTTATAATCATCAGGTCAAACTATAGCATTTGCAGCTATAACTGAAGTAATAAGCTCCCCCAAATCAATCAATCAATCAATCAATCAGTATTACTGGATAGCAACTGGGACACAGTAAATTATATGTTTCTAGTACTGCCAAATATCTTAGAGTAAAAATTTGTATCACTTTGTATCTTACAGTATTCAAAGAGCAGGAATGAAATATGAAGAATAATGGGCTAGAAAAGAATGGTAAACAGGAATAACATACATAAAAGAAAAGACAGAAGCAATTTTTTTGTTAGCTCATAACTTGTTCTTGAAGGATGCACCTTGAAGATATATACTCACAAATTCCATTAAAAAAAAAAAAAAAAGAAAAAACATCACTGAACACAATGAGTTAAAATCCATAATTAGCCTTGCAAATGTCAATCTGTATTTTTACTTCTGATGCCCTTCAGAAGGGGCAGGTAGTTATTCAACAAGATCATGAAACAAGAGTCCAGACACACAAAAGAGGAAGTGCAAAAGCGGTAACAAGCGTGGGACAGTGATGTGCCAGCTAACTCAGAGGCTGGAAAAAAAGCCTGGTGATTTCTGTTTAATCTTGATCAGTCGGACGGTACTGATTGGATGAAGGAGGCACCTTGGGAGGGTCCATTAGTTTTATCTGCTTTTTGGTGCTAGTGCTCCCTCTGAGTCCTTCTGCCATTTAGAAGCACTGTACAGTATCTATAGGGTAGAATGCCAGTCCTGCTCTCGGCTCTGCTTGTCTTGAGCCTTGCCACCAGTTTCTTTTGAGCATAGATCTTCCAAGGTCACTGGCAATGCTCTCATTTTCAGATTCAATTTCTATCTTCTCTCTGGAGTCTCCTGCAAATCCTAATTTGACTCTGACTTGGAATGCAAATTTTGGGATCACTGTACCAAAAGATGTTATCACCACATTGTCTAGGTTAATATATATATATATGCACATATGTATCTACTTTGATTGAGGGTATGACTATATATTTTTTAGAATTAAAAAGAACTCACAGAACCTGGGCATTTATTTAGTCTCAGACAAGAAAATCAGTGGGTGTGCTAAGTGGTATTTATTCAACAAATGCCTGCTCATTAAGACTATCCTTTTCAGTATCAGTTAACTTTCTTCTGTTATTTATTTACAGTTTTCCAGGCCTTGTGTGCTTCTGCAATTATCTAAGCATTGTTCTGCATATTATACTGAAAACTGCAGATAACAAAACCTCACTTTTGCTGACTGTACGTGTACATCAAAAATCCATTCTTTGAAAATGCTGAGTAATCTCCTTCAGTCCCTACTGAACTGTTAGGATAATGAGATTCATTAGTCTCACCAGGTTTAATTAAGAAAAAAAAGTTCTGGCCTACAAAGTTCTTTTTTTTCATCTCTGCTTTATCATCATTTGAATACATGGCCACCTACTTGTGTTCTAGAGTGAACACCTGCACAGGACCTTTGGAGTATGTGGAAAGGTCATAAAGTAACTACATTTCAGGCATCTGCAATGTCTGAAAAGACACATGTTACTTTTTTCTCCTCATTCTTTGCACTCATATTGGTTGGCACTGACAAGATAAGATGTCAAAAATATTTTATGCCAGGTAAACATTAATTATATGTTAGGAAATGCAGAGTGGGGAGCTTGTCTGAGCTCTCACTGTAGGACACAAAAATGCAGACATTGGCAAAACAAAGCAGAGCACCTGTCTGCCCAGAGGTTTGTATCTGAATGCTACATCACGTTGTAAATGAGTTTAATTCAATAAACATATCTCAATCTCTTAAAGTATAAATTGTCACTTGATGAGAAAAGAAGAAAAGCAAGGGGGACATATACAGCTGACATCCCAAAAATTAAGTTATATATTTATGGATTAATCAATGCACTCTTCATAAAGGGAAAGACATTACGGAAGCACTGACTCAGTGATATTTTTTATGTTAAAATAATGGGCTTGGAAGTGGAGAGAATGATAGCCAATTATCCATGTTTTGGAGGCATAGTATCCCCACAGCCACGTCTATAATCAAAAATCCACAGCTGAAAAGAGCTCTCCACTATTTCATTACAACAACAACAACAACAAGAAGGCTTACTAACCTGATTTTTCAATGTTTTCTGCTATTTCTGCTAACATTCAGCACTGTTGGCTCTCAGCCTGAAATAAGACTCCACCACAGTATTGATAAACATAGCAGACAGGTTCTCATGTGTGGCACTAGGCAATAGCAACAGACTGCCCATATTTTTGCAGTGGGAGAAAGGGAACATGGTGACCACTGACCATGAGTCACTGCTGCGGGAGAAAAGGACCCATCTTGATGGTAAACTATGTCAGGCATTAGGACGGGATGTAAGAAGAAAAAAGGAAAAAGAAAAGACTACCAAATTAAGATTTCTAACATGTATTAATGGATGGAGAAGTGAGCTAATAATGAGCCAGTTCCCAGGAGTTCTGTCACATTTTAAGCATTCAAGTATGGTGCCTGCATTTTTGCTCTGACTTGCTGGAATTGTTTTCTTCTTTAAATATAAGGGGACAGAATGGGCAAGAAGGGAAAATAAAGGCCAAGAAAATACAAATACAGACTCACCAATATACAGCAGGGGTAAAAAAAGGAGCAGCTGTGGAAGTAAAATACAGTGTGTACACATTTTAAAAAGCAAATTCTTTCAGGAAAGCAAACATTTAAAATTAACCATAAGTTGAACAGATCTAATGGATGTAAGCATTATTGACATGTCTGTCAAGCATATTCCAGCACTGAAGTTCTTTAATGACCGAGGCACATGACACTACAATGCTGCACTATGTAGCGTAGTGAAATACAAACAATTCTCAATTAGGTAAGGTAAAAACATGGGCTAAGAAACAAAAAGTATGAGGACATCTCACATGTCACACCCATTCCAACTTGAACAAATGCAACCCATTTGTATTGGGGTCCTTACATCTACGGACTACACCTTGATAAATAAATTGGAGCCAAGAAGAGAAAGACTAACCCCAAAGAAGGGTCTGAGGACTGAAAGGGGCCCAGGGGCACAACACCTCCACACATCTTTCTTTAAGGACTCTGCTGCCAGTCCTGAAAGGAGCATGAGAAAGCATATCCCTAGAAGAGGAAGGTAGCATAAACACACTGCAGAGGAAATGTCAGGAGACTCTCTGTGTCCATTTTCCATGCAAGAGAGATTATATGCCATAGAGGATGTCAGAGGAAAGTTTATGCAAATCTCCATGTTTTTAAACTATGTCACATATAAAGCTGAAGAATTTTATCCTAAATTCCACACAGTGACTTTTCCAGAGTGCACAATAAACACTGCACAAAACTTATGCCTGGCAATCCCGCTATTTAGTGGTTTAAGTCTAAAAAACAGTCCTTTCATTAGCCTGCACTGCCAACTAAATCTTCAAATGCTGAAGTTATGATCTCCATTATCAGATGTAAGACTTTTAAGCTCCCTTGCTGTTTTTGTGACCTCAGCTTTCCAGTATTCCCTTCTCTTTTAAGTAAAGCCAGCTACTATAACGATACTGAGAGCTTACTTACCACAAGGACTACAGTACTTTTCACATCACTTGTATTTCATTTTTAAATTTGAAGGCCATGAAAACAACACTCATCTTCTGTGGCTCAGGAACACATTCTAGCTGGGTCAAATGATATCTTTTTATCATACAAAGCAGACACTGTAGATGAATCAAGTCCTCCCTGTCTGTTTAAGATGCAGCTCACATTGACAGCTAAGCACTGATCTGGAGATCTAAAGATTTAGAAACCAGGCTTATTTTTTAGTCTCTCCCTCTCTAACAAAGTGAATTAGATAATAAGGTTTTAATCAGGTGTTTATTCAGTGCAACTGGATTGTTTGGCTTGCTAGAATGGAGCGGGCGTCTTCATGTTTGAAAAATTAAGAAGCCGCCAAAAGGAAACAAGTTTTATGTATGATTTATGATTTTTGATTAATATTTCTTGAAGAATGCTACTTTCAATCACCAGATGCTGCTTTTGTACAACTATGTATTGTCAAAACAGTTTCCAGAGCGAAAGAATAAACTCTTTTTGAAGCACTATAAAATTTTTGTAAAAAAAAATTAACGGACTCCAAGCACTACTGGTGGCATGAATGACTATCAAGACAAAAAATCCAAAATTCAAACACTCAAGATTTTATTTAAATGGTCTTTGACATTAATTGTAATTTGGTGAGCATTCACTGAGTGGATTATCTTGGTCAGATTAAATAATTACAGCAAACCATATTAAACAGGCAGATTTTTAAAGGTTGTTTCTTTTGTTGCTTGAACTATTCATTTAGCCTACTCATCACTGTTAGCATTCTGAAATATTCTTTGCTATTTCATGCATGTCTTTCACCTTATTATAGTTTCAGCTTTCTCTTTCATGCTTTAACTCACTTAACTAGTAAAAACTGGATTGTTCCATGCTCCCTTTGTAGCGCTTCACTGGCTTTTGTTTTTCAGTCATGCCTGTTTTCATGGGCATCTATGCAGTGCTCCAGAGGAAATCTGGTATGTGTACACAGGAGTTGGGCTAATCCTAATATGCTTCTGAGAATGTCTGCAAAACAACTAGAAATCTTACTACTGTGTTCTTTCCTCACTGCATTTTTCCTTTTCAACTATTTTATTTGTTCTATCATGAGGTTCAGTATTTAGATTTTTCACTTCCCCATGCTGTTTGATTATCAGCTTCTTATACAATTTGCTTCATATTTCACAAGTTTAAAAAGAAGAAATGAAGGTATGCATTCCTAATATGACAATTGGAGGAGGATAGCTGAATATAATACAACCAGAGAGGAAACTTGTAAATCTTTCAGACTGCACACAAGGATGTGCTGTCTTCATTTCCAATGGCAGTTGTTGTCAAGTGCGTTGCAGAAAGCCTGCTACCCTTCCAAAGTTGAGACTTTTTATTTTTGCCAAATCTCATATAAGCAGAGACACCTGGGCTAATTATCCATTTTCATCAGCCATCATTCACTTGCTACATTCCTTCAGAACATCTTCTTAAAAAAAGACAGACAAAAAAACAAAAACAAAGCAGATCCTTGATCTTATCTAGGGCTTGTGATCAACACTGTAAGTATTAAAAAGAGGTATCCCTTGGGAAATGGATATGCATGAAAATGAGCTTTTGCAAAGGCAAAACGTGCAAGTTTTTTTCCACACTTCTGAGATATTACATTGCAACCCGTTCACACTGAAAACAAAATTTAAAACATCTTAGAAATTAGAAAAAAATTTAAATCCTTCATTTTTAATTGAGTAGAGGGGGAAAACTACTTGTATGCTGATTGGGGCTGCAATGGTATACCTTGAAATACTGATGGAGAACCCCTCCATCACAGACTTCATTTGCAGGTTGGAAGAGCCCTAGACTGAGAGCACAAGGTATCACTGGGGAGTTTGGTTTGTGAAAGTAAAATCTATAGGATCTTCCATCTATACTCTGTAGGCTCCATCAAAACCAAACAGTATTCTGTTACTTACTGAGCTTGTGGTCACACTATGATTTTCAAGATCCTATGTACTTGTACTAATCCATAAAAAAATCCAACACAAACACTCAATACTTGTGAGGGCTCAAGCACCTAATCAGAGTCAAACACACCTGGAGGTGTTTAAGAGCTGCACAAAGCATTTCTTTAATCTTTTTTTTCTGATCTAGGATTTCAAGATTTGAGGGACTCCAGCTTCCACTTTCCAACTGATTGCTTAAAACTCCACTACATTGACTGTCTAGTCGTTTGACGTTTGTGAATTATGCAGCAGGCGATCACAGTGCACGCTGAGTGGCTAATCTACCATAAACTTCACTCTCAGAATCCATGAGAGGAAAGAAGTGTGAAACAGCAATTGGCATGAGAATACAACTATAAATTAAGTAACATTAAGTTGCTTATAGCAAGTAAGGTAGACAAGGACACTGCTTACTGCAGATCATACTGCTTTCTTGCAAGAAATTTCTGTAGACTAGGAAAGCAGTGGTATACAGCACAGGGTTTGGCACTGGTTTTTTTGTGAGAGGAGGACTGGAAATTGATCTTCTCCACTAGTGATTCTCACCTTTCTCCTGTGAGAATAATTCTGCACTGACATATTGCTATTTCATCATATGGATGAATTCTATATAGTTAGTTTTTAGTAAGTCTTCAAGAAATCTAAATCTTTAATCATCATTGGTGGCTTTCTTTGAATTCCTTCCAACTTTCTGGTGGCAGCTTGTCCAGGATTAAAACCTACTCCTTGCAGCACTTGCAAAGGACAGCTTGCTCCTGAGATCTGTGCATATTAAGAGAGGATGATCCAGCAGGAAAGCTGTTAGACTGGGCATCGTTTCTGAATAATTCGCCAACAAAATGTGGACTGTAACTTACATTTGAATTCTGATGCATAAACTCTCTAATTAGAGAATATGAGGCTTTCCCAGGCTTCAATCGAATTGATACCAATAAAAGGCATTTATAGGTCAGAGAGGCTAACATTATGGCTTAGTAAGAATACACCTCATGCACTCAAATGTTCCACTTACACCAATGATAGATAAATAGAAGAAAATAAGTTAACAGCAATGAATTATAGTATATAATGTTGTATCACAAAGATTTCTGTCAATTGAATGTTAATTCTCTTTCACAGACCTTTTAACATGAACAGCACAAATCCTTAAAGGAATCAGCTAGAAGCCTCTGTCTATCATAAAAAATGACCATATGCTTCCATCCCAATTGTTAGCTGTGCTGCATCCCTTACACTTCATCTACTTTTGAAGCCTTTAATGAAATATCTTGTCAGAAATCTATATGGCTATGGTCTCCCATGCTCTGCAGGGAGCTGACTGTATTAGTACTTCAGGTGAATCCCAAGGGGATATGTGGCATCTGAGCTGGAGCTGCATTGGACTGTAAGCCAATACAGTTTGGCTGTTGTTAATTTGAATTTTGTGTTAATAATTGAAGCAGTAAGCTCCATCCTACAAACGTCAAGCCCAGAAATGGACAGGCACTGACTGAGCATCTGTGAAGCTGTGATGCTGGGAAGAAGAGTCCGTACATTGTTGAGAATGTACAGTGTTGAGACTTGACATTTTCTGAGAGAATAACAAAAATAATGTAATTTGTACAGCAGGTCACTACAGCCTTCCTTCCATGCTTGTTTTTGGCAGCATCAGGGGCGTGAGGCAATATGGGAAAGATAACATCTCAACGCCAGCCACTCTGTGGTGGAAACAAGTAGAGAAAGAAAGGCAATTCCGCAGCACCCTCAATTGTCCTGATGAACATGCAGGATGTGGAATGACAAGTGATGATTTTAGAGAAAGGCAAGAGCTGTTTTCTTTCCTCTGCTATGAACATCATTGGAAAGGAAGCAATCCAGTTTTGATCTGAGTGCTTCTGAGCTGAAAAAAGATCTCTTTGATGTTGGTGTAGATGCAGGCATCCATGGATACCTACCTTACCAGAACAATCTCTTTCCTTCCTGTAATCTCAGTTAAGCAAACCGAGCAAGCAAGTGTTGAAGTTAAATATGTGTATGATGTCTTGCTGAATTTAATGTTAAGCACACAATTAAATGCCTTGCTGACACTAGATGTAAGCATTCCTGAGGCCACAGCAAGGGGTGCAGAAGCTCCTGGAGCATAATAGCAACTACAGAGCAGATTTCCTCACTGCAAACAGCTTTGGGGAGTACTCTTTTCCCTTTATCCTCAAAGCAAATCCATGCTGTTTATGCAGCTTTTCAAAGAGAGAAGATTAGCTCTCATATTTGCAATATAGCTAATTATTATTTTAAGCAGTGGGCACGAGATTATATTTGAGGTAACATGCAGGAGCTAGATTATACTGAGATGTTTGGGCAGAAAAGTAATTCTTCCATTTGGTAAACAAAATGAATAGCTATAACCACAGATCAATCTCTTCTAAGACAGGGGCAAGAAAATAGAATTCTGCAAAGATCTCCCACAAATACAATTAAGTGAAGCCAACTTGCTATTCTACACATAAACATAACACATCTCAAGCTACAGACTGGATGTCTTGTAGTATCTAAGTCACATAAATGTGACTAAATATCTCCATCAATGTAAAAACCTTTTAAATATCACCACTCCACCACTCTTGTTGCAAATGAGAGTAATCATGATGCCTTTAATTCTTTAAGAGAATGAATAAAACATGCTGTTTATTGAAGTGACACAGGGACAGACTGTCTTGGGCACTCAAGTGAAAAGATGACCAGCATAAGAGAAATGAACATCACATTAATGGTTTATTAACTCCCTTGAGAGTGCTTTGCAAGCTACCAGTGAAAACTCCTCATTATTAATTCAGAAGTTTTCTTGCAGTTGCCTGAAAATATACAAGTCCCAAAATACAGAACAAACACTTACCTTTTTCATATTCCATTGTTAGCACTTACTCTTTCTTTAAAACAGATCTAAGATCTCTTGTTTCAGATATATATTCTGATTGTATCACACTACACCAGCTACAAGGGTGTATCTCACTTTCTTTACAAGCATGCAATTAGGCATAATCGAGCCATGGAATAGATTGCAAAAGATTTGTGCAGGATGTTTTTATACTACTCATATTGTATTATTTATTTTTGTATAACACAAATACATATATATGAGTATGATTTAGCTAAATATAGAATCCATGCCTATACTCCTTTAAATAAGATGAGGCAATTTCTAAGGATAATTTACATACAGTGTATGAAAAACATTTTATGAAAGGAAATAATTTATGTTCTTTTAGCCAGAGTAGTTGAAGAGAATGCTTTACTATGCAGAGGAAAGGTGTGTTTTCCCCAGTTTTTAGAGGCAATTAGTATCTTTAATTAGATATCTGCCCTTTAAAATTTTATTTCTTTTCCTCAGCTGCATCAGGTGCACACCTCCCCCATAATTACTTTGCCCTGCAGACATGTCATTTTTTTGTCCTTGATCATTCACAGCTACAACTAACAACCAGAACAGTGCAAGTAACTAGTGGTGAAAAAATACATATGCAAAATTTAGAGTAATTATGCTAGTGAAATTAATTTGATTTTTAAATGTCTTCAACATGGAGTTGAAGTGGTGCGCCCCTTTATATTCTAGTCATACATGTGAGGGCTTTTGGCAGGGGGAGAAGGAGGTGCTAATCCTTACTTTTCCCCATACCTTCTTAATAACAGGGAAGTATTAGATGTACACTTAGCTATTGGAGTAGTTTGATAAGACATAATTCAGAGTCTAATAAAAAATATATAATCTTGGAATCTTGATGTTCCAGTTTGTATTTTCTTTCTTTATACTCTACGGGATGGGCACAGAAATATATCACCCAAAGTATATATGGGACAATTCACCACAAAAAGAAACCTTTTTTTTCCTCTGGTGAAACCTTTTAGAAAGCAGAACCATACTAATCTCTGCCTATTCACATAGCATTTGCTGAAATGTCAACTAATACAAACTGAAGGCAAATAAGCTAAGAATGTGTTTAAGAAGAAAAAATGCAAAATATGTTTTTTAATTGTAAAACATGAAATTATAGAAGGTACAGGAAAATAAAACTTCTTAAATTACAGAGCTACTGGAAGTGAAACAGCTTTTAGAAGTCCTTTCAAGTCATCAACTGAGGACCAATTCCTAAAGGCACCACAAAGCATCCAGAAGAAACCAATTACTGTTAGAGCAAGAAAACCTCATTGCAATGAGTCATTGCTTAACTCTCTGGGAGACGGGATACTGTGCTTTAGGAACATCAGGGTTTGGGTTTCCCTACCGTAACGTGACAAGCAGCTCTCCAGCATCAGAAAACGGTTTTCTCTGCAGAACTTCCTCCTTGTGCTTTTACAGAGCTAGAGCCCAAGGTGGCAGTGTTACCTTCTGGGATTGCTCTCTGCATCCTCGGCAATTCCTCGGAGTTGACTTGTCCCTCCGATAAAGGCAGAGGCATATTTTCTCAGAAAGTCTGGTCTCACTAATAATTTTTCAGAAGACATGCTCATTAGAAAACTTCTCAAGCTCATTATTAGGCTCGGTACCGTTTTGAAACAAGAATGGGGAGGGGGAGGATGGAGTGGGGGAGAAAGATAAAGCCTATTTTCTTAAAAGCAAGCTTGATCCTGTATTTAAATAAAGCCATCACTTATTTTCTTAAAAATATGTGGCAATCTTGTTAACAAGCTTACACAATGGGTAAAGCAGTATAAAAACACCTTTACAATCCACTCTGGGATAACACTGTGAAGCAGCAAGTTTATGATAAACAGGTAGTTTCAAGTAAATCTGGCATTGCTTTTCCATCCAAACTTTAGTAAAGAGTTCAGACACTAAGTTCTTGCTCTATTTGAGTCAAGAGAGTTGTTTTAAATTATTTTAATAACCTGCAGCATCTTTCTTGTTTATTTGTTTGCTTGTTTATGGTGTTCACAGTGTGGAAAGAGAGAAAAAGTCTGGTCTGTAAACCATCACAGCATATATCATCAGCTCCACTAAACAAGCCAAGGCAGACCAGGCAAAATTCAAAGGATAGCTCAGCATCACAAGAAAGCTTGAAAACAGAACTCGGGAGCTACTTTGTTTGAGTGCCCTGAAATCATCATGGCAAGTCTGTTCTGGAAAGATAAAGCAAACTGTTTTACTTCTACTCAATGTTAATTCAAGCTAGGTGGGAAATGTAGGAAATACCAATATGAAGAGCCCAGCACTAATGACAGCATCATTTTAACAAATTTCAACCACCTTTAGCAACTATACTTGAGCTTTTCTTACGAATATTGGAAAGGAGGAGGGGGAGTGACTAACCTTCTGAGGGTTCCCATTTTCTGTGTTTGCTACTCAGAGATGCTAGACAACAAATACAGACTAGAACCCTAATTTTTATACAGCTATGTTTTTATAATATTTATGCTCACCTATGTTTCTACCTAACAAAAAAAAAAAAAAACAAACCCCACCTGAAGAAACACGAGGTTTAAGAGGACAGTTCTCCAATATGCAATAAAAATTTTGTTGATGAACCCAATTTATTTATAAAAATTAATTTCATAAAAGAATCAGATATAATAAAGGAGATCAGAACTTCTATTAGTAGTAGTTCTTTCGTCACTGGCAGTTGGCAGCCAATAGCAATACTGTCAAATTAACAAGATTTTAAACTAAAATCTAGGTTTTTATTGGAGATGTATAGGGTATTTGTCTCAAAAGCATTTGTTTAAAACCAAATTAACGTATCAAGTAAAAGTATAATTCTGGAATCTCTCATTTTTAATTTTACTTTTTAGTGCTTGTTTTAAGCTACTAACAGGTTTCTACCATATGAGAAAAACCAGAGCAAATTTAGCACACCTGCATTCCTGTATCCTACAAGGGAGGAATCTCTGGAAACACTTTATTATCAAAGCTGGTCCTCCATTAGCTCAGAGAAATGAGCTTTAAAAACTAGGAAAACGGACTTCAGAAGAAGAAACTGATTTTTCCTGCTTGTAGTGAAAATACATATGACTCTTATAATTACATAAATAATTATTATAAAACAGCTTTTGGTTTATGTATTACTTATGACACTAATAACATTTTATCTTTTCCCTCTGAAATCCTCAAATTTTGTATTTCTTTAATCCGCTAAGAAGGTCTTACTATTTAATTCAATTAGGTCTGTAAATACCACTTTCTGTCACTTCAGTAAAGAACCCACTAAATAAAAAATAGAAACAAAAGAATCATATCAGTATGATCTTGACACAGAAAGGAGCTTAAAATAGCTACTAGTAGAAGAGGAATTTGTATCTTGGTTTTTTTTTTCATTTTGTAAGCATATATTCTTGCTGTGGGAATAACACTGTGCAATTTTTAAAAATAGATCTGTTATTAGAGAAATGTTAAAAGGCATATAAAACCAATTATTTTCTCCTAGTGGGTTTTTGAATTGTTTTGGTTTTGTTTTTATAGGTTATTTTGTTGTTGTTGTGAGGGTTTTTTTTAAGAAATCAGGTGCTTTAAGCAAATGCCTCCTGTTATTTTTGAAGTCAAAATTGGAAATTAATGTCAAAATATTCAATAAGCACAGCTGCAGCATGATTCTAAGACTACTTCTGCTTCAAACAAACAAACTGTAGGAGTAAGTTCACAACATTTGAATTTGATTCTCAGTGCTGCAGAAACTTTGCACATGCCTATACCTATCAACATAGGAGCAGTTGTATTGCCAGCACAGACAGACTAGATAGCGACAATGAAGCTGTATCAGCTGCATATGAGCCAAAGGCTGACAAGCTCTATTCCTTTCAGATGTTCTCAACAGTGACAGACTAAAGAGCTAATATTCCAAAGCCCTAGACACCCACAAAATTGATGGAGAAAAGGATAATTGCTAAGAATATGTTATCAGCAAAATATGCATTCCAGCTTGAAAAGGCACTAACGTTGTCTGCATTCAGCAGGTCACACACTAATGAGATTGCCTCTCACAGTTGCAGTTGATAGGGGAATGGAATAGTTCTCTAATTAGGTTTACTGACTAGGGGCCTATACTGTCTCCTCTGCATTAGCAAGCTGGGAATGCCACAACCTTCTGCATTGAAAGGAAGTGAGATATCTTCCTTACTCCCCACATAACCAAAACAAGCATACATGGGAGTATGTCCATCACTTCATCCATTCATTCATGAAGGGTAATTACTTCAGTCTGTCATTTTTACAAACCTTGAAGTTACTGAAGCAAGCCTTAGGCAAGTCAGACGTATATCACTGACAACAGTAATCTACTTGATAATATTTACTAAACTTTTCTCTTGCCTTTTTTCCAAGTTTCCTTGCTAGGGGGTCATAATGCATTTATACTTAAGCAAGACTGCTTCCTATTGCAACATATAGACTGATAAAATATTTCCAGAGAGCCCATAGTGTCCATGCCTAACTCAGCCTCCTCTCTACTAGAGCCTAAAAAATTAAATGGACGGTGACTAGACTACTTTATCTGCAAATCATGCTTACAGTGTCCAACCACATCAGCCCTATATCCTGTGACCACACTGACACATACTAATACTTGAACTCAGGTGGAAATTCTGATATTCAGATGCTTCTGAATGTGCAGACAGCAGCAGCCACCAGTCAGGACCTGTTTGGGAATAAATCCTTTGGCCTCTATTTCAAAGGGAACAGCATGCCACTTATGACAATGTAATAACTGGTTAAAGCTATCCAAACTGGCTTCATCAAGTCTTTTTTTATTACGTAATCATGCTAACAGGAGCTCGTGGTTGAGACAGAACTTTATACAAACCACAGGAATGGCAGCATAGCATATTAATGTTACCTGAATTTTGTTACAAAACCTGTATTTCAATAGTATGTACTTTTGCCAAAATTCAGCTGTTTGGTTTGAAAATTTCCTCACTAGTTTCTACACTAAGCGCAGAGAGCTGTCAAAGAGCACAGCCCCATGCATGGAAGCCTAAGCAATGAATTGCTGAGGAATGAGCACCTTCAATTTTTGTCTTTGCTAGCATGATTATTTGATAATGCTATTTTGACAATGCTCTTTTAATATGACTACATATGTGTAAACACATTATTTTATATTAAAAAAGATGGTAACTAGAATGCTGCTGGTTTATATATAATACGTAGTCCTGAAAATGCAAATTTTGTTGGTCTCTCACCCGCAAGGTACCAAAAAGCAGTCATGTAGCACCACACTGGTTACTAAAACCATTCATAATGTCCAGCAATTGACATGTTTAAAAACATGTCAGGAGAAGAAGAAAGCACTGCTGCTCAAGTTTACTAAATAACCACGGGTCATTGAACTGCTTCAGGACACCAGTTCTCCTTACAGATTTTTGAAGGATCCTCTTAAGTACCCTACTCTGCCTTATGCTAGAATTGTTAAAATGCCTCTCTAGATTAAATTCTAAATATTTATTAGTGGAAAAATGTAATTCACAATGAGATTAAAAAAGATTGAGAACTGTGTCAATCAGTTTCAAGAACAGTTTTGCTGGGAAAAAATAAGCAAGGGCAACGACAGTCTTTGTGAAGCTTGTGATGAACATTAAGGGCATAAAAATAAGATCCTGCTTTTATTTTATAGAAGCAAGAACATAATGTCATAATAGCTAACGAAAAAATAAGAATCCAAACCTGACATTTAAAAAGAAAAGTATTACCAATTCATTTTTTAATGAAATTGGTCATGTATGACTTCATCTAAACCAAGAGATTAATTTCACTCATAGGGATTATCTGAAATGAGTTTTTCAATTAACGGTCACTAGCTGAATAAACCCCTGAGGAGACCTTAGTCTGTGTTACACTATACTACACAAATAAACTTGGCAAAAGCTGAAAAAGCAGAAAGACAGAGGTTGTCCTTGGTTTATCAAAGGAAACCTATTGTCTGTGAAAGCCTTTTGTTTACTAATTGTAATTTAAAAACTTCTGTACAACCTCTTCACTAAGATAATTATATGTAATGTGGCTACTTTGTAGCACATTGAATTTTTTTAAAAGTGCAGGCTCAAGTTTCATTTCAAACCTGAAAATAAAGGACTTCTGTTGCCACACAAATCTCTCATAAGTGCATCATATTAGCATCAAAGGCTTATGGAAGAAGCATTAGAAGATGTGAACACAACTGAACAGCTGTGGTTGCTCTGTACAACCCTTTAGCATCCACTGAATATGGAGATGGTCCATATATGTATGCCCTTTCAAGCACATCTTGCCTAAGCGTAACTTCAGCTCAGGTTCCTTGGAGAGAAAGTATGCTCTATATTCCCAGTCTCTGCAAGCACTGAGAGTCAAGTGTTACAGTGTGACCTCCCAAGCAATCTTCCTACAACTTCTAAATGTTTTTATTTTCAACTGGGTTCAGAAATTAGTTTGTTTATAAATCAGGTATTCCTCTTAAGTAGGCAGCTCTAAACCCAGATGCAACTGGGCAAGGTAGCCACAAAAAAACTGTGAGAGCATGTTGCTGGAAGAAGAGTTCACACATTTTCACAACTTCAGTGCTAACAATCACTTGCCACTTTCCTCCTTTGCAGCCTCAGGTTCACCAAGTCTTAGACTTCAGATTTAACATTCCTCAGAAGATGTGTTGTTTGGGGTGTCATTATAGCTACCTCATTTAAAAATTTTCAAGATTAGTCCTTAAATATAAATTTGAGTATGTAATTTACTGGATTGCGTGAACAGTCCTTTTTGAATCTTCCACAAAGAGCAAACATGTAGTTCCTTGCTGTTTTATCCCACCTCCCCATCTCATTCTCTGAATTTTCCTGTATTGTTTCCATTCACCTATCTCCTCATTCCACTGCTTACCAGCAAGTGGGCTACTTAAAAAAGATCGTTCTGAGATGCTTAGAATTACTTGTAGGGTGTCTTCAGTCATCTTCGTGGATAATAGAAAGTACCTTGTGTAAGAGCAGGAGAAAAATAACGTATTGAAAAAATTACAGAGAAACATTCCATTTAAAATTGCTGAAAGTTACAAATGTTCTTGAAAGACATCAAGATAATTTGTAATAACTTTCCTTAAAAAAAACTCCCTTTTTGAAAGGTAGTGTTACTGATTCCTGAAGATGACCTAAATCCACTGAATACATTGACTGTTCAGAACAGTCCTCAAATGCAGTCATGGTCTTTACTGTGCTTGTTCATGGAAGAATCTTGTTTAGCTCCTCCTTAAAATAAACTTCTATGTTGTGAAGAAGAATGAGTAAGAAAATAATCCTCATAAAAATTATGTAAGTGTAAAGGATTTCTTAGATTTTGTTATGAAAACTTTATAGGAAGATAGTGATATGTGTCATTCTACCATTAAGAGCATTGGAAACAAAATATGTCCACATTTACTTTTTCTTATGTATTTTTTAATAAGATACAGAGATAAATTTTGATTTCTTGATTTTAATTCACAACATTAAATAAAAACACTTATAAATACTCATCATTTCAAAAAGTGTGTGCAGCAGAGGAAACGATATTTTTCTGCTAAAGATATGATGAAAAGGATACAAATCAAGTATAAACCCCAGTTCAGGCTATGAATTTGTAACTGGCAGCACCCTTATTAGTTAATATGCTATTACAAGCAGTTGTAAACACAGATGTGATTTTCCACATAAAAAAAATAAAACTTGTTTTTTCCTTTAATGTGTGTGTCTCTAAGATAAATTTGGTAACAATTAGTGAAAATTATTACAATCTTGACAAGCAGAATACTTAGGTACTCAGACAGTATTTACTATGTCTTTAAGTTTTAAAATATTTTTAAGTTACACTAAGCAATTGAGGCTTAAGTATACTTCAATTATATTACTAATTCTGGGCCCCAAAAATCAAGCTTCAAATTCTTAATCATGCAAGTCATGTAGAAAACCTCCTGTCAAGTTTTCAATATGCTATAAATAATTTTCCAAATATTTGTTAGTCAACTGCAATACCTTTCATGAGTTTTCACATTGCATATACATATACAGCATTTAGTAGAAAATGTGCTCTTTAAAACTTATTAATTCATTTGCCAGTCTTTAATGGTCAAAACTTTTTTCCCTGATGTCAATTCCAATAATAAAAAATAAATAAAAGCCATGTCAATGCATATCCTTAGCAGACATTCTTGTTAACCAACTCTACAAAATTTCCATTAACTGAAATGCAGGAAATTCTCTGACATTTCTTACAAAGCACCCTACTTCCTTCCCCTCCCAGCTTTTCGACTCCAATATACTTTCAACAACTCCTTGAGATGCTGATTGTGAACTGTCTGAGGTCAACACATTGCAGAAGGCCACCCAGTTAGCAGCAAAGGGTGACATTTTCTTTGTATGAATAGCGGGCTTCCCTTTAATTCCATGTTAAACATTGAAGCATCTTGCATGTCCATCTGTGATCTAGGACTAAACTTTAACATTTTAAACTCCTAAGAAGCCAATAAATTTACATAAATTCCTTGTTTTTTTCTTTGTTAAAAATGATGAACATAGATCATTTATATCAGCAATCATGTACCTATGTGAGACTACATTTTTATGTGTACATTTATGGCTTAAACATGCCATATGTGTTTGTGTTCCAGTAATACCATGGGGTTTGTGCAGCAAGTTACCAAAGATACAAATATCTCTTCTTGTCTTCAAGATGACCCTGCTAGGCTAGAGAGGTTGGACCAGATGACCCACAGAGATCCCTTCCAACATGCCCCATCCTGTGATTCTGCCAACTGGTAATCTGAGCAGTTGCCTAAAACTGCGAGGCTTTTTAATCCTTTAAACACTGACATGCTTTCACTGCATATCCTGACAGCAAGAGGTTTCAAAGCACCTGCTGCAAGTTCTAGTTCATGAGTTAAAGAAAACAAAATCTCTCTTACATCACTGAAAGTTTGTGTTTAAGGATTTATAAGCAAAATTGGCCTCTCTGTCTGGAAAACTAGTAATGTTGGGGGGATTGTCCTCGCTAAATGGTGTTGCCAGTAGTGGTTGGAAGAGATGAGTAGGTGCACACAGGAACAGAGGTACCATAATGGTACCATGAAAAACAGCAATAAGTTGTGCTTGGCCATATGTATTAGAGATGCAACAGCAGCAATAATGTATCCTTTGCTTCCATACAGAACAACCCTGAAAGGTAAATTTATCAACTACAAATAAAGCACGAATCTTACTGTGCAACTGAATGATTCAGTGTAATGTAATAATATACAGAAAAGCAAAGCATGAAAATGAAGTCTGGATTCTGACTCCACTGCTATGCTATTCAAAAAAGATTGAGTGTATAGTCCGATAGTATGAATCTAATTCCAAAAGATAGCTATTGTAAAAGGAAGTATATTTCTTTTATCCCAAGTAAACTTAGACACTTATTATTATCCCAATGAACAGACAAACATGCTTCTTAGAGAAAGACATACAGCACTTCTGCAACTCCAAACAACCTGCTAAAAATAGTTTATAATAATGTAATAAAGGACTGTACCACCATGCAGATGCACAAATGAAAAATAAAATTGCAGAAGCTACCTAAATTCCACCTCAACATTATTAGCTTCTTATTCATGATATCATTTTTTTAACACAGTTTTACTGCATTTGATACTGTCCATTTCACAACAGCCCTCGGGACTGAACAAAACTAGTGAATGATATGGGCACAGCACATTGAGACTGAGTAGGCAGACTGTAAGTAGAGACATATTTTCTATCTCAGATAGAGGACTATTCCTATAAATGCTGATGCATTTACTAAAACTTGTCACAAGTGTGAAAACTGCAAATAGGCACAGGATTGGAGACTAAATAGCTATGACATGGTGTAAGGACAGTGTAGTGGCGGACTTGGCAGTGCTGGGTTAACAGCTGGATTCAATGAACTTCGAGGTCCTTTTCAACCGTAACGATTCTATGACACAGAGGAGAAAAAGTAAAGAGGGGATTTTTTTTTCGTTTGGTTGGGGGTTTTTTTGTTTTTGGGTTTTTTTGGTATTTTTTTTCCTACTTCACAGGAGAAATGCATGCACAGATCTAAACATGTACCACTGAATCAGGGAAGTCTATAGCGAAGGCATGACTTGAACCCAGGTATCATTCCAGTTCCTTAGTCACAGGTTTGTTTTCTTGAGGTGTAAACTTCTAATCAATGCTTGGGATAAATCCATTATGACACTGTATCCAGGAGCACATTCAGCATTAGCAAGCTAACTTGAAATGGGTACACCTCAGAAATATCTCAAATCTCAAAAAAATCATTGTGAAAGAGTCATTTTCTTTCCCAGTATCATTCCAGAAAAACAAATTTTATTTTTTTTAGTGTTGTGATGCAGTATAGAACATTTCAAAAATTAAAAGAGGTATTCAACTATCATTTTAAATCTCACTAAATATCAAATCTTTAATCTTTAATTGGATACCTGCACCACAGCATAGCATTTTAACACTGAAAACCAAATCAGACAGCCCTGACTTAGCCTGCAACTCAGCTGTCTGTGCTGTACATGATGAATCACTCCCTATTTTGAGCAGCTTTCCACACATTGAGACTTGCATTCATAAATTCACATTAGGCAGTTAATGGGACAGAATCGGGGTTGCTATGACAACAGTGTGATGTGCCCTATCACTTAAGTGAGAAAATGAACACTAGTAATTATCACCAAGCAAATGGTATTTTTGTCTTTTGTATACTGTATCTTTTCAATGTTTTACTTTAGCTAATGAATGGATTTGTGATTTTCTACAAAGGTAGACTAAAAACCAGCCAATGTATTACATGATCTCATACGAAAAGTGAGTCAGAGTATGTCACCGGACTTATGTATTTGCAAACAACACTGACAAGATATAATGACATTAGGAAACTGCAGTTCTGAGTTCAACAGTAGGGTGCATCAGATAAAATTCACAGCGTGAACAAGCACTGTCTCAATGATGTTTTCAATCTGAAATCAATATTACCTTCATGTCATGAAACCCAATAGTCATAAAGAACATACAACACTGACATTTCTCATTAGGGTTGCAACAGATATCCTGTATTGTAGCAAAATACTGTTAAAACCCTTTGTGCACTTGCTTTCTCTTCTGAGAAGGTCAGACTCCCCTAATAACATCTCTTGTACTTAAAAGGACAGATGCAAGCGGAATACTTCTGGACTGACATTCAAAAAATAAATACTGCTAAAGCCATAGTTTTATGATCTGTGTTATGGTTTTTTTTGTTTATTCCACACAATTTAGAAACGGCAGTACTTAATATGCTTAGAAAAAAGATATATATAGATATATATATAGATATATATATATGTTCACATTTAAAATCTCTACCTCCTACCATTGATCTGACTCCCCTTTAACCTACAGGAGTCTGAAGACATGTTCTTTTACCCACTTTCAAGGTATCAGTAGATAATTTGAAACTGTCCCTATTTTCATGGCTCTCGAGTACAGCAGCTCCCCTTTTTACCTTAAATAGCCTGAAAGAACAGACTGTCATTCTCTGAAATTGCCAGTGATCAGTATGTCTTACATAAGTAAGCACTGTGGTTTAACCTGCCTTCTGTCTGGCAGAAAATTCAGGTATGATTATTCAAAGAATTATTGAAGGGCCTATCATCAAAATACTCAAACCCAAAATATACAGCATATCTTTAAAGTTCTGAATCTGCATGATTATATGATAAGCTTCCTTATTCCCATGAGTTTAGGGTTAGTAATAAGGCACAAAGCCAAAGACAGACAGTTAAACTTGAGACTTGGTGCAGTCCTGGCCTAACTTCACAGTCACTGCTACACCAAGAGGTAGATCTGCCTCTGACAGGTGTCAAAGACCACAAAGTGTACATAGAGTTGTTTTTCTACCTTTACAGCCTCCCAGACCCTTAAAACAGTCCCAAAAGACTGAATTAAGAATTCCTGTCCCACAGTAACATCAGCATTTCATAAAATGTAGATAAAGCTCAGAAGAGCCTGAAGAAACAAGGAAAATGCTTGAGTGATACACAATATAAAAAGGAAAAAGAGAGCATGGTGCTACCACAGAATGAGTCTGCTATGTCCAACACTGTAAAATAACTGTTAGAAAGTTGTTCATCAGTGATTTTAGTGCACTATCATATTATTTATATATATCCATAAAATAATAAGTTTCTAGAGAGCATAAGGTGTGTATGTTGATAAGTGTGGGGTAAGGGAAAATGAGAAATTAATTCTATTGTATCTTGAGAGTCTGGAGAAAAGCAAAAAAAAAAAAAAAAAACCAACAACAACAAAACCAAAACCACATTTCCCAACTTTTCACAATATCCAGTTTACTGAACATTCCTATCAAGCTGAATTCTGTACATATACATCCGTATACTCAAAGACAATTTTTCATTTAACCAGGACTTGTTGGGTTTATTAAGTAGCACTTAGCTGCAGCTGTCCTTTTTTTCTCACCAGAAATTTTTATCTTCAGGCTTGCAGGAAATATTTTTCTTCAGATTTTTAAGCAAAATAATGTAACTTGCAGTTCCAAACCTGGCTGGGGAGTTAAGGAGATTTAGGGACTACATTTCAGATCAGTAATCTCTATTATGTGACCTTGTGATCAGTGGCATTTTCTAGCCTAGACTGCAATTCCCATGATGCCAGTAGAGGCACAGTTTTGACTCTAAACAACCTTCATTGTGGACTTCTTCCTCAGGCAAATTGTAATAGTTGGTTGCTGTTCTTCTGTGTATTTAATGATAAAACCACAGCCACTCAGACAGGCAGATAATATGAGCTGAATTTTAATGTAGAACATAAGCAACATTTTGTAGATGAGAAAGAAATAAATTTAAATAAAGTTGTGGAGTCCCCTGTTTCTACCTCACTGTAATAATCTCTCAATGTATAGCTATATACTATACTTCATCCTATTCATAAAACTGAAGATTGCTTTGTCTCAGTACATTTATGAAAAATGGCAAAACTATTTTATTCTGATCTTTCAGAGAGGTAACATTCCCATTTACTGCTCTGAAACCAATGGTCTTAATTAGCTACTGATTTATATAGTCTTCATGCTATCCTCTATCCAACACATGACCAGTGGTAAAGCACAGAACTGAAGGGGTTTTTTTTCTCTAATTGTACAAATACATGTGTTTCTCACATAAATGGTTTTCCTAAATCACAGAACAAGTCCAAATATTTACCCAAGCTTCATCAAAAGCACAATTACTCACACATGATTTATAAAATCCCTCTTCATAGCGACCTCCCAAAACTTATTCCCAAACCAAACAGCCCAGCTGGAAGATACCTTCTATTACACTTTTGAGAAATTACTATACAGCTGTTATCTATCAGACCCTGACAACCTGCATAAAATAAATTATCTAAACACTTAATTTAAGAGAAAAATCACTGATAGCAATCTTACCATTAAACACAGGGACATGCATTTATTTACACAGGGAAAGGTTTTTATACCTCATTTTCTGCTGCTCATCAATTGTGAGCCAACAATTTAAGAACTTACTTTCTTCATAAATCCTCACCAAAGATTTTATTTTAAAAAAGGAAAAACCTCCATTTAAAGAGCACAGTTGGCTAGGAAATGATGGTATAGTTATAAATAAAAATTATTAATCAACTGTCACTTGAGAGTATTCTGACCAAATTTACTGTCAGCGTCACAGATAAACTTTTGTGCATTTTATTTCTTTGAACAGGAATTATACTGTGAAAGAAAAAAGAATCATGCACAATGGTCCAGACTTCATTTACAGTAGGAAGGGAGAGAAAGAGGGTCTCTGAAAACAGATTAGTATCTGTGTAATCTGAAAATTCCCTTTTTCATATAGCCACTGATACTGGCAAAAATTCAGTGTGAACTTACAGCTTTGTTCTAGCAGGGTTTACATCAAACCAGATATGATCTGCCCTTCCATAACTAGCATAAATCAAATGGACTCCACACTGTCTTCTCATGCTCATTTAAAACAAAAACAATGCATGCCCATGTCTAAAGTGCCACCTTTAGATGATCTCAGACTATACAGGTGAATATAGATTCATAAATGATATTTTCTTTAATTTCTTCATATCTGGATCAAATATTTTAAACTGATTAGCCATTCCGATGTTCTAAAAACCTCCTTTTTCTTTTTTGCATTTCACCTCAACTGGTCTTGAATCAGGGCTTACTTAAGCCATCTGTCTGAAAACAAGGCATTTGTAATCAAAACCAAAGAACATTAAGTCCTTACTTTCTCAGCAGTTCTAAAACTAGGACACACTGACAAGTGTCCAGATCCTCCCCCGTAATTTCTTCTAGGCTAACAGAAGCATTCACCTCTAAAGATGATGTAAGTGCCTATTTAAAAACCAAAAGCACAGAGGGTTGTAGAGGAACTACCACCATTCAGGGACAACTGGGTTTTGATCTTTAGGGTAGTGTAGAGGGAAACGTATTTGTGTTAACAAGTTTTCATTGTACTCAAATGGGCTTAAAAGTTAGCAGAAATATACCCTACCTTCTACCAAATTGTCTCTCTCAGCAGAAACTGGATAGTATTAGTACAGGGAGCAGGCATCTATTCTTTTCTAATGCGGATTTTGTTGAATTTACCCTTCTGTATCTTTTTTTTTTTTCTTTTTTTCTGAGTTTAAACTATTAGGCAATATTGAGCAATATAGACAATTTTTAAATCCATCGCTAGGATTTTGACAGGAACAAAGTTTACACCAACGCAAACACTTTAGAAAATCCCATATGATATTATGTCAAGTCTTGAGAAAAGCCAATGAAATCACTAAGTGAGCAACACTAAAAGCACTTACTCTCATGTTTTACATAAACATCATGTACAGTTCTGTGCCAAATACATGTTATCTTGCCACAACACTAGATGTGTGCAACAGACACAGCTGACACCTTTACAGACCCACGTGTACTTTCACTTACAAAACAAACAAAAACTCAGTTTATGTAAGAGTATTTATCATAGCTACAAATAGAGAAATGTCCATAAATCAAGCATATGCCCACAGCACACCTATGTTCCAGCAAGTGCATATTATGAAAATTAAATGTCTTTAAATACTAAGAAAAAGTTAACTACTATCAGTAGAGGGACTGAAGGGCAAAAAGTGCAAAAAGAAATTTCTACTGCTATGTGAGAGTCAATGAAACTACAGAAGAGAAGGAAAGAATTTGTTATTCTGTCTCCTTGATATCATTATCATAACATGCAAATCAAGATGCAACAAGAGTTGAAGCTGACACATGCACACAACTTCAAAAAATTCTACTAAATACCGTATTTCATATAGCAAAAACAATATGATGAATAAAAACAAAAGCAAAATGATAGCTTCTCTAATGTAGAAGCAAATACTTGCACTGATGCTCTGCATCCCAGAGGCTCCCTAAAAATTTTGAGACTGTCCTACCATACCTGCATTTCACTTTCATAATCAAAGATAAGTGGGGGGGGGGCGGGGGGAGGGGGGAGGAGAAGCCTCATGAGATCAAGAGGTTGGCTGAAGAGTTATTTAAGCTCTTAGAGAGTTCCTCAGTTGTACACCACAAATAGAAAAAGATAAATGAAGTAACAAGTTGAAGAGAGTTACATTTTCAGCCTTTCCTTGTATTCAGTGAAGGAGGTTATTTGTTTGAGGGACGTGGTCCTCCTCTGTAAGAATACATAAAACCCACCCATGCTAGGCATTTGGTTCTTGTCAAGGAGACTGTTGCATGAAAACAATGGGGTCATTTCAAAATGAGACTAACTGCATTTAAGCAGAAAAGTAAACACTAGCTACAAATAGCACAGTCTCTCACTCTTCAAAAAGAGTAAGATGTTACTTGCCTTAAAACGCTGCCTTTGAAACAGTAAGCGCACAAATATTGACAAAACATCTGAACAAAAGAATGGAAACAGCAAGTGTTACAAAACAAAGCTCCTATAAAAGTAAAAGTCATGGCCTTGAAGAATAAGAGGCTTTTAAGAGGGACAGTTGATTCATCAAAGGTGCAAGTGCTCAGATAAAACTAACATTTGGAGAGCTTTTATTAGGCAAAAAAAGTCCCCTATTATTCACCCCCCACATTGGGATTAAACAATTCCTTACTTTGAGAAAGTTGTCCCTGAATGTATACAGAACAGAGGACTTTGCAGCTCTGTTTCAAGGATGTTTAGGAGCAAAAGGTTGAGCAGGGGGCAATAAAGGGGTGGGGGCAGAGGGGACAGAGAAACAGAACTGAGTACATGGGCTGGTAGCCCTGGAGCCTTGACTCCAAATGTAGTGAAAGATCAATGCCTTCCTCTGAAACCAACTGCTGTAACAGGAGAGGCAGAAGGAAAGTGCACTTTAGATTTCCTGCCTTCAGCTAGGATAGAGAGGATCTGTCCTGAAGCTCTGACTCAGCACTGTCTGCCTTGCTGCTGGAGTAGACATGGGGGAGCAGCACTACCATATCTGCCTGAAATGGAACTTTTGCACTAAAAATCTTCCCTGTCCCTTACACAGAATTCCCTGATTAATAATGCTGGAAATGCTGCATTTCTGCACTGTCCATGTCTGACTCAGCACAGTGGAACTGCAGCCCAATCTAGGAAGCCTTCCCAAGGCATTTTTGCAATTGCCTCTACCTCAGTGTTGCTTCTGAAATATGAAAAGGTGAGACACTCAGAGGTGTTAGAGTAGACTGGGAAGGAAGAAACTAGAGAGAATTTAGGCAGTCCTGGACTGCCCTACTTTGGGCAAAATCTAGAGTGCCCCAGAACTGACATGGGCAACTTCACAGGTCATAGCCTTGACTGCAAATCCAGAATGAGCCACTCCACCCCAGTGCTATTACAGAGCACTGTATCAATGTATGCAGTTTCCACAGTAAGCCTTACAATAAGGCCTTAGTTATTTGTGTTCACTAAAGAACAGTAATTCTGACAGAGGAAGGACCTGTACTGTTACTTTGATACCTCTCTGTTACTTTCCTTTTAATCCAGAATTGCATCATGAATAAGGTATGCAATAAAGAGTTGGTGCAAAGCTCTTCTCTGTCCTACACAGAAAAACTTTAGTATTGGGGGTGTTGGGTGGGTTGTGAGGTGGAGAACACTGGAGAACACATCATTCCCACTTTAGGTGCTCTTCTCCGACTCCAATCATCTACCAGACATTGCCATGTTTCATTGGCTCTGAATACAGCCCCAAATATCTGTAGCTCTGTACTTGGGCTTGCCTGTCCCTGGTGCGTCATACGAGAAAGCCAAATGTGGGTTAGAGATATTGATACTGAGTAGTTATCAAATTACGGATGCACACTTGAAACAGTGTCTGATATAAGAGCTTTTCGCTCCCCTCAGAGCTAGACAGGGGTGTCAACATGTGACTTACAAACACAAGAAGAAACAAGCTCTGTAAGTATATTCTCCATATAGCAGAACCCATTGCATTGACACAGTCTACTGTGAGGGATATCTTATTTCACAGGTAAATCACCCAGAAAAATCTGTAATACCTAAACCAGAAAATATTCAGACTATGCAAACATAAGCAAACATCTTTAATACTCCGTAGTGTCCAAAATGAAATCCGTGCTTTCTTACCCTGTAGAAATTAGGATTCTGGAGAACAATAGGGTAATTTGAGAGAATTAGATCTAACTAAAAAGACAAAGGGGAGTGCTTATATGAAAATATCCCAAAGTTACTGGAACATAAATTGGTTAAGAAATCTGATCCTTAGGCATGAGCAATGAAAGCTTTCCATACAACTTTAAAATGTACTGATACCATTAGAAGCAGTTACAACAGCAGGTATAAAACATCACCCTGCAATTCAGGCACTATATGCTTCTCCATATGGCAGCAGGATATGACCAGTTGTCTCAGAAGTCTAAGGAAATTGATGCATTTAAAAAAAAAATTCAATATCCCCACATTCCCATATCATTAAAGATATGTTCATAGTCTTTAGCCTCATACCCCTTAATGCTAACTATTACCATTATCAATAAATTTGTTCACAAGATGATTTGTGGAAGGCTGTAATGAAAAAACCAGTCCCTATGAAACACCTGCCAAAAATTTCTTCAGAAAGCAGTTGACAGATTGGGAATCCTCACACAGTCCTACTAAAACTCTGACATCTTTTAAAAAAAATTTAATAGAAATATTTTAATATTTTTACACACATCTAATTAATTCATTTGAAGCACAGAAACATCATGAACCACGAGAAGAAATTCCAACATAGCATTCAAATAAAATCACAATTAAACCCTTTCTAGCTAAAGGTAATTGCTTTGCAACAACTGAAATTAAATCCTTTTAAGTTATTTGCATTAAAAAAAAAAATCAATAGAAGCCTTGGGAAATAGAGCACAAAAAGTAGTACAGGAGATAAAATGACCCTTTCATGTTCTGATTAAGGGTTTGTGGATAATAAGGTATTTGTAAGGCAAATACAATAGCAATCCATAGAAACACAAAAATATCCAGAATATTTTTTTAAAATGTGAAAACAATAAAAAAAAATCTTTTGTTTGTGGTTGCTGGTGTTTCTTGTTTTGTCTTTTAATAAACCAGAGATTTTTGAGGTTTACATACAGACAGAATGGCATATTTGTATGTGAATCCCTTAAAATTCTTTCCTCAAGCTACAAACTCCAGACATAAATTATAGAGGACATATTGGTCTCCTTGAGCCTTGGGAACAGCAATCAGTCTGTCAATGGCAAATAGGAATGACTTGATGAATACAAAATATCTTTCAGTTGAAAGATTTTTTCCACTGTTTGGGAAATACTTGTCAATACTAATCCATTTCAGTCTCTCCTGCAGAAGAATACAAAACTAATTTGATTAACCAACAAACTAATTACTTGGACATCAAGTCTTAATAGTGATTTTGTTACAGAATTGGGTCATATCTGTGGGCTTTACTATTCAGAGAGGTAAATTCAGACACAATGCATCTGTTCTCTAGACCAGGCCATGGTCTAGAGAATTGTTACAGTAAGACTTGAACAGCTGTGAATTTCTCATCTGGAATAAAAAAATTAGATTCTAAATACCCAAAATGTAATAAGAAGCAGAACGGGTGTCTCCCACAACCAGCACATATGGGTCAGCTGGGGGAAATAGATAAGGTTTTCATGAATTTATGTGAGTGACTAAAAACCAGAGACCAGAACTTTTCACTTTGACACTACTAGAAAGAGGACTCATACCTAACAAAAAACAACTGCCTTGAATTTATCTTGGGAAGTGATTTTTGTCTATGGCAGGATCTATTTTATCAAATTGATGATGTAACATTGGAGCTAACCTGGGAAAAATTCCCAGCTGGATAATATCATCTGTGTCAATATAATGCTGTCACAGAGCAGTTACAATAGATGAGTACTATCACCGCATGTGTCTCTGGAATAAGGCAGGGAGAAAAATAACACAGGTTCAAAGGTTTTTCTCCATGAGACTGGAAAGCTGGAATTGAGGCAGATACTACAGAAATATCTGGCAGGTAACACTGTATTTCTTCTTTGATTATTTTAATATTGTGCTGTAAAAAACACAACCATTTTGGCTTTCACACCAAAAGCTTTCCAGGGGAATGTCAGAATTGCTTCAGTGCAAGTGAAAAAAGTAATCTCAGCGGTTAATTTCTTTTAAGATTTTGTGAAACAGTAGTCATTTTGTTTTGAATGTGTTCAGCAACAGCAGCTCTATCCAGGAATGTGAAATGCATGATTTATACACTCTGTCTTCTGTATACTGAGGATCAGTGGAAAATGTAAATATGCAGAAAAAGATATGTGGCAATAAGAGGCAACTGAAAGCAACATCATGAGAAATAATCCATTTGTACTCGCAGTTCTGATAGCTGGAGAAGGCCACAAGGTACTCTATTGTCGCACATCAAGAAATTATAAAAATTACTTATGATGAAATGAGGAAAATTCCAGGTGCAGATTCCATTACAAAACACTGAGGAAGTACTTGTGTTGACCTAACAGCTGATGAACAAAGCATTGTGGTAATGAATTTAGTTCTATCCAGATAAGAAGTGTTTAGGTTCTTTCTTTTTCTTTTGATTGTAATTTAGACAGTTTGATCATATCCCTTCCACATTACTGGTGTTTATGTCTCTTAACAGTCATCACCAGGACAAAGACTTCTTAAAACTGACTGCTCCCACACACTGCTTTCTCTTTAACTGATGCTCTGCCTCTGCAACAGAACTTCCCCATCTCCTTTATTACCCCAACTCCACTATGCACATTTAGCCTCTCACAGACAAATTACTTTTCCTCATCATTAATAAATGGTGTTCCTGGGTTTGCATTATCAGTCCAGTCCACAAGTGCAGATGATGGGACCCTGACCTTGCCAAGAGAGGCAATGCTTTAAGCTGGACAAGGGGTAGGTGGGAGATCAGAGAGGGCTGCATGGGAACACTGGTTCTTTAAGCTGTGACTGCATATGAGATCAGCATTCCCAAGATACTTCACAAAGAGCTGGATCTTGTTTTCTATGGCATCACTTGTCTTCTCTTATGGTCATATTCATTTAACATTCTTTTGCAATGAGACTGAACATGCATCCTTAGCGCCTGTGAATGACTTCCTTAGCTCTCTGTGCTCATCTTCCCTGCATTACATCCTGTTCTTTGTACCCCCCACTTGCAGAGCTCCAATCAGGAAATACATCCATATATACACATACATATTATTTTCCTTCTTCCTTCAGGATGACACTAATACATTGTCATGATTCTGGAAAAGGCCTTGGGGGATGCTCTTGTCAGATCAAATGGTGGTGATCAAAGTTACTTAAAAAAGTAAAATAAAACAGGAGTCCAAAGCAAAGAGGGAAAACCCCTTCTGTACAGAGGAAGCCCTTGAATAGTTAGGGGGGTGAAGGAGAAGCCTCTGTTCAGAGCCTCATCTTCAGCTATCACATACAGAACTCCCCTGTGTTTGTTTCTCATTTTGAATGTCTGGCAACAGGATGGAAAAGGACCCTTGACGGGGAATGGGCACTTCATTCTGTTCTGAGGATATACACATCTACTGCTGCCCCTGTCTTTACACAGGAAATAGTTGAGGAGGGGGGGTGTTGTGGGTTTTTTGAAGGGGGTGGTTTTGATGGTTTTTCTGTGGGGTTTGTTTGGGTTTTTTCCCCCCTTCAATTGTGAGACCAGGATGTAGCTGTTCCATTTGTTCCATAAAGCGCCCCCTCTGGATAATAACAGAATAATACTGGCTGGAAGAGACCTCAAGAGAGCTCTACTCCAATCTCTTCCAAGTAAAGTCTGCTCAGGTCAGCTTGCTCAGGGCTATTCCCAGATGGAAAATCTGCAAGGACTATCTGCACAGCCTGTGCACTTGCCACCTCCGACAGTACTTGTACTGTCCTCACGGTGAAAAGCCTTTTCAGTACAGCTCCTCTTTTTTCAATTTTCAACTCCTGTTGAACATGGTGGGAGAACAAGAGACAAAGAGCCTGGTACCACGTTATTGATGACCTCCTGGTAGGAGGTGACGGACTGCTGTCAAGTCATCCCTTCTCCAGACTTCAGCCAAGGAACCCCAGCTCCTTGGCTTCTCATCACAGGTACCACTCTGCTGAACTCCCTACAGCATTACTGACACCCTTCTTGTTCAGAGGGGCCCCAAATATATACTAAACTGTAAGGAGCAGTTTAGATGGGTTATAAGAAATGCTGTGTAAAGGGGATCATCACTTCACTTGATCTCCCTCGTTCGCGCAGTTGAGGAAGTTGTTGCTGCCTTTGCGGTCAGGCAGATACTGCTGTCCCATGCTCGCCTTTCTACCTACCACAGCCCCAGCATTTTTTCATGGAGCTGCTCCACAGACTGGCAGACCTCAGCTTGTAACTTTGTGAGGAATTGTTCTTTCCCAGGAGCAAGACTCTCAAGAGCAGCACTTTGTTCCCTCCTCCAAGTCATAGATTAAGATATTGAACATAACCAGAACAGAACCCTGTAGTACTTCTCTCACTACCAGCCTCCAAGCAAAGTATGACCCATTAAAATCACTCTCTGGGCCCAATGATCCAAACCACATTGTTGTTCATCAGACCACATCCCAGGCTTCAAACACCTTCACACAAGAATGTTGTGTGAGAGAGAGCATCAAAAGCCCTGCCAAAAATCTACTCTCACTCTATAATTTTTCTTAAGACACAAAATCATTCAGCTATAGCATTCCTACAAATAAGTAGCAATTTTCTCCCAAACTAAGAGGCTGGTAAAAATCACAATTCTCACTGTGAACCAGTGATGCAATCGCTGTACTGGGACAACTGAAGACAGCTGTTGACTTTGCATCCTGGATTTCTTCCAGCTGTCCCTTGCAAAATAGCATTTTCTTCTGTGATTTTTCAGCTGGCGTTATGGCCCAGTTTCCATGCTAGAATTTCTCCTTGCAAGTTCCAGGACTGTGGATAACCTTGGCTTTCTAAAAAACTGCTTCCTGCAATATTAAGAGAATTAAAATGAATTTTCCCTGAGCATCTAATCTCAGTAGGCAGTGATCTCCAAAGAAAATAAATAAATAAATAGTTCCATTCTCAGCAGTCAGAGCAATTTTAGCTAGAAATAAATCAAATTTGGAGTGCTAGTGTCAGTACTGCATACAGTTGGATGAATCAAAACATATTTGCATAGATATTTGCACTGTTTTAATGTCCACTTTCCAAATGGTGTGAACTTCACAAACACTGGTGCAGTCAGCTTCAGCTTTATATCTGCGCATCAAAATTTACTGCTGACTGGAAGAAAGCCCCCTGGGGAGGGGGGTGCAAAAAGACAACTTTTTCTGCATATATAGAGTATATGGCTGAATATACACCAACTGATACAAAAGGACTTCTGCTTCTTTCCACCAGAAAGGCTTCCAACATAACCTTTACAAATGCTTTGTTTGGAAATAACTACCAGCTATATGGACGCATTTTTTATATAAACAAAAAGGGTTATTTTTAAATAAAAGTGAAAAACTGTTGTCAGATTCTGAAGAATAATACTTCTTCACCTCTGGACTTGAGAGTGTATCTTTCAGAAAGGAGATCTGCATGTGGGGAAGATAGTGCCTCCAATAACATAGAAAAATAGCTGAAAAATTCAGATATTGCCCAACTCAAAATATTCTTTTTTATAGAATCATACCATGTTTCCAATCTAAAACTAGTCAATTATTAAAATAGCACTTGCTAAATTCAGAGGTATTAAGTCGTCTAGATTTAATTCTAGAGTTTGAAAAAAGAATCTCCACAGCCTTTGCCCAAGTTCATAAGGATCAAGCAATACGTTGAAGAATAATTTCTATGGATTTCAAGCTTATATTAAAAAAGATTTTATGTCTGTAAGTGCAAAGATCAAATGCCAGAGTTGTGGTTTTCTGGTAGCCAGTGAAGAAAATTAATTGATTTCTATAGTATTGTTTATTTGTGACAGGATTAAAACATACCGCAAAAATCACTGCTACAAAAAACTGAGCAGTCTTCCTATAAGGCTTCACCTAAGCTCTACACGTAACATAACTGAGGTACATTTATAATTCCAGTGAAGTCAGTCTGAAATCAAAGTCATAATCTGGCATCAAGAGTAAAAATGAAGAACTAAAGTTCTGAGAGGCCTTTATATTATTGTTCTGAACCCTGAAGAGCTTTAACGTTAAAGCAATTTTCACATCTGGTGCATGATTGATGATTTTTGGATTCTGTAAAAACTTGAACTGTGGCACAGCTATTTATGTCTGAGAGAGTCTAATTTTTTACACACACACATGGCAAAACCTGCCTCTATCTCTATCTTGTCTTCACTGTGTACTTTTGAACAAAAGTCTGGATTATAGGAGAAGCATGGACAAACCACTTCAGAAACCACACTAGTGATGAGAGATGGCAGAATTGTATAAGGGAGGGGATGGGACTGAGCTGGGACCATACAGGAGGAGAGGCAAATGTTTTTACAATGAAAATGAGAGGGGAACAGATGCATTCCTGTGAGCACAGGACTGCACACTTCATTCATCCACAGAATCTTGTCATGTTGCAAAGATGGTGAAGAACGAGGTCTTTAGCTCTCCTCTGTCTTGCCCTGCTGCAGATTTCAGTCTACGATACAGCCACAGTGTTCAGGCACCATTCTTTGGAAAGATGCCTCCTCTCCCTCAGGCTTAAGTGATCATGAGCCCTGCCCAGGATAGTGAAGACTTGGAGAGGAAGGTACATGCTCTGGGCATTGTGGGTCTGACTGTGTTCAGTCTGAGAGCACAAGGAATTAGGAGCAAAATAAGTCATCGCCTACCTGCTCTAAATTTTTGCTTCTAAACTAAGATTCTACTATTTTTCCTAACCTTAAAACAGTAGCAGTCCTCTACTCTTTGAACTGGATTTGGAGTACACATGCTGATTTTGCACCTTGTTTAAAGACATAGTAAGGGCAATTAGTGTCAGAACCTGCCCCCCACCTCCTTCCTCCAAATCTTTTCAGAAACATTTTATCTGTCTGATACAACAGTTGCTAAGAGATGACTAATTTAAACAGCTTCCTCACATTTCCCTGCAGTTAGCTTGAAATCACAGATACGCACATTTGCATGTCCATGTCCCCTAGAAAGCAAAGATTGGACTACTTATAGGAAATGGTGTTCAGTAAGCAAAGTTCTACCACTTGACAGAATACCAGATAAGTATATCAAAGTTCAGAAAAGTCATGAATACAGTTAAACATTGAAGTTGATTAATACATATAACAAGACAACCTCCTCAGCAAGAAATAGTTAAGTAGGGCCATCGGTTTTAGCAGTTGGAAACCCATTATGTCATCCCCTAAGCAGTCAAGGTTTCCTTCACCTCCTCCACAGTCCTTTCTGACTAGAGCACTCACACTGCAAAATGTGGCACCACACATCTCCCCGTAGCCCAGGGAGCAGAACTGAATGTGGGGATTGCTCCTTTTCTGCAAATTCTGAAGAATGACATAAAGCATAAGTCTCTTTCTAAAACAGAACTGAAATTCACCCTAAAATATCCCCTGAAGCAATTTTTATTTTTTTAATCTAATGATTACTCAGTATAGTCTGAAGAGTATCTATAAAGAACAGCTTGAATTTTGTATTACAGAAGGAGTACATCTTGGCTGAACAGCAAACAATAACACAATATATTCTGACTATGACTGGAGTATCTCAAAGCACAAATCAAATCAGATCATGTCAAGAACGTGACAAAAAAATCCTAGTCTAAATCTTTCAGATAATTTGCCTTTAAGTCTTCCATTATTTGCAGTATCTAAAGAACAAGTGACAATGAGTGATTTTAAAAGACAGGAGTAAATTAACAAAACCAATTTGCATGGTCTGCCTGATATTACAAGCTAAAGATGGTCAGATTTCCTTACCAGTATTCTCACAGTGTCTTTGTACTATAAAAATGGCCTTAACAGGAAACACAGAATTCCTTTACTACCTTATAATAGATATTAGAACTATAGCATTAAAAAAAAAAAAAAGAACAGAAAGGGATCAAAGAGAGCAACTTAAACAATCATTTGGTTACGCTGTGGGCCTTGACTAGAACCTGAAAAATATAACAAATATGGAGGTAAAGGACACCTTTGAACATGATACAAAGAACTTGTGCTCTGAGTGGAAGTAGCAGTTGACATATTTTAGTTAAGCCAAAACAGATGTGAAGTATAGTCACTTTTCAATTACTCATGGAAAAACTATCCAGATTTCAGACTAACCATAATACATGCAGAAAAGACCCTGAACTTTTTCCTTTTCATTTTTAACCTCACTTTATATCTTCATTTCATGTTTAAATATAAATTATGTCCAGAATGCTCTTGCAGTTATTTTACATATGTTTTAAATTTGTGGGTTTGCTTTATCTTCCCTATCCCACCTCATTTATTACCCAGAATAGCAGACTCAATTGTAAATAAATACATACCAAGTGTACTTGTCGTTTTATTTTTTCCAGTGTTTTAGTTGCTGTTACAATGAGTATCAAAAGGCCTGATTTCCATCTCTTTTACTAAGAGATTCTAAAGGCTGTAAATGAATTATCAGCTATACTGTCTACAGAGTATAGATCTATATGAGACATGATTAAGTAAGAAAGATGACTTATTTTTAACAGAATTTCTGAATGGCCTTTAGATGTTACTAAACTCAGGCTAGAATATCATGATCCAATCTGTCTGTGACAAAGATAGGGATAAAAATTGTAAAGGCTGATCTGGAAGAAAAGGTCACCCTAACAGATAAGGTACAATTAAGGACATATTTAAAACATCTATTTTAGAAAAACATATGGGGAATATTCATCAAGATTAATAAACTTCTCAGCTTATTGAAAGTGGTTAGTAAATATCTTTCAGGAGATTAAACATAACACTACAGTTGTTTACAAACACTCAGTTCACATGTCAAAAATTCTTCTACATGATTTAGACTAAAGCTGAAATAGTTTTCACCTCTGCCTTAATTTCATGTAGATAGTGGAAAATCCATATCTAGTGAAGTCTGCTTTTGGCAAAAGGAACTTTGGACTCAGACAGACTCTCAGCTGTGACCCAAATCCTTCCAAGAATTGTTTCACAGATAAAATTATAGGATAGAAACATGCTTGACCTAGTATTGTCATTAGAAGAGGAGAAAAATCCTGAATTGGCATAGGTGTTCTTGTAGAACAGAAAAGTCATCAAGTTTTAACTCCTCCAAAATAAAAGAATATAAAGATTTAAACATCATTCTAGTACCCCCTGTCAAAACCCAATACCAGAATTAATCAGAAAAAAAATTAAACTAACAAAAATCACAAAACAAATTCCAAAACACTTATGTTCCCTTCATCTTTGTGAGAAAACCTGTCCTGCAATTTTCTAAAGGAAGTGAGAGTGTATGCCTAAATGTCAACTTGTAGTTAGTACTTTGATACTATCAGTGAGCTAAATTATCAAGCCATCAATAAAAAAAAAATAATAAAATTAAAAAAAAACAAAACAAAACAAAACAAAAAAAAAACCCAAAACACCACCAACCTGTGCTCAACTCGAGGAAATGGAATGGAATGGAAACAGGAATCTCATCTAAATCACTATCTGAAAATACTAAAAGTTTGCACCCACATTTGCTCAGGAGCATAAAACCATCCAGATCTTGATATTATAAGTTAAAGTACAATCCATCACACTCAGTAGGACTCAAAATTCTGTCTGGAAAGTTCTGGCTATGAAGGTGGAAACATGCATTGCATAAGTCATATACTCTGACAAACCCTGCTGCACTGGACTCACTGCAATAGAAAAATCACTTCATCTATTTGCAATGGCTATTTGTCCAAGGTTTCAAGATTTTTGGCAGGCTGGTGAAGAGATATATCCAGCAAGAGTATTTGCACAAGGGAGAAAAAAAGACATGTCTAAGACCCAGACATACAACATCTTGATTGTCGAACATATAGTTTATATGTGTTTTTTATATAGTTTATATCAGTTCATCGTTTTATCTGAAGAATGAAAATGAAAATTCCCCCTTTTCCCCTCCCCCTTGATTTGCCTCTCATTATAGAGACATTTTAGGAACCCACAATAGCAAAGTAGTACAAATGAAATCTTGACACCTGCCACATAAAAAGCAGAATAACGGCAGATCCAAAAGGATGTGGTTTATAAAATAAAATATAAGCATCTACCCATGTAAAATGTGTATATCCACCGATTTATGCTTTTCCAATGACACTGATTTTCTTTGTGAGCAGTAACACAGGGATTACACATGATTAGCTGCTGCAGTCATTGTGAGAAGAGAGGCAGCAGCCCTCCAGCACAGGCTGTCTGTGAGCAGAATAGGAAAGTGCTTCCTTTCCTCTGAAGTAGACAGAACTCAAACTAAAGCTATATTCAGTTCAAAGACTTCAAAAGCACATGCCATACCTCGGGTTTTAGATTAATCTTAACATACAAGCTTCGGTAGAGAGATGAAGCTTTAGGTCTTTGGGCAGGCAGTACTTTAAAAAAATAATTAAGAATTAAATGCATAAATCCATGTAACTGCAACATTAAATTATGAATATCATTGCAGAATTGAGAAAAGCTAAAGGTTACATTTGCTGGCTAAGCAGCTCACCATGCTCTTATTTGTCCAACACGAATAAGCATTACAATCTATTTGATGTCTGCATACAAGGCACACAAAACCAGGTGAAGCAAGGTTACTATGAAACCTTTTCCATTTCATTGTCTGGATGTTCTAATATAATTTGGCCCCTTAGCATTGCCAGATGGCGTTTAGAAGCCTAGTCATACCTGCAGGATACAATCACATAGGCACTGTGCCATGTTAATCCAGAGCTGTATCTTGCCAGACTAAAGCATAAACAAAAAACCACAAAAAATGTAGCTATGCCTTCAGAAAGCTGGCTGCAAAAAACAACACAGGGAAGCAGTGCTACTGATCACAACAGCATTCATGGCTCTAGACATCAATGAGCTGCCACTATTGATAGGTGACATTGTCCTTAACAGCTGAAGATCTTGACATCTGAATGTGAAAAGTTCTGGTTTTCTTCAGGTACACAGCACTGGCAGCAGACTCTAACGCCTTACTACATCAACACCAATAACAAAGGGTTTGGTCCAATGTTATTTGCTCAGGCACAAGTGATGATATCAACATTAAAATACAATGTCATAGATATAGAAAGAAAGGGAAAATAAGTAAAGAATGTGAGAACTTCTACCTAAAGAAGAAGAATATGAGAAAAATGCAATCAAAGATAACCTTTTGGGAACAACACAGAGGTCAAAAATAATTCAAATCCAAGAATCCTGGTGTAGAAATCCCATTCTTTTAAGGTGACTGTGCTGAAAGTAATGTATATGAAATTATACATTTTCCAGATGAGGGACACATTTTAAAACACTTTATAGGCTTGCATATATATTTGGCACTTGATAATGAAAAATTAATTATTTTTAGTAATTTAACAGTAACTGTAGGATTTAGCTTTACTGTCCAATGTGACCTCTTAATTCAGAAAAATTCTCTCTAGTCAAACACCCATTCCAAGACAAGTGTCTGACTCTCATTTAGAATAGATTTGTATGAAGATTCACACACTGATGAAAATTATTTTGGGGGAAAATAAAACTAACACAGTATTAAATAGAGCAACTAATACCAGAGAAATATTTTTCACCAGCCTAAAAAAAGATTCAGTACCCAACAGTACTACCTCAGCTCTTCTAGAAAGCACAGCACTTCCATTTGGTTTTGATTAGACCTTCCTTGAACACTGAGTGCTCAGTTAAAGAGAGTTCTGATTTTTACCTCTTGCTCCTTGATTGCCACCTTTCATTCGAGAGAAAAGCCACCATGGTCCAGAAAGCACGTTACATTGACATATTCCATTCCCTACAGTGCCTACAACTATTTGAAAAGCAAGGCTTCATATCTGCAGTTTAAAGACACATAGATTAGATACAAAATTTCTTTTTTTTTAAAGCTCCTCAGCCCCTTTTGAATTCTCTCCCCCACCTATACTGCCAAAACCAAACACCTCTCAACAAACTAAAGTCTCTGCAGAATTTTCATTACGCAAACCTGACAGCTATCTATTCTATCCATTTACTGCATCCAATGTCTCAGATTTGATTTGCTGCCTTCAGGACAGCAAGATAGATTTCTTAATAGTAAATAGTAAATCTTGTGAAGAGATGGTTCACTGAGACCAGTCACTGAATTTGTGTCTGAATGGCGTGCCCATAAGCACCCAGATCTTAGAAGCCCAAAATCAAAACACGTCAGCTAAACAGCTAAAATAACAACAAAATTGTTACAACTTTCTCAGAAATATCTTAGTCAACGGTATTCTTTTTGTTCACTGTCAAAGTGATAACAGCTGCAGGGTGTCCTCCACCTGGCCTGTCAGGTCTACTCATAGAAAAGCATGGCTGTAAGTATTTCAAAGAGACACCTCTGCTGGATGGAAGAAATTATCCAGTCTCTTCTAGTACACAGTAAGATAAATTACAGGTGTTTAGTGTTTTGGAATCAAGACAGGGATCCCCTGTCTTGATTCCTACACAGAGACAGTCAGAGGAGCACCACAGATAACGCTGAGGTTCATTCCAGTGTGGCCTTTCTCCACCTGATGTGAGGCAGCAGTAGATGGTCTGACAATCTCATAATAACCAGGGACATTCCTGCTATTTACAGTGGCTCACAGATGTTAAACAGTAATGATCCCGAACATCTCTAATCCTATTTGCACGTCTATTAAAATAGAGTATACTATTTGAATAGCATAATTCTGGAGTCTTATCATATTTATAAATTTTACAAGTACATTGTGAGCAGGCCTGATGTGATACGACTGTATTAATTTTCCACTGTATCTGCTACTTGCTTGAAAATTATTTTAAAAATCCAAGATCAGAACGGTAGTAATGCATAAGCAAATGGAGTCAGCTCCTTCAGGGCCTTCCAAAGGAGTCTTTTTCCTGTCAACTCTTGTTCTTTATATGCATTTATTTGTTTTTCAGGTTTGATGATATAAATGTTTTCAAAGTGTACCTTTAAATGAAAACTTGTACTGTACTAACAATTGAAGCAGTAATGCTGAAAGACTACAACTAACTTCTGTATCTTACTGCAGTATTAAAGGAATATTACATAGATTTACATATACACGCACAAATCTAAGTGCATATATTCATAAGTTTATGTGTACACTGATAACAGAATAAGATGATAAATGGTTATCACAAGACTGTTCAATTGATAAATTTATTATAATTTTTATTAGTTATTTAACCAGTACTGTAGTAATTACAGAATTTACAAAGCATTTTAAAAGCTATAATTTTCCAGAGAGATTAAATTAATATTTATATGGTGGAAAATTTAATCTCTATTTCCATGTTTATCACATTTTTACGCTAATAGTAGAGTCTAAAATATTAGATCAGAAAGGCTATTAGCAAAAACTAGAAACTGCAGAAGACTCCTTTGATTGAACTCCAACCATACATAACTAGACTAGGACTATAACAAGGAGATTGTTAACATCGTATCTTTTTTAGAAAAAAATATTCCAGATTAATGTTCTTTGAAAATACAGATACATTTCAAAAATAGTTTAAATCATGATAAAACGAAAACTGATAGTTAAATTAATTTAATAAAGTACAATTCAGACTTACCTGTTAAGCCCCAGAGGAGAAAAAAACCCTGTGAGATCATAAAATTCTTCTAAATCAAAATACTGAATTTTGTGAAGAATGATGAAAAAAGCATCTCTACCTTATTAGTACCTAGTAAACTTTTATTCTGAATGTATGGAGCACACTCTTACTGCTATTTCAAAAATTTAATTACATCAGAAGCAAATCCTGTTAAAATAGCTGAGCATGTATATATTCAGTACTCCACTTCTTTTGCTCAAGGGTCATAAAAATACTATTCTAAGTACTAGGGGGCTAGAAGCATGCTTAAAGCTTATTTCCTTTGTATTATCTCATTTCTTAGGAAAAGAGTCAGGGAAACTATAAAAAGTACACATATTTTAATTCAGTAGCCATTCTGTTAAATTCTAATAATCTTTATACATACATGTCTATCTTCCTGATTAGGGAGAATTGGTGTAAGACAACGTGAAAAATACAGAACTACCCAAAAGGTTCTTCAGAAAGGCTCTCCTTTTGACCTTTTATATGGTTCAGAGGCAGGCTGTGTAGTCAACAACATTAATGCATTCACTTACAGTAGCAGTGTAAAGTGGCTGATCGTGTATGCTGGAAGGGCTAGAAATGCTAAATACTGAATGTTTCCATTGCTGCACTCAGTGATGGTGTGCTTACTAACACTTTTGAATGCAAAACGTAAAACATTTTGGACTTCTCCCATGATATACAGGTCAAATGTACTTGGAGTGGAGAGAAGCTTTCACCTCACCTTAAAACTGATAATCAAGCATTTTTTGTTTTCAGCTGGTGTAATACCAGCTGCAGAAAATAACTCCAGCTGATCAAATTTTACTCTCAGTAGCAGATGTGTGACTTAAAGGTCTTTAAATTTTGACTTCAGCTGTTCTCAGACAACAGGCTCTTATCTTCCAGTGCAAGTGCACAGATTTAGCTAAAGGCAAAGTTTTCTCAAAGCAGTACCAAAAATTCTACAGAGTCCATTGACTTTTATTTACTGTACATTGGCTGTATAATAATGCTTAAGCCAAAACACTGAAGATGGTTCCGTTTGTAATTGTACAACCATAAATAATTACAAAATTTGTACAATAACAGAGATTCAGACAGTTGTAAACGGGTAATAATGGTGCCTCTGCCTTCTCTTAACAGGAAAATTCTCTTACAAGCAGCAGACCATCACAACTGTACTGTGGGCTAACCTACAGATGCTTTTTCCATTCTCATCAAATGTTGACCTCTTCCAAATTGAGCTTTACATTATTTGTTATTTGACACCATGACTTTGCCTCCCAGCCTTCAAAACACCGGGAAGAAAATGTAGTAAGAATGATGTAAGAATCACTTATTGACAGAATTTGTTATGTAGGTCCCAAGCCACAGAAATGCATCCTTTTAAGGAAAGGAAATTGAATTAAGGCTTTTGAGACTAGACGCTCCATAAGTGAACCGCAGGAGGAATAAGAATCCTTCATTAGAAAAACCTAGAAGACAATAATGTAATCCATCTCAAGATGATTTTCTCTTGCTATCTAGAGACTCTTAGGCTAAATGAGAATACATAACAACATAAAACATTTTCCTATTAATTACAAAAATCTGTGCTTCACTTGACTTTCTCAATAAACTTCTATATGTGCTTCCAATTTGGGGTCATCTCCCTTCATACAGAAGGGCTGCATATTCATGCAAGAAAAAGTTCATCAAACCTGTTGATATGTGTTGATATTGATAAAGTGACATGGAAGATGTCACTTTAATTGTGACAAAATATCAGGAGAATGCAGCATAGCCATCACACCATATCCTGTACTCTAGTGGATAAATTACAAGGTTCCTTTCAGTAGATTCAAATATGGTGTCTACTGACAATATCCAAAAGGTTTCCTCTCCTCCTCCTCTCTCTTCTAGCTCAAGCATCCCATGGTTACAGGTTTCAAGTCAGTAATCCCTAAAGTCCTCTGCATTTTCATTTCTCAGAAGACTACAACTACAACCACCCCTTTTCCATCATGACTGAGACAATCCATTTCTTGAAAAAAAAAAAAAAAGAGCAAAGATACTGTAGAATCGTAGACAATAATTATAAATTCCCAACCTGCTCACATAGATTCTGGCCTGTACACGGACCTCAATGCAGAAATAATTACTCTATATAATTCTGTGTGGTGACAAGCATAATGTGGTCTGATTTAAGGTCATGGCCGGTAGATACTACTGTAACACAAACACTGCAGGAGTAATGCAAAACCACAAAAAGGTAGTTAGGACTTTCTGCATATTACCATTTTTTAATTCCAAAAGTCTATTCCTGACTAATTGTCATTGCCACCTACTCTCACTTAAATCGGGGTAAAAGGAAGATAAAAAATATTTCTATGGCATCTCAACATTAATTAACAGCACTACTTAAACATGAAAGGCATCGTTCTAATTTAAATACCATCTAAGTGTATGTATTTCTTTGGAAAAACAACAACAGAAAAAACCTGCTCTGTGATTGAAAGGATTCATGTTGAACCCTCAGATGAAATGCTATCAAATTTGTGCAACATAAAGCAAAGAGGAGAGAAGGAGGGAATACAGGAGGGATATATTAACTGACTTTGATTAAGCTACTTGTTTTATTTTATGAATTAAAGTAGAAGAAATGCTAAAAACATTGAGGCAAGACTTTTTAATAGCCATATGAATGAGAACCAGTGTACTAAGTGAAAGTCTTGAACACACCATCTTACCTGGTCCCAAAAAAGCTACCTTTTCTATTACATTATTTTGATTATGTCTCTAAAGGAAAGTACAGGTACTCATTCATTAACGAACACCACCTAATTACATTATTCAGTAGCACTCTACATTTCTAATAATTCTAATTGTCAAATTGTTCTACACTAAAAATATACTAGAACATACCCAGTTTATTAATAGATTCATAGCCTTGAAATACTGCATTTTATTCAGGACATTTACAGTCAGAGTATGCATAATTTCAAGTTAGAAAAAGACGTCTGATTTTGGAAACCTCCTAAAGTAGAATAGCTACTCAAAATAGGCTGCTTACCTTACTTACGTTGCTTTAGACTCACAATTTTTCAATTCAGCCTACTATTTGAATGTATACAAGGAATATCTACCACCATGGGACTTTCTGGCCCTGTCTCTTAACTCAAAATCATCTTGAATATAAATTACTATGAAATAAAAATAATGTTAGTAATTACTTGATCTTCCCTGGGGCAATTTCTGTCAAGACCAAGATAAAGACAGGGATTCATTCACAGGAGGCACACAAACATCCAGCAGGTGCCCACCTGCAAAATGATAGCACTAAAAT